>NC_041219.1:1864280-1955755 GCF_002837175.3 Physeter macrocephalus | reverse complement strand
CGGGAAGATCCCACATGCCGCGGAGCGGCTGGGCCCGTGAGCCATGGCCGCTGAGCCTGCGTGTCCGGAGCCTGTGCTCCGCAACGGGAGAGGCCACAACAGTGAGAGGCCCGCGTACCGCAAAAAAAAAAAAGCTTTGCTATCAATAGTGCACTTATGTAAAACTAAAACTTATTTTTCTTTCATCTGCTAAAAGTAGAAAGCTTTCTTGAACTATTGCACTTAATAAGATATTGTGAAATGTTTTTCTTTACCTTTTAAGTAATCTGGCTAGAAAGCAAAGATTTTGTGTTTTATGAAAAATTTCCTGTCTTCATGTTATCTTAATCAGGTCTTCGATTACTTAAGAAAACTGAATCTTCTCAATATTAAAAGAACTTAGTTTTGCTCACAACTATGTAACCTGCTGTAACTGTAATATTGTCTTTAATATTTTTTGTCCTTTTGGTTAAGTAGATAAGTATTGTTTCATAATGACTGTGATCCTGTTTAGTCAAGTGTCCACAACCTTTTGATATTTTTGACAAACTTCCCCAAATCAAATTTTAAGTGACTTTTTTTGACCTGGAAGTAACTTTGGGATTTTACAGAGGACCCCTGGAACATCTCAAAAGATTTATTCTCTCTCCTTATAAAAAGCGAGACATTATAATAATTGGGCTTATTTGATATGTTAGATTACATGGGAAGCATTGTCAAATAGGAAACAATACTAGACCATCTTTATGGATATCCTTGTATAGATATATGTTATTAATATAAATGTTCCAGAAATTATATGAAATTCCTAAAAATGTGATAGATAATGGTATCAGTAATAATTCCAGTTATCATCTTAGAATGTTGTTTGTTACAGAAATAATCAGATTTCCTTGACAACTGCATTATAATGAACTCTCAGATCTTTAACAAAGGGCATGTCAATAAGAATCTGTTTTCCTTGTAACAGGACACAATTGGAACCATTGATTATATTACCAAGGCTTTGACTAGAATGTCATATTTGAAAGAGAAATGCCTAGACTCAGATATGACCAGACAACTTTAAGGAATGAAGGTTGACTTTATGAAGCCAATAAAGCCCCTTGGAAAACTTGGCCTGGTACCTTGTTTACATGGCTCCCAGTAGGGGTTACCAGGTGAGTAAGGAAGGTTACTTCCTGGCAGGTACAGGGACTTCAGAATATTTGGGGGAAACTCGAGAAGAGAGGAATTCATCCAAATCTCTAGATACTGCAGGCAAAGTTGATGGCAAGTTTTGGACTTTGTTTCCTAGCCTAGAGAGGCTTTTAAAAGTTCAGTCTCAGATTTCTTATATATGATTCTAACAAAACAAACTGAAAAGAACCTATATGGTCAATCACTATTCTTGCTGTACTTATGTAAATAATCAGGCCAAGTTTATTGAAACTAGACTGAATTTGCAAACAAATTAGTCTTACTATGGTTATCTTTGATAGAAATGGAGATGATTGGGCTTCCCTGGTGGCGCAGTGGTTGCGCGTCCGCCTGCCGATGCAGGGGAACCGGGTTCGCGCCCCGGTCTGGGAGGATCCCACATGCCGCAGAGCGGCTGGGCCCGTGAGCCATGGGCGCTGGGCCTGCGCGTCCGGAGTCTGTGCTCCGCAACGGGAGAGGCCACAACAGAGAGAGGCCCGCATACCACAAAAAATAAAATAAAATTAAAAAAAAAAAAAAAAAAAAAAGAAATGGAGATGATTGTAGAGAGAAAAATTATGTTTCAATAGAAACATAATACACACTTGTGGATATTAGATTCTAGTTCTGTTAATTGTCTTTCAGGTTTTTATTTTCTACCTATAAACTGGACTGGATAATGAATTCTTCTTGTTTCCTCGAATATCTGGCTGCAACTCTCCAAACTAATGTTTCCAATTTTTCTCCACCCTATTGACTTGGAATCATTGAGAACTAAAATTGGCTCTTTAGCTTGCCTGGCTCCTTTACCCAGAGCCATGCAAGCTAAAGTGGGACAACTTTATATCAACTTCAGAGAAGTCACCTCACTTGTGTGTGGACAGTCTTCATGTCTATTGTTATGTGGGACACTCAAAAAACCACCAGAGACATTCAAACTGCAAAACAGGAAGATCTATCAGATTGCCACTGTCTCCCCTCACATCCTCTGAAGATGCTTCGAGCTCACCATCTGGAAGTCTTCTTGACCAACTGCCTTCAGAACTCAGTAACTGGGATTATAATCTGCTCCAGTCATTAACCTTTGTGTGTTTTTTGTTTGTTTGTTTCTATAGAAATGCCTCTTATTAAATACCTGATCCAAATACCTGCACCACATGGGCCTAACTTAGGGAACCCACCTGCCTCACTGCTTTCTGAAATAAGACACAGCCCTTTAACTGAGCTGACCTATTCTCAGGACTCAGAGACTGGTTCAACGAGATATGGAGCAATCTACCAAATCAGGACAGGTTCAAACCTATTTACACCAGATGGCCCAAGTTGTTAAAATATTCCACGATCTTACTAAATCTTTGAACAGATTCCCAGGGTCCCTGAGATCACTGACCTATTTTCATGGCTGGACCTTTCAAGTTTAGGACAATGGGTGCCTACAAGATTTCAGACTACTGCCTGTATAATTATTATATTTTTTGCTACTATAATCCTATTTACATGTGTAATTTCTGTTTACAACATGCCCTATACCTGACTTTTAGCATATCAGCTATCTAGGCCATTAGTGTCCTCATCACTGACTATGATGCCTTGGTATCACAGGGTGGATAGTAATATAAGCCCTGACAGTGGGCTTTTCTTTTGCGATGCAAATGCCTAATTTAAGCTTCCATTGCCAAGGTATCCACTTCAAAGAGGGCTGTCTTGAATAAACACATTGCCAGTCACGTGACTGAAGAGCCAGGACACATGCACTCTCCCTTCCCACCCCTACCCCCATGAGGCTCCTTTGCTTTAGAGATCCTGGTTGATTTAGATAACTGGCCAGTCACTTGGGCCACTTGTTTTTTCTTTCTTCTTCCAGCTTTGAATTCCAGCTCTTATGTTTTAAACGTGCCAATAAAGAGTGAGCCCATGAGGCCCCAGGGTTCCACCCTCAACCCCAATAAAGGCAGAACCCCAGGCCCATGCTCTCTCTCTCTCTCTACCTGCAGCCCCACTGTGTGTCCTGGGGTGTGCCTGATATGCTCCAGGGCTTGTAAGTAATACACTTTTTAAAGTTTCCAGGTGATTATTGCTGACGGCGTCTTGCAACCATAATAATAACCACAAGGGTCTGGCCAGTGGTAACGTTGGTTTGGAAAAGGGAGATGTCTGTGGGAAGCACACCAGGGCCCAGGTAAGTGGCTCCAGGCATTTCCAGCCAATAACATTACCACTGATAGGCTGAGACCTGCACAAAAGACTCTTACTTTGCTTTCTACTTATTTCTACACCTTTCTACTCCCTTGTCAGTACAGTGCTGAGGTTAAGTACTTAAAAATTACTAATTGACTTGTCCTGCTCTTTATTCCTGAAAATCTGTCCGGGTCCTGCCCAGTCTGGATGATAAGGATGAGGGTGTGTTTGCTGGGAATGGTAGTGGTGGACACTGCAGGGAGGGGAATTGCAAACCTTGAAATAAGAATGAGGTTCTCTGGCATCCATAATCTGACAATAGTGTGATTCTGTAACCAACCTAAAAGTTGGCGAAAATCTCAGGTAGGCCTGAGGATCTGATTTGGTTCCTAAATCTCCAGTCACTATGGCCTTATCCTATCATGGTTCAATAAAAGTCCCTTACTCGCATGACAGATTTATAGAGCTGCTTGGTTTAGAACCTGTAATCATCTTTGGCCAATCCCTTTCCAGGTTGGTCCAGGACAAGGCTAGCCTCTGGGAGATATTGGATGGGAAGATTTCTTTTTAGACTATTCTTTTATGGCATGTGGCATTTTTTCAGATCCTACATCAAAATGGTTAAATTTCTATCAGTTATGTAATACACAATAAACACTGGTAAGAAGTCAGTACAGGATGCTTGTAAGCCTGTCCCAAGGCTTTTTTAAATACTAGCATCTTCTAGAAGTCATTTCATTGTTACGATCTGGGTAATGATGGCAGTTTTCTGACAAAAAAGAGTCATGATTTGGGTACATGGCACCTTTGTAAAAATCTCCTAATAGGTTAAAAAAAATGATGATGATGGTGATGATGATGATGGAAGGTACAGGCATAAGGAAATGAAAGAAATGGGAAATGGAATTGCTGAGATGAACCCTGCCATGGACATCTTGCAGTTCTAGAAAGGTATGGCGAGCACCACGGGGCAGCCCAATGTCAACCCATAAATGCAAACAGGAGCTAAGGTGGTACTGCTTGATGAGAACCAGTTAGTCTTCTAGAACAAGGCAAATGGGCAATGAAGGACAGGAATAGCTGAAAGGCATGAAGCTTTGGGAAAACTGACCCACTTCTACAGAAAGACAACCAGTGATGACAAAATAAACCATTCTGGAGGGTCAGATGGAAATGCTTTTAGAATTAATGCTAAATGAAGTTTTCTCACAGAAAGTTCCAAGACAGTGGTTCTCAAAGTTGAACAAACACCAGAATCACAAAGAGGGCTGCTAAAACATAAATCGATAAGGCCCTACCCCAGAATTTCTGATGCATTAAGTTTAAGAAAACTTATATTCGTAGCAAGTTTGCAGGTGATGCTGATGCCGCCGTCTGGGGACCACACTTTGAGAAGCACCGTTCTAAGGTACACTACATGAAATTGCTGGCCTGTGAATTTTAGGATCCCAGGAATATGACTTAAAGAAGTGGCTGAAAAACAAAAGTCCTCATCACCTCATTTCTCCTCCCAAAATAAACAAATCAACAAAATGAACCAAAAAATTAAACTAAAAAATTTCAACAACAAATAATACTATACCGAAACTCTTCTGTTAGAGATATTTAAAGGTGAATCATCTGTGAGCAATGGCGAACCCATAACATGTTTCCCTAGAGACGAGTCCTTGACAACAGTATGTCTCCTGTCAAATTATTTAACAGAAGCCTAGGCATCAGCATGGTATCATTCCTGCATTTTCACTTATAGCGTTATCGTGATGCAACTTGCCAAAGTCCATGTCTTAAGCACAAAAACATATACAAGCTGCTGAAGATTCTGCTGAGATGAGGTGAAAGTAGAGTAATTCTGTAAATGTTTCCCTTCCCTCCAACCTTTCAGATCCCAGGAGGCCTCTCCTGGGGCCTGGGGTATGGGGAGTCGGACTAGACCCACTGTCAGAGCCCCAGCTTATAAAGTCCACACCAGATAAAAGGCCCTCTGTACAAACTACAGACATGTCAGCTGGGTAAGGAGGTAAACAGAGCAGCCTATGGCAAACTCCAGTGGATGGTCTGTGCATCTGTGCTAAAAATAAGAGAAGTCTTTAGGAATCAGAGAGGAAAACATTTTTATAAAGAGATTTTATTACATAATTTCTGTATACAATAGACATAGGAAAAGGGTTTTTAATGAAAATTCCATGTCATTTTTCAAAAGTTTTGAATTGCTTGGAGAAAAATTCTTACAAAGCTATCTAAGGCAAAAGTAGTATTTGACCTTCAGAACAAATGCTAATCCCTTTCATCATATTCCATATTTAAAGCAAGGCATTTTCAATTCAATTAACATGGAGAGGCTTTCAAATCGCTATGTCATTTACATTAAGAGTTTAAATTCATCTATAAAGTGAAAAGTTTAAACACATAGAAATGTTCTCTAATACAATATGTACTGTTGCTTTCTTCAGATCCATTCCACATGAGTGTATGGACGTACTTTTTTACACACCAGCAAAGAAAGCTGCGTCTCCTAACGGCACAGTGAGGGCTGGAGTGCAGAGAAGGAAAGTCCCATGCGTTTCCCATGTTAAATGGCATAACTCCCACAGATCACATACACCTCGCCATATTGACTCAGTTCATTGCACTCCATATCCTGCAAAAATAAATCTAGTGCTCGACAGCTGATATTATTGCTCACTTACGTTTTAGTAATATATTTCCTTAACATAAGACAGAAATATACTGAAATTCGATACCACTTAAACTCAAAAGCAATCTGAAATTAAACCACATGATGCATACACCCACTTTCTTTTTGCCAAGGATGTTGCATTTTTCTTAAAGTTGATGCTGGAAAATGTGGTAGAAGAAAAACTGGCTTTCCTTGAACAAAGACTAAGCATTAGAAGAGGAGCTTTTTGAGGGGAATGTTAAGCCCCACAATAAAACTGGAGGAACAGTGAGAATCCAGAGTCTCTGGGGAGAGGGAGAAGCCCCCGTTTATCTTCCTTGTCTACCCCAACACTGTAGCTCGTGTCCAGCAGACCCCGCAGCAGGCCACCGCCTAAAGCAGGAGCCACGTGAGCCCCCGAAGGATGGACCGCACACTGGGACAGGATTGTCCTGGGAGACCCACTTCTTTAGGGATCCTTGGGTCTCTGGGATATGTTGGGAGTCCTTTGGTGAGGTCGGGGAAGACTTCTAGGATAGTCTGGACACTGAGGCTTCAAGGGTCTTAAATTCTCACTTCTAGAGGGGAGTGAAACTTGCAAATTCCAGAGTGACCCCAGGGCCTGAGGTGACACATCTGGGAGCCGAGGGAAGAAGAGCACAGTACATCTGGAATCTCAAAGTTGTGGCCCACATGACAATGAAGAGCCTCACCAGGAGGTGTTTTGAGAGACACAGAAGGATGTGGACATGACCACACTGACATCGATTGATCACAACTTCTCATTTTAGTTTCTCATTATTTCTTTAAGATTGTCAGGTGTTCCTCTTTCTTATTTTGGTCTTGGTGCTTATAAGGAAAGATGTCAGTATTCATAAGCTATCAAAGATTTACAAAAAAATTATTTTTTTAAAATTGCACTTCAGGATTAGCATTCAAGGCTACAAACACAATATATATCAGTCATAAACCATACCTTCACGCCTGGCGGCCGCAATACCAATGTCTATCACCACTGCTCAGAGCTGTAGAAACCTTACGGTGCACAATCCCACCGTATGGATGGTGGGACATCCATCCCACCAGACTAAATGTTATACGGCAACTGAGTGGAGCTTCTTAGAGTAAAACCAGCCATACTGCTACAGAGAAAAATTTCTGGCTCTTGGCCCAACTGTTTCCATACCAATCAGCTAAGTCACCCTCCTCTCTGCTTCTTTCCATTTCAAATGCCTGGGCTTCGGCCTTTGAGGCAATTAGAACCAGATCAGTTTAATTTTACAACACTGATCTTCATTGTATAGCAATATAGTAATTTTCCCCTGAGAGTGTCAATTATTTTGCAAATATTCTAAGTCGTGTTTATACATAAAGAATAGGCATGGAGAGGCTAGACACCTTGTCCCTCGTCACACAGCAGATTAGTGTCAAGGGTGGGATGTGAGCTCCTGGCTGTTTCTATTTTAAGCCCCAATGTCCTTCCAGAGGTCACCTTGCCCTGTGCACAGGTCCCCCGCCCTCCCCTCTGGGCTCCGTTCCTTACTTGCTCTTCTTCAGAGCACTGGACATCTCGTACCCAGGCTTCCTCCTCAGCCTTCTCTGCTCTCTCTTACTTCTGCTGCCTTGATGAAGTGTGTTGTCCCCAGTATTTTATTTTACACAGGGAATTCACCAAAATGCCCTTCCAGCCACAGCTGGTATGAGGTGTGGAGGGACAGACTTACAGAAGGCAATGGCAGGTGCTCTTCTTTGTGAATTTTGGACAAAACAGGGATCAACATTTTACGGTTATCTTACATTCCAATGTTTTCAACGAAAAATAAAAATAAAATAAAGGCCTAACCATGAGGTAATGTTTGCTTCTCTGCCACAACACTCAGTGTGCCCCCTCAGATCTGGCAACAATTTAACATAAGGAAAGACTTTAGACCTTCACACCCTTTTCGGGAGAATAAAGGACCTCAGCCCAAACTTTCCACAAAGCTGAGAAGTCTCACAAGACATCGCTCCACCCTTATCTTAGGTGGATCTGCACAAATGCCTCCAGGCCGTGTGTCTCAACACCCTGCCCCACCGAGCCCTGGTCTCCGCACTGCAGAGGAGATCTTGATTTTCATGTCTGAAGACCAAGCACCTTCTGCCTATTAAGCAAGGAGAAAAAAAATTGGAAGAAGCTATGTAGGCGAAGAAAGTAATGCCAAACGCTATGTAAGTGGCTTGTGAAGAAGTTTCACAAAGCTACCTCTGAGGTTCACTAAAGTTACAAACAGTTCCTGATCTAGTCAATAGCAAAATGCATTGATGGCCAGGGCCTCTGTTTAAGCAAAAGAAGAAAAATATCAATAGCATAAAATTGCTCTTCTATTTTTGAAAAAATATATCTGAGATAGACTCTCTCGAATTCGTTTTAATAAGCTGTGCATTAAGTACACTTGTTTCCATCAACTCCTCTACAGCTCCGTCTTGTCGCCCTGGGCCGGGCTGCCCCCTGCGCTGTCCCCACTGGCGTCGCTGATCTCTGCAGGTGTGAAAGACAAGGACGCAGAGTTTATGCAGTATCTTTTGCCAGTTGGACGAGGTCCGTCGTCAAAAATGTGCCCGAGGTGAGCACCGCACTGCAAGAGAAGGGCAAAATGTAAGTCAACAGCGTGTACAAAGCCGGCTTTGAGGGGGACTCACATTCAGCAGTTTAAATGGATGACCGGCCTGTAGAGAAATGATGGAAGCCATCATGGATGATTTCTAATCCGCCTGTCAATAGCTGCAAAGATGGTTTCTGGCAGGTTTTGACTCACATGCTGAGACTAAAAAACACTAGAATTGTGCATATCAGAAATCATTTAGGAGCCACTGTATCTTCTGATCTGTGAAGCCACTCAGCCAGCTGAAAAATGACTGAAATAGTTTTATGAATTGTGTTGACCCTTGATCTGGACCTCTGGCACTGCTTTTGGCTTTGGATGGGTGGCTTTCAGATATGCAGAAGTCCACTGTAAAAGATACTGTTTAACTGGCCATGACGGAGGTGACGTTTGCTTTCATGGGCAGTAAAACTTAACATCAGACAAGCATTGGATGTTCTTGGAACTCAGCAAAGCAATAGCAAGACTCAACAGATTTATGTCACGGTCACCAAGACTGCAGTGGGACAAATGGAAACGTCACTAGTCCACACAATCGGTTTTTCTGGCCTCCAACAGGTGGAGTGCCATGAGGGCTGCGTTACCTGCACAAATTGGGTCATGTGGAGAAGGAATAAGCTGTCGAGCTCATTCCATGCTACTGACTATCCAAAAAGCTGGGGAAGGAGGAGAGGCAGAGAGTCCAGCCAGAGGCAGAAGGAGGGATGGTTGGTTATGACGGTGTTAAGAGAAATCCAGCCCAGAGAAAGCGTCTCCAAAAAGCCTGGCTCACTGAACAGAGCCCGCACTAACCAGTCTGCTGCTGGATTCGGCTCCAGGAGACAACAGCACAGGCCACACTCACCTGTCCCCCACCCTCCTCAGCAGGGACGGGGCTGAAGGGCATGGGGGACGTTAGTGCTCCACATTCAAACAGGCTGCGAAAACACATCGTTCGTCACATAGCAAAGAAACCAAAGCCTGGGGCAAATGACCCCCGTTCATTCATTTCACAAATATTTATGGAGCATCTGCTACATGCCAGGCACTGTGCCAGACTCTGGAGGTACAGGCAGTAGCCTCATGGAGCTTACATTCCAGTGGGGGAGATAGACAATACAAAGGAAATAAGGGACTGTAGAGCACAGTAGGTGGAAATAAATGCTCAGGAGCAAAACAAAAACGAAAACCAGAAAGTGACACAGATTGTCAGGTTGGGGGCTGACATTTTAGGTAAGGTGGCCAGGGGTGGTTTTTCCGGGCTGGCTTTGGGATAAGAACCTGGAGGAAGTGAAGGAGCGGATATCCAGGGCAGAGCATCTCAAGCAGATGGAGGAGTCAAGACTTAGGCAAGAACGTGAGAGAAGAGACATACAGATGGTTTATTCATTCTTCTCACTGTGCTCGTTTGGTGTATAAAACACTTTTACATTGCAAGGAAGGAAAATAGGAGACGATGAGAGAGAAGTGAGGGATGGTGCTCATTACAGTGGAAAGAACCAGAATCTCAGTTTCCCCATAGAAAGTACTAAATTCAATTTTCGAGGGTTCTCTAGTTATTAATGAATAGCACAAATAGCAACTTCAACTATAGGGCACTTCCATGGTAAAAGTGCATTCTTATTTTACTGCCAACATACTGTGTCAGCTTATTAAAGAACTAAAAATGAACCCTGAACTGATTTGATCTGTTGCCTGGAAAATATGAAACAGGCCTAAAAAACAAATCTTGCATTATTTTACCACATTTTATGCAGGTTTAGGTAATATCGAGGCTGACAGCTCAGATGGCTTTTCCTTTCTATAAACAATGGAGACCAAATTTTCAGGCATCAGCAGCTAAGATGCACCAGTAAAAATACACATGCTTTTACCCAATGGACACAGGAAAGCACCTATTTCTGCCTGCCAAAAGAGTCAGCGTGCAGGCCAACAGGAACTGGTGCTCTCGGTGACCAGTAGGTGTGCACAATTATTGATCTCATGTGCAGCTCCGGCTCTTCAATCACCTGGCACCTGAGAGGTGGAGTTTTCACATAAAAGCCTCAGATAGTTTTTTGGGTTTTTCTTTTTTTTTAACGACAGAATACAGCTATCTGGGCAAAAATAAATGATATTGCCTTTATTAATCATCTTGAGCATATTTAGAAAACAGTTCTCTTTACCTTACTACAAAAATAAAGCATAGCAATGGTATACTTGAAGCCATTTTGTAGTATTCATTTCCCAAATCATTAAAAAAAAATCCAAATTAGAGTAATTTAATCTGTTGGACTGAGTTGGTTATCGGCCTGCAGTTTCATTTCAATCAATGAAACTAGTCATTTCAATAAGAAGTACACAGATTCTAGATGTCCCCAATCCAGGCAAAAGAAAAAGGGAGCAGGATGAGGAAGAGAAATTATAGTGGGGAAAAGGCAACAAAAATCATTGGTAAATAAGTATATGGGTTGGTGATGGGGTAGGGAAATCCTCAGTAATGGTAACGGTCCCCTAAAAACAATAGTGATAGCTTCATCATGCTTGCACAAGGTGTTCTGGAAGATTCACTCCAGGCTCACATAACTGAGGGAAGAGTAAGGTGTTCATTTATATCTGTGCTACCACATACATGCCCATCCGGTTGCCTGCAAAGTTGTAAGGCCGTTTGTCTGAAGGAAGCCTAACCACACAGTACCATTTCTCCTTCCTCCCAGGAACACCTAGTCTCCCATAAAAGACCAGTACCCGGTTTCTTTTAAAAGTGCACAAGCCCTGAAGGCATCTCCCTGAGGGGAGCACCCATGGAGCCAATTCTTTCCAGCTTCTACCCCTGGCGGAAGGCTACGGTGATGAATGAAAGTTGTCAGAGATGCACTGTTTCTTTAGCCACCTGCGAGCTCCGCGTCCGGGCCCCAGCCAGCTGGCAGTGAGCTGGGATCCCTCAGCACACCTGGTTGTAACTGAAACAAACTGGCTGCCCAATGAAGAAATCTCTGAAACCTGCTGTTAATGATTTATTTCAGGGTACAATCTTTGGTGTGCATTTTGAAAGTTGTTTTAAAATGGTTATGTATTTCTTTCTTTTACAGGTAAAGTACAAACTATGACTGAATATTCCAGCTCTTATTCTGAGGAAGCATGAGATAAGCATTGTTCAAAAGAAATAATTTTAATTCCCATGGGAATTCTTTATCACCTAAGCCTCTCAGAAAAATTGGCAGCTAAAGAACCTGTAGAGAACCAAGGGAAAGGACCCCCCTCAAAAAAAAGAAAAGTGATTTAGCATCAAATTTAACATAATTCCTTAAAATCTGACTGCAATTCTCAATTGTGTGCATAAGAAACACAAATAGTGCATTCAACACAGTTACATATTTCTGCACTGATATATTTCCAACTGTCCTGGAAGGTTTTCTCCCAGCTATTCCTAGGATGTTTGGGGTTTTATTATTATCATTTTCTCTTAAGTGTTTGATCTACAAGACGAAGCAGTTTCAAAGCACGGCTTTTACACTTGGGCGCATGGGGCAGGATGGGAAGGAGAAAAGAGTTTTAAGAAGGAAAGCAATTTACTTTGCCAGTAGTATCCTGTTTTCTCCCATTGTTATCAAAGACACTTGTGTGTAAGTAGGGCTCTTTTCCTCTGTGCTTGTGATATTAATCTTTTGCCAAGGAAATGATTGTGAAGTCACCAGTTTAGCATTATGATTTTACTGAAAGATCAAGAAAAAGAGGGGCTGTGAGTCTGAAATCCTATTGTAACACATGGGTGTCTTTAATCATCAGCAATATATGAGTTGTCATCTGCAAAAGATTAATAAGGTTTGGGGTTTTACCAAAAACCGCTTAACTCTTTTTGTTTTTTTAATTTATTAATTTTGGCTGCATTGGGTCTTTGTTGCTGCGCACAGCTTTCTCTAGTTGTGGTGAGCAGCGGCTAATCTTCATTGCGGTGCACGGGCTTCTTATTCAGTGGCTTCTCTTGTTGTGGAGTACGGGCTCTAGGCACGCAAGCTTCAGTAGTTGTGGCACACTGGCTCAGCAGTTGTGGCACAGGGCTCTCATGGGCTCTAGAGCGCAGGCTCAGTAGTTGTGGCACACGGGCTTAGTTGCTCCGCGGCATGTGGGATCTTCCTGGACCAGAGCTCAAACCAGTGTCCGCTGCACTGACAGGTGGATTCTTAACCACTCTGCCACCAGGGAAGCCCCAAAACTGCTTAACTCTTGAAAAATACTTTGTATTGGTGGATATTTACCTTTCTGTTGATTTGGCTGACTTAGAACAAATTAATAAGGATCTAAAACAAACTTAAGGGACTCTACCATAGATTCAAGCAGTAATAGCTGCAGTCATAAATACAGTCCAACTTGGGTAAACTCAGGGTTCTTCCTCAAAGATTATTACAAAAAGTTAAGTGATTTATTGGTCTCCCATTTGCTGCAGATGTAGAATTTTGATCTAAAGAAGGAAAAATTCCCCAAGTATTTCTGGGAGAGACTTACTTTGCTGAACTACAGCTTAAAGCATGCAAATCTTACCTCTTTGCACTGAATTTAAATTCCTGACAGTGTTGCCTAACAGGCTGGGGTGGGAGGATTAGGAAGAAGCCATCAAGCAATTACTCATAGTAGTCAGTGAAAGTGGAATAGAAGCAATATATTTTATCGCTAACTAAAAATGTGAATTAAACGAAATTAAGAAAAATTCTTTATAACTGAAAATTGTTAGGAAATTGCTACAGCCAGGGGGAAGATACATACGCCCACCAAAGTGGGCAAATTTAAGATAAACGTCCTCTTTGGAGGAGACAACTGGAATATAATTCCTCAACTCAGTAGGTAGAACAGTAAAAGAAAACAAATATAGTTGCAACAAAAATCAGAATGTAGCAGGGTAACCAATCTCCTCCACAAGCAGGAATCCTGAGGAAGACAGTGAAGAATCTCTACTACCCTTGCTTGTTTTCTGTGCTGTTAACGTAAAGATCAGGCACTGAGCTAGGCTTCTTACACAGCAATTCTTTTAGAAGGACCTGACTGCAATATTTCTCTGAAAAGTGATTACAGTACTAAATAAATCTTAACTTTCTCAATAAAAATTTTACTACAGTATTACTACCTAAGAAGTCACTGGAGAGAACAAACGTACGGATACCAAGGGGGAAAAAGGGTGGGGGGATGGGATGAATTGGGAGATTGGGATTGACATATACACACTATTGATACTATATATAAAATAGATAACTAATGAGAACCTACTGTATAGCACAGGGAACTCTACTCAGTGCTCTGTGGTGACCTAAATGGGAAGGAAATCCAAAAAAGAGGGGATAGATGTATACACATAGCTGATTCACTTTGCCGCACAGTAAACTAACACAACATTGTAAAGCAACTATACTCCAATAAAAAATTTTTTTAAAAAAAGGGTTTCCCTGGTGGCACAGTGGTTAAGAATCTGCCTGCCAACGCAGAGGTCACAGGTTCAAGTCCTGGTCCGGGACAATCCCACATGTCGCGGAGCAACTAAGCCCGCAAGCCACAACTACTGAGCCTGCGCTCTAGAGCTCATGAGCCACAACTACTGAGCCCATGTGCCACAACTACTGAAGCCTGCACGCCTAAGAGCCCATGCTCCACAACAAGAGAAGCCACTGCAATGAGAAGCCCGCGCACCGCAATGAAGAGTAGCCCCCATTCCCGCAACTAGAGAAAGCCCATGTGCAGCAACAAAGACCCAACTCAGCCAAAGATAAATAAATAAAATTAAAAAAAAAAAAAAGAAGAAGAAGTCACTGGACACATGGAAAAACTACAGTGTAGTATAATGAGGTGGTAGGTGCGGCTCCCAATGTGTTTACAGTTCTTACCCAGATTCACTGCATGGTGTGATCCATATCACAATGAAGAAGAAGGGGCAGGGGAGAAGGAGAAGGGAGGATGGGGGAGGGGAGAAGGAGAAGGAGAAGGAGAAGAATCCTAAGTACTAAAGCAAGAATTAGAGACCCATACACCAAAAAAAAAAATCACCATATTGCCAGGCAAGCAGGTTGAGTCTACTGGTTCCATCCACAGAAGTTCAGTTTATTTGTGTAAGTTGGCAGTAAAAGGGTCTACGTGTTTAGATGCTCCATCTTTACCATAAGGAAAGAAGCATTCCACATACCATGTCCGACTGAGAATGTCTCTAAGATACTGAAAACATCTAATAGATTCTTTATAACACAAACCCCTTTCATGCAATGCAGTCCAGAGAAAGGACAAACCATGTGAATTCAAAATACAACAAGAATTTTAGAAAGAGGAGAAGCAAACCAGACAATTTTGCCATACCATGTCACCATCCAAAAGTTTAAAAGAAAAAAAAAAAAAAGATGGGAGAAGGTGCAAGTAGGAGAAGAGACTACCTAAACTGAAAGAAGGTAAAAGAAGATAAACTGATAATGAAAAATAGTGTTAAGGGTGAGAAACTAGGAAGTAAGATACAAGTGGTTACTCTAGTATGGAAACCATTAAACCAGTTTTTTTCCCTCGAGTCAAGATAAAAGGATGAATGAGAAAATGGACAAGAGAAAACTAAAGAAAAATGTAATACAAGAGGAAAATAAATGTCTGTGTCAAACACAAATTAGAAGACAAAGAAACTGAAAGGAAAGACACCAGCACACTTTAGCTTAGTGAACTCTTAGTGCACTGTGGGGCAGACATGCCCACTCTGTCCACACAGGAAAGAGTCCAGCAAACATATTCTTTGGGGCTGGAACCCAATTATTTTCTACGTGGTACTTACTTCTCAAAGCATGCATGTTTACACATGCGTTAATGGAACAAATTTCCCTCTCTCTTCTCTTTAAATTTAAGAAAGAAATGGAACAAATATCCCTCCCTCTTCTCTTTAAATTTAAGACTTTTATTTAAGAAAGGGTCACTTTCTAATGTGAGAAATAAAGGTGGTGGAAAAAGAAGCTGAAATGGAGTAGGTCAGTCAGCGTTAGTTCTTCACCCAACTGTTAGGAAAGGACCAAAGAAGAGTAACAGTCACCTAGGCCTTTAACCAAAGGGCTAAGAGCTATGCTTGGGTTAGCTTGGTATCTGTTATGAGTGTTGCCTAATTTGGGCACAGTCTGTGGGTTTCATTCCTCTGGTCACTGTAGGACATCTTCCTAATGGCCTTGTCTTGACTCCTACTGGTGTTACCTCAGTGGCTGGCACAGAGAAAGGAGGAAGTATATTCTAACTGTGAATTATAAGAATTAGTCACGAAGACATCAGAGTAGGGCCTGAAGGAAAGGTATTATCTTATGCCCCACCTTTTCTGTCCCTTTTTTATTTGATTTTCATAGAACTCAATGTTTGAAAGTGGGTTCTGAGTGAAAAGGAAAGTAGCAGTCATATAACAGCCTTTAAGGCAGCTTAAAAAAAGAAAGAAAAAAACAACCATTAGCCTTAAGAGAGGTTTACTAAGTACTATGAACCTAAGTTACAAATTACTGTGTACCATCCAACCTCACTTTTTTGTCAAGTATTTTAGATTCCTGGGTAGATATTCACAATTTGCTTCTGTGGCAGTTATAACAAAAATAATAAAAATTCAATTGAATCCAAAACTGAATTGAATTTAACTGCTGAGGGATCAGAGGATTTGGGTTTTTTTTTTTTCTTATTTCAATATGACTCTTTGTGGTACATGTATCTATCTATCTATCTACCTATCTATCTATCTATCTACCTACCTACCTACCTCCCCTCTATCTACTTATTTATCCAGCTGAGCACCATAAAGAGCTCTGGAGCTAACTGCCCAAATTCAAGTCTCAGTTCAATCTATGAATATCTACACAAGTGTAATTACACTCCTTGTGCCTCCGTTTTCTCAAGTGTAAAATGAGAGAGAATAACATTATCTAGTCATAAGGTTATTATGAACATTTACCAGGGGAGTTTTTAAGAATGTTGATGTTCAGGCCTCACCCAAACCAATTAAATTCGAATCTCTGGGGGTGAGTCCCAGGATCAAAAAGTACCACTATCGGTTGGGAGTCCGCCTGCCGATGCAAGGGACACGGGTTCGTGCCCCAGTCCGGGAAGATCCCACATGCCGCGGAGCGGCTGGGCCCATGAGCCATGGCCACTGAGCCTGTGCTCCGCAACGGAAGAGGCCACAACAGTGAGAGGCCCGCGTACCGCAAAAAAAAAAAAAAAAAAAAAAAAAAGTACCACTATCTTGCTCAGACTCAGATCTGAGAAACAAGAGTGAACTGAAAATGTGACTTGGATAAAATATAAAGTCTGCTTTTCAAGGGAGAGAGTGGTCCTCATACTTAGAAGACAGTTAACTTGCCAGCCTTATTTTAAAAAAATAAAACAGGAATTCATCAGGTGGTTAGGTTCAAACCAATCTCCCTCCCTACTTGGTAGTAAATATGCTACCTACTCCCTAAAACTCATGTGCCTGATGAAGGGGGTTAACGATCAGGTGGAAGAAGGCTGAGGGAGGCCCACGTGGCAATCCCCTTGCTATCACGGCTGCCTGATTGTGCCCCCTCTACCTCTGATATGTACTGTATAAGAGACAGCCCCCAACAAAACACTCTGTAGTATCAATGAGTTCCAGTGCCACAATACTCAGACTTTATATTTCACTTACTTATTTAAAGCAAATTAGAGTAGGACTACCTACTCTAGAATAAAATGTGCAGTTGCCCTAGTTCTAGAGAACTAGAAGAGACTATCTAATGTGCAGTTGCTCTAGAACTAGAAGGTTCTGGCTATGTCTCTGGGCTTGAGCACAAAACCCCACAAAGTTCAAATTTCTTGATTGGGATGACAGATTAAGTATATTTTTGCCTTCTCCTCAACACACGTTCACTTTCCCCCTTAGATCCAGCACTAATTCAGTCAGAGCAGGGTGGAAAGAACTAACTAGAACATCCTTGGAAATGAGGAGAGGCCTATTCCTAGGAGAAGCAGAGAAGGAATTGCCTTATCACACATTCGCTCTCTGCCCTCACACAGCCCACCACTGAACCTCCTCTCCCTTCTGCCGTTCTCCAACCTCCCTCCTCACATCCACCCAAGGAGAGCTGTTTCTGGAGTCTTCGTTGACCATGTTGGGGTCATTAGCATTAGAGGTATTATAACTGAACAATGAGTGCACAGAACTGCAGGGAGAGGGGGATTATGTAAATAGATTATGTGAGGCCATGTGATGAAGTCTTCACATACCCTAAGAATGGCCCATTCCCCACCGTATTAAGTCAATTGAAGATGATTTTTCCTACCAATGATTTTGTTTAATAGTGTTGAAGCCAATGACTGACATTTAATTGGACTTGCTAAACTCCTCAAGACTAGATGTCATTAGGACTTGATAGAGACTTCATTGTGTTTGTCCCTTTTGTGATGGGTCACTTGGCCTTAGTTGCTATATTTAGTACAGCCAGGAGTCTTGAAAGTGCTTGCAGTGCAGAGTGAGCAGCATTTCGGATTTCCAGGTGGGATTAACTGACCTGAGAGCAGCTGGTTTCCACCCTGTGCATCCCATAGGAAAAGTCATCTGTGAATGTGACTGCATCAGAACTGATCACATCATGGAATGAAGGCCAACCTGGGACAGAGCAAGCAAAAGAACCAAAACAGAGGAGAGAGAGAGACACATCCTTGGGTTAGAATGCAATTTTAAAAGAAATACTAAGCATAGAATGGAAATCTTTAGTATATGAATCATGCTTAACTTTTTCAACCTGAAAAAAAAAAAAGGTCGAAGACTCAAGATTAATATATTTTGCAAGAATGCAACTATTTTTTTAAGAATAACCTTTTCCTCACATTCAGATTACAGTTGCATTGGGATTTTATGTTTCATGAGACTCTCTTAGACCTTCCAGTAGTTTTTTTAGCGCATCCCTGAACTTATAAGGCTCTCTATCACCATTTCCTCTTCTCTCTCTTATCTTCAGAGTCACTGGGCACAGTCCTGAAGCACTGTGAGTTTAACAGTGTGATATTTTCCAAAACACAATCCAACTGGTCTGGCTGTTAACTTTTCAACTCTTCCATGCTTCTTTAGGAACCATGTTTTTTTAGTACTCAGTTTGGATGGTTAAAATATATATTTTTTAATTCTGTTTTTTCCATCTTAATCTAATTTCTCAGGATAGGGTTTATCTGGAAAGCATAGGTTCTATCTATTGATGGGCAAGAGGCTTGCTTACTTCATAGGAGAGTCACAGAGCAGTGTTCTTCAGGCATCTCTGGGTAGCGCCTTCTCTCAAATAGCATCTTGTTCCAATTTTCATTTAGTCTAGTGATTTTTAAAATATGCACATGGCTTTAAGAAACTCAGTGGTAAGTAGACCATAAGATTGTACACATGTTTATGGGTGTACAGTCAGGTTTTATGTTCAGTACTTATGGGCATGTTTTTACATGTTTCCAGAAAATATGTCTGGAGTTACTGAGTTGAAGCCTGTATCCTCAAAATGATGAAAGAGGTTCAATGTTGCTGAATTGCTTGTGCAATTTTTTCCTTTTTCAGAAGCCAAATTTTTCCTATAGAAAGGAGGAAGCCCTTTAAAAACTGAGTGCCTTGTGTTAATACACCTTTTGAAAGAAAACAGAATGCAAATTTCAGCAATATGATTTCCAGTTTGAAACAAAACAAATTAGCTCAGGCCAAGTTTTTATACTAAACTCCCCCAAACTCCCCTTCCCCCCCTTATGCAACAACATTGCTTTGGTAGTGCTAGATTTAACACCCAGAGTTTAACCACTTTCCAATTCTTTGATTTGACTTCGAGATTGCTACAAATCACCAGGAAAACCTTAACTCTGTCGATATAAGATAATATTCCACAAAACTTAATTATGCTAAGAAACATCAGTATCCTTAAGAAAACTTGTTTCTCCCCATTTTCTAAATTCCAAAGAGAATCTGAATATATTCTGGCCTATAGTATTTGGTTTTTAATGATTACTTGATACATTTAGGTGCTCTTCTTTGTTCAATGACAGAAGTACCCATTGATAAAGAGAAATTTAGTAGTGATGCTTCAAGACATTGAAAAATAATTTATCTATGAAAAGAAAGAGAACATTCTGTTTCTGTTTTTGTTTTTTAAACCTCCCATGTCTTAACTGATTTGATTACAGTTTATAGCAACTAATATTATGATGGGACATATTTGATTCAGTAGTAAACAGGTAAAGAGTTAGGAGTTTTTGTTTTTATTTTAAATTTACCATAAAGCTCCCTCCCTCCCTCCCTCCACCACATCCACATTTTCCTATTTCTAGAATTTAAAATAGGTACGGAGAAATATATATGTATTTCCCATGCTACCTCTGCATCTTAGGAATACTTATCTTGTTCTATTCATCACACTAGATTTGTGATTTGTTTTCATGCTTTCTCCCTGCTTAGCTGGTGAGCATTTTGAAGGCACTGACCTGAGTATACTCACAGCCTACCATGGTGTACAGCACAAAGACACAGCTGAAATGTTTATTAAACGGATTTTCAACTAACCTTAAATAAGAAAGTGGGATGAATAATTACAGTACACCACAGAGTCCCACAGAAGAAGCAAAGAATATAATCATACTCCTTCTTTACAAGACCAGATTAAGGAATATCAATGCTAATTTCTCACTGGACTTTCTGTTTTGGCTCATTTACTATAATTAAGCCTCTCTATGTAGGTGAAATAACCTTATTACTTATTTGAGGTAGTAAAAACACATGACGATCATCTAGGTCACTCACTTTACCGGGTTTTGGGGGAGAGGGATGGGGGAGCGGAAGGACAAATTACTTGCCAATGTTACTCAGGCAGGAAGTGGCAGAGCCAAAAATAGAATCTGAGTATTCTGACTTAGTCTAGGGCTCTCTTCTTATGTTCCATTTTTTTTCTCAGTGAAAGACTGAGGGGTCAATCATTTGAACACTCTGGCAGGAAGGAAGCTGAAGGTTTTAAGAAATATGTTTACTGCCAGTCTGGATTAGTTGATAGATACACTGTTGCACTTAAGAGCTTCCAGGTGGAAGCCGATAATGAATGTACCCTACAATACCTATTCTCTCACTTCTAAAGACCAAACTTTTCAAAGGAAAGTCCAAGAGTAATGATATAAATCATGTAATGTAGCTTGGGATATAGATAAGTTTTTTATTCATTTATCTAAAACAGCCAGGAAGACTTAGAAGCACACCCTTAGGCAATAATATTGAGAAAACTGTCAATTCTATTTGGGGTTTCTTAATTCTAATTCTTTCCTAATAATTGTGAATCACTGCCTACTACAGATTTTGGGGAGGGAAAGGAACTACTTTCAGATGAACTATGAAACCATACAGCTATACATTTTGCCTCCATGAATTAAATATTTATAGAATTTTCCAGAAGACCACATTCAAGAGTTGAGCAGGGTGATGTGGAGTGACATGGAGTAACGGTTCTCAAAAGATTTCAATGTTTCTGAGAAAACTGTTGACACTTGAATAGTTTACTTGTTGTTTACCATGGTGCTATTTAAACACTGGAAGAGACACTAAACATCCCAAAATTCATAGTGTCCCTTTGCACTGTAGAAGGAATACAGTTTTCAAGATGGAATATTGGATATGTCACCCACATCTTAATTGGTGGAGACTGACAAGGAGAGCCATGTTGAAGTCTATAACCTCCTGTATGGAGCACATTTCAAAAGAGAATGACGGTCAACTTTATCAATAAGGCTAACAAAGGAGAATGTTGAGTTCTTTTGCTACATCTCTCAGAAAAAGAGAAGCTCTATAGAAAGAGAATCCATCGGAAAGGTAAGTCCTATTGACAATCAAACTAAGGACCTTTACCCAAGAGTAAATTGTCTTATGACGGAGAAGCCACAGTGATGACAGACTTTGAGAGCGGAATTCCCTCATCATGTGAAGGTATTTAAAGGAGGAACTCTTCACTGCTGTAAAAATCCTCAAAGGAAATCCTGCCCCCACTCTTAATAATAAGGAAAGTGCTTCAAAGGGTGATAGGCAAAGACTTGAAGCAATCTGGGTCTTGTTGAGAAAATTATCTTGAGCAAAGTCGGGGGGGAATGTGTTTTTGTCAGTTTTGACATTAAAGAAAGATCATCCATCCTCCTTTCTCTAGGATTTCCCTTTTGGTCTTCTCATCTAACAAAACAGTATTTGTTTTGGATGTATTCCATACAATTTTTAAAAGAAAAGTCATGTGAAAACCTGTATAAACAGTGTTGACTCATCCTACTCCCAGTACATCCCTTTGCTTCTATTTGAAGAGGTTGGATATGGGCTGATTATCATTTTATTTCCAAGAACATAAACTGTACCTTTTAGATATTAGTCTAGTATTATCAAGAATATCTTATATTCTATGTTTTTGTTATTTCACATGCAGAACTATAACAACACAAACTAGAGAAGATGACACAACATACAAGAAAGCAAGTAAATTACTATCTAATTAAAACATTTAATTCTAATATTAGCAGAGTTCTCTAGAAAATGTTATCTTTCTCAATGCTTTTTTGTCTCCTTTTTCCAAAAACTTCCCTCAACTCTGGAGGGTGGCTGTTAAAGAGTATTTCTGATTTTAAGAGTTTAGTTTAAGAGCAAAGAATATTTCTGATTTTAAGAGCTTAGTTTAAGAGCTTAGCTTAGTTTAAAAACAAATAAAATATTACCTTTTTTTCATGAGAACTTGAAATCTGAATCTAATACTTCTTAATACTATTACGATCCCCTTGGCACCACTGGACAATATTCTGTTTAGGGACCTTGGCTACAACTACTACATAAACATAGTGATATATAATTTATCTATATTAATACTAAGTTTCTCTTTTTACTATTAATTTAAAGGCACACAATTAAAAAACCATTTTCACAGGTTAATACATCTTGTCTCTGCTTTAAATTTTAAACTCATTTTTTCACCTTATAAAGATGGAAGGAGTAGATGAGTTATTGTGTAGATAGATTGTAATACTGGCTTGTTATATATAGTTTTCTTTGCCACATTTCCTTGACTTTCAGGTAAGCAATGTATGAGTTTATCTGTTTATTGTGCACACCTGATTTTGATAAGAGTTTTGTATTTTTAGCTCTTAGGTTGGGATTAGTCACCGCATATATATATATATGCAGAAATATGATCTAAACTAAACTTTTAACAACTCTTAAATTTGAAAAAAATATAATTGTGTGAGATTTTATTTACTCAGACCAGTTTTTGCATACATTGTATTAAACCACCAAATGTATTTGAATGTTTGACGATGGAGAAATAGGCTTCCAGTATCATCTGGAAGTGTTATAATGATTATAACTCTTACTGAGCTCATGAACCTAAAATTAGAGAATCTTAAGAATCCTAGGAGTTGGAAGGGAATGTAGAAATTATCTGGCCTGATGTAAAGTCCCCCTTCAACATCTCTGGCACAAAATCATCTGTGATCTGCTTGAATATGTCCAAACAGAAGTAAACTCACTAATTCACAAGAAGGCGATTCCATTTTTGAAGAGTTCAAATTGTTAGAAATCTGTCTCCCTCTAATTTTTGCCCTTTGGACTTACCCTCTAAAAATGATATGGAATAAATTTAGAGTACCTTTCAAAAAATATCTTATATTCAATAAACAGGTTCTCCTCCTAAGAATTCTCATCTATAAATAGCAAATAACTATAGGTACTACACCTAATGCTGACAAGTTGGAATATGACAGTTCTGCTTCAATTTTATCCAACCATCAGGCCAAATTAATCTGCAGACATAACTTGGTATATGTGGTATATGCTGGTATAATGTGAAGCAAATCTGAACATAAGAGTAAGAGATTAATAGTAGATCCTTGGTGCTTGCTACCACCTACACTAGAATGGATTTTTTTAGATTGCAGTAGAAGGAATTATTCCTTCTCACTCATAATGTAGCTTAATAAAGCTGCTCTGAGTCTACCTGAATCCAGAATTTTATAGTGACACAGCTCTCCAAAAGTAGCGTTGTGTTCATAAATTTAACATGTTCCACTCCAACTGCCTCTTGAGAAAAACTTTCTCAGCTCTCTACACCAGGCTTTTCCTCCTTCCTAGCAAAAATCTTCAAAACAAGTTGTTAAAACTAACAACAGATTATAAACAAGTTGAAGCCAATTCCATCTGTACCACGTCTAGAAAAAGTGGCCCTCATTCCCTTACTCTGACTTTAACAAGGACTGCTATACAGCATCCCCTTCCCCTACACCCTCCTTCAATCCCCAGATAAAAATACCCCCAGTAAATTGGCTACATGACCCATCAGTAAAACAGAGCAGAAACTACGCATGACCAAGAATTCAGTTAATTGAAATGTAATTACAAATATTTTGTTGTCTTCAAATGCAAAATAAGTTTTGAGCACAACAAATGCCACTTGGGCTCGAGTGATGGTTTAATAATGATGATATATGTTTGAACATGGTTTTGGTGAGACAAGCTGGAGACTTACAGATCTATAATTTTGTGTGGATAGCAATTCTCACAGCTCTATAATTCTAGGACCATACTTCAAAATTTGTAGCTTTTAGTTTCTCTGAAGCCAGAATATGTTAACCTCACTGACCGATATTTACTTTATTAGCTATCTCAAGCCAAATAATAAAACTCTCTGTGAAGACCCCCTGCTAACAGAATTGTTTGAAGCTTAGAGCTCTGATTCTTGCCCAGTTATTCACTTCAGTTGACACTTCAAGTATAACTTTTATCTCATTTTTAAAAGGATGATTCTCTATTCCCTCTCAAAGACCCAAAAGTTTAAGTAATAACCAAATACATGCATGTAGTAGAAAATCAAAGAGTGCAGGATGACTGAGTGAAATGTTCCCTTTCAATTCTCCCCACCTTGTAGACAACCATGTTTAATAGTTTGCCATTTATTTCTAAAAAAATATGCATATGCTGCTATCTCTTGATTCCTTCATTTAAATCTGTGCTGTCCAATACAGTAGCTACCAGCCACATGTCACAATTTAAATTTAAATTAATTAAAATTAAATAAAATTTAAATTTCAGTGTCTTAGTCACACTCACCACAGTCCAAGTTCTTAACAGTTACATGTAGTTAATAGGGACGATATTGGACAACACAGATAACAGATGTAGACTATTTCCACCATTGTTTTCCCCAGATATAAAACATTTCCACCATTGGATAGTGCCGTTTATAAACTATAAATTGATTCTTTCTTGTGAATGATGAAGATTTAGCATTCATACTTACACTGTCTCCCCTCCCCCTTGCCCTTTCCAATTTTTGATTAGTAATATTCTTTTAAAACCTTGTTTGGTAACATCTGCCTCTTGAACTAGAATGTAAGTTCAATAAGAGCAGGGAGTTTGTTTTGTTCATCACTGTATTGCCAATCATTGCCAAAACAGTGCCTTTGACATAAGAGATGTTGTAAAGAACTGTCTAATGATTGAACGAATGCATGACTATCCTATAGCTTAATATCAGGGCACTAAGGAGAGTCAAACGATATTAAGCTATAGGATAGCTACTCTTTCCCACCATTCCAATGCCTAATCTTAATTAAGTCTTCTATGCTTTTCTAGACATTGATTCTGGGAGTTGAAAACTAGCAAACAGCCTTTATATTATTATGGCTATATATATGTTGTTTACTGCAGAGCTAAAGAGTGCTGGGATTATATCTCCTTCTCCAACGGTCCAATTATCAGAATCTCAGGCTGCCTAAAATCAAACATTTTCCTTTACGACAAAAAAAAAAAAAACCATTGGTTTTGTCAAACATTCTCCCTATGCTTCATTCAGCTTTAATAAGCAGTACCTCAAATAAAAATGATACTTAAGGGTTTCCCTGGTGGTGCAGTGGTTGAGAGTCTGCCTGCCGATGGAGGGGACACGGGTTCGTGCCCCGGTCCAGGAGGATCCCATGTGCCGCCGAGCGGCTGGGCCCGTGAGCCATGGCCGCTGAGCCTGCGCATCCGGAGCCTGTGCTCTGCAACGGGAGAGGCCACAGCAGTGAGAGGCCCGCGTACCGCAAAAAAAAAAAAAAAAAAAAGATACTTAAGGCAAGGAGTTTAGAATATATATAGAAATTAGCATAAACCTATAGACCCTAAAAATCCATGAAGATAATAAATGCTAATAAAATTTAAGCACAATGTACCATTCAAGCATTGATTTTATTTTGGTTACTAGTTACCTTGCTTTTCTATCTTGTTGTCAAGTAACCCAGTAGCTCTAAATGGCAGTGGCACTGTTGCCAGGGATATTTTGAATGGCATGATGATGGGGGAATCACCTGAAGGCTTTTAAGCAGACTAGTAACATGATCAGATTTGTGTTTTAGGAAGATGGCTCTGGAAGCAGGCTGGAGGGTGAGGGATAAGAGGGCGGATGAAAGCAGGTCTATCAGATGAAGCCTATGTACAGGAACAGAAGTTTCGAAGCTGTAAATGAAGACGATTGCAATGGGATTGGGGAGCAGGGGAAAGACTATAGAGAGATTAAGAGAGCATAATTCAGATTGTGGTGACTGTGGTACCTGTGGGGGAGCAAAGGGGAAGGGCAGGGTGAGACTATGACTAGGTGTCCAGCTTGTATGACCAGCTGGATCATGCTCGTCATACGTGTTTTCAGGGAAAATAACAAAATCAGTCTAGTGTGGAACTATCTAGGAGGCAGAGAGATATGTGGGCTCAGAAGTGAGACCCTGGCTAAAGATACAGATGTGAAAGTCAGCGCAACACAGAAGACAGTAAGGTTATGGATGAGGATCGGTAGAAGGCAGTGGAGAATCAGACGGGTATTTAAAAGGTGAGCTGAAGAATGAGTCGGCAAAGGAAAATAGAAGAGGGCGTTCCAAGAAATAGGAAGAGGACAAGGGAACCAGGCAAAGGAAAATAGAAGAGGGCATTCCAAGAAATAGGAAGAGGACAAGGGAACCAGGACAGGGTCAGATAATAGAGAGAAAACTATTTAAGGTTGGCAGGCAGACAGCAGTGACATAATCTACAGAAAGAACAAGTCAAGTAAAAATCTGAGAAGAGATAGCTGAATTCAACAATTAGGAGGTCTGAGGAACTTTAGGAAGAGCCTTTTCAATGTGATGATGACAGAAGCGGAACTCTGTTGGGTTGAAGAGCATATGTGAAGTGGAGAGAGTGAACAAAGACTTGTTCTTTACAAAGCCTGGCAGGGAAGGAAGGTAAGCCAGGTTGATGGCTAGCGGAGAGCATAATGATGTTTATGTTAAAATATTTGGGTTCTGGGAGGTCCCTCCTACTGATCCCACCTTTCTGTTTTCTAAAGTGTTTAAAATGTTACACTATTACTTTTCTAATGGAGTTTTTGCAATAAAATGAGTGATATGAAAAATACTTAGACATGCTAAAAAATCTTAAGCATTACTCAAATGCTTCTTAGCTTACCGTATAGAAGCTATATTTGAAGAAAGACCAGAAGACTAAAATAAGATTCCATCCCTAGAATCTTTTTTATCTTTAGTTTACTTTTAAGTTGTTTGTTGTTGTTTTGTTCCTAATATCTTTTGGTCTACCAAACAGAGAGTGATGAGTTTAAGTTTTGAATGACCATGGCAATCAGTCCTGCTTTTTGGCACAAAGTAGGTGCTCACTAAACATGGATGAATAAATGAATCCAGAGCTTTAATTCTAGGTCAGGTTCTACTGTCAAACATGTTCACAGCACCCAGTACTTTTTCTTCAAAGCATGTATCATGGTTTGTGATTATTTATTTATGCGGGTAGTTTTTGATTAATGTCTGCTTCTTTTACTAAGTTCCGTGTGACCATGATTGCTTTCTTTACTATTATATCCTCAACACCTAGCTCATGGAAATATTTGTTGAATGAATTAATAAAGAAAATATCATAACATAATTCATTATTTAATGACAAAATTGGACTGAATTAAAAGATTATCACTTAGTTTGGACCTGCCTATCACTAGGCTGATCAAAAAAAAAAAAAGTAGATGAAGAATTTCTACTATTTTGCTTTAGGCAATTTTTAACAAATATCAAATTTAATATAATATTATTTTCCTGCCTATCAAAAATAGCACATTTATTCAAACTGATTCTTAATAATTTCACATGTAGAAGCCACATAGCCTTGTCACCCATAAGGATTTCAGGCATTTGCATTTGTGAAAGGACAACATGACTAAAAACTGTCAAGAACACTGAGGTGTCCTTTGGGCAGTGTGAACATCTGGTATCTATTCTCTTTGGAGATTAATAATGTAGCTGCACTGCAGCAGGCTTTACTAATTCCTTTGAGCCCTGTACAGCATTTTTAAATGGTTCCAAACACACAAGATATCTAATTGGTGTGGATTTCATCCACAGTTTTCTTACAGTCTCAAAATATCTCATAAACTCCTAAGCAGGAATTGACAGAGGAAAGCTTCCCTATTTCCCTTTGTGGAGGCAGCTGTTAATTTTTTTCAGGTTCAATAAAATTACTGAACTCAAACTGCTTCAACCAAAAAACCGGGGAGAGGGACTTTATTTTCCCTGGCCTGAACACTGTCTCTTGCTACTTTAAATCACAGTTAATATTTTAAAAAATATATCTTACACATAAGTCAGTTGTAGACCTTTAGCATCAAAGGATCTGAGCAATATCACATGTAGCAGCCTGACCTTTAGCCATAATTTCTAAGTGCCATTAAAAAGTGTCTCTCAAACTGGTTTTAAACTTAGTGTTGACCTAGTAACCTTGATCCAAAAACATTCAACTTTAGATAATTATTTTATTTTGCTTCCAAAAGCTCTTCAGTCCAGTGAGGCATCCATTAGGAAGCCTCACAAAGAGTTTAGAGTTTGCTTAGAATTTATTAGCTACATCGAACAGGAAGATGGTGATTTGGGTTGCTTGCTGAGTGAAGATTATTTACTGTGCTTAACTGACCTTAAGAATTCCAGGAGGGATACAGAATGGGGAAATTCAAAGAAATACAGATTTTATTCTCAGTGACATGCAATCCAGACTAAAAGTGACATAATGTTCCATTCAGCTGCAGTCCTGAATTGGGTCTATTCACTACATAGCATCTTTTGGGACTGTCAAACTATCACTCACAGTCTTTAGTTGGGCACCTATCAAAAATTTCAGAATCTTTCCTCTCAAATATATATGTGCCTGATAAAAATGGAAGATTATTTCTAAGAGGGAGTTAAGTCTTGAAATTCTTTTTTTTCTAAATTTTCTCCTGATATTTTTCTCTAACTAAACTCTCTCTAAACTTCTGAATAGGCTTTAGATCTTTATTCTATTATAAACTTTTAGTAACCACAATATGAAATAAAATATTTCCTTGTTTTCATAAATCTATGATCCTTTACTGCATCACCTTTTTATGACATGTCAAAACTTAGTTCACCTACTACAATGTAAATTTCTGACAACCCATCTTGGAAAAGTATTTTGAAACAGATTGCTCAAAAAAGCTATTAAGCACAAATAATCTAGAACAAAATGATTACTTAGAGTTGTTTACATGACAAAAGATTTTTTTCCTTTGTAGCAGACACATGGCAAAATTGAAGCAATTTATCAAACACTGTACATTCCCTAATATATTAAAATTTTAAAATAAATGACATCAGAAAGACATGAAGCAAACTACATCAAATCAAGGCATACTCTGATAACTATTCATTCTTTTAAAAATCCTTTAAGGAACCGGCTTGCAGGACAGAAATAGAGACACAGATGTAGAGAACAAACATATGGACACCAAGGGGGGAAAGCGGCAGGGGATGGGGGTGGTGGTGGTGTGATGAATTGGGAGATTGGGATTGATATATATACACTAATATGTAAAAAACAGATAACTAATAAGAACCTGCAGTATAAAAAATAAAATACAATTCAAAAATTCAAAAAAAAAATCCTTTAAGGAAATATTTTGCCAATACCCATTACTTAGCTCTTCCTTTTCATATATTTAATTATGTTCCAATATGCTATAACTGACTGTTTATAATGTTTTTGGGGTTGGTTTGTTTCTTGTCTGTATTCCGCCAACTAAAATGTAAGCTCCCTGTGGGTGGAGATAACTGTTTTGTTCCCAGTGCATTCAAAGCTCCTAGAAGGATGCCTGGCATGCTCTGAATGAACCTTCTATAAACATTCTTGTTACTCTGGAAATCTAGAATTTAAAAATATTGCTTTGGTTTTAAAATACAGTTACAAAAATCTGTAGTATAGATTTAGTTATAGAATCTCTAGGTCACTTACTAATGTTTATTGAAGATTTTGGCACCTGGCTGACAGTTTTCTCCCCATTCCAAACTGCTACCTACATTCTAGGGACCTCTATGAAGGTAACCCACCTAACATCCCTCATATCAACAGCACTTTGAGTACCTCAGAAAGCTGAAACTAATACAGTCCATGGAGCCAAGGTCCTGTATCAAGCAAGAGCTATGGGTACAAGTGGCCTTGCAACTCGAAAGCTTCAGTGGCTTTGATTCTGACCACTGACAGGCTTAATGTATTAAAAAGTTCGATGTCATCACATGAAGAAAGCTGAACTTCAGATCAATGAATTCGACTGAAGAGGATATGGTACTGCACACATATTTTAATTTGGCACTGGACCATCATGACCAAAAAACAAATGAGTAAAATTCCATAAAGATCCAAGCACATCCATAGTATATATTGCATGAGCTATAGCGTGATGTATCATTCTGCCAGTTGTGCAGTAATATTTAAGTCCTACCTCACTAAACCAGTTGTAAATGATGCAAGGTACAGGTGCAAGAGTTGGCTACTTAGTATGGAGCAGGCATTACATAAATATTTGTTGAATAAGTGAACCAAATTGAAGATGAAGAAAGTATTAACAAAAATTGTGAAAACGATATCACAATAAATCAATGTATATATTTCAGACATTTTTGACAAAGATCACCTCTCAAGCATTTATTATTTCTTATGTCACTATACCAGAGTACCTACATAATTTCTTTGATTTTTTGCCCATTTGGGTAACATAAAATATTTTAGAAGGTGTAGTAAGCATCCATACACATAAAGCACTCGACCATGTACTATTAAAGTCTAAACCATGTATTATTAAATAATCGCCAAAATCATGGTCTTAAAGGCTAGGTAAAAATAAATTTGAACTACACTTCCCATATTAGAAAACTCCCTTGGGAAATTTCGCCAAGGTCTGGTGCTATACAAAAGATTTTAAAAAACCATCTACTTTGACTTGAGGTGTAAATCAAGAGCCAGTATAATAGCTCTCTGATAATTAATAGTTTTTATTTTTGTGCATTTTTATTTGTAATGGCTCTCAACACAAATAATTTTTACCTCTCAATCTCAACTCTGCTCAGTTCCAGGTATTGCTCTGGGTTTCTGGCCTCCAAGATATCTTAATGTTATTACTCTTTTAATGCCTTGTTGCTTAGCTCCTATTACTTTTTAAATATATCATACACATATTTATTAACCATATACAAATGCATAAATGTGAATATACCCTACATACTCTGAGTGCAAACTTTTTTCCCTATTTTCTTGGCCCCTTTCCTCATCCTACAAGGAAACCTACATTAACAATCTAATAAGGGTTCTTCTACATTTTTGTCCATGTTCTTATAGCCTTACAAAATCATAAGTATCTACATACACATAAACATAAATGTTCTAACAGCTGCATAATATTCCACTTTGCAACCACCTGCCAAATGACAAGAATGACTTTGTTTCCAATTGTTTTTCCTCTGTGAAATATACCGCAATAACAACCTTGCACATATGCTACTACATCTGGTAGGCTTTTTCTTCTAATGGGATAGATTCTTAGGGATAAGACTGCTAGGTCAAAGGGTAAATGTATTTTTGTGTTTAGAAGGTAGTTCTAGATGGCTTTCCATAATAAAGACAGTTGAATACTCTTTTCTCCAAAACCTCCATCAGCAACAGGTGTTGCAGCTTTTAAAAATTTCCAATAAATTACTGCCAGTAGCTCATTTAAGCAAAATTTGTATTTCACTGACTCTCTGCAAGATAGACAGCTCTTAATGTTTGTTGGCTATCTGCTTTTCTGGGACTTGTATCTTCATATTTTTTGCCCTTTTTTTCTATAGGGTTATTTGTTGCTGTTGTTTTTCTTCACAACTGGTAACAGTTCTTTGTATATTGCAGATATTAATTCAGGCCTTTGCATTGTAATTATTCTTCCATATCTGTTGCTTCTGTATTGACTTTGTTTATGATTTTGACAGTCAAATATGTCTAATCCTTTCTGTTGCACTTTCTGGGATCCTGGCCTTGGTTAACAAGAGCTCCCTGCCTCTAGACTATACACATGGCAACCTATATTTCCTGTAGGATTATTTTTTTGTTTTGCATTTAGATCTTAATCAGTTTGTAATTTCTTTCAGAATATAGGATAATATTTCAATTTTATTTTCTTCCAAATAGAAGAGCAACTGGGCCATCAACAATTTTTAAATTGTCCATTCTTGACTAAGTTGACATACCATGTTTAACTGATATCTATTTATAGATTCTCAAGTCTGTTCCACTGATGTACTTGTCTATTTATATGCAAATATAATTTTATTATGGTGGCTTTAGAGCATGTTCTTATATCAGAAAAGGCAAGTATCACTTAAGGTTTTCTTTTTCATAAACATTACTGCTTGGGCTTTTTTTTTCCTTAAACAAACAGGTTCATTATAGATTATAAACTAATCTTATTTTTTGTCTTTCAAAAAATTGAACTTTGAATTTGTTTATTTTTTCTGTAATTGTTTAATGTTTTCTACTGCATTAATTTCATCTTTTATCTTTGTTCTGTCTTCCTAGGATTTTTATTGTTCTTTTTATAAAATTCCTTTATTTTTCATCTTTTTTTTCTTTAATAATGAAGGCATTCAAGGTTATAAATTTTCCCCTAAGTATAATTTTCATGGTATCACATAGAGTTAGATATTTATTTCTAATTTCATTGGATTATCTTAAACATATGGTCATAAAAGTCACTGCTTTCTAAAATTTATTAATATTTTCTTTACGGTCAAGTAAATGATCTATTTTTTAAATGTTCCATGAAAATACAAAATTATATTTTTTATCTGAGGGATTTTTAAAATTTAAAAGATACTTTACATATCTACTAAATCGTTTATTGATTGCATTATTTGGTTAATCTATCTCCTTACTTAGTTTTGACTACTCACATGTCTCAATCTGAAAGAGACATAGTGAAGTTATCCACTATAACTCTGTATTTTTAAATTGTTTTCTTTCATTTCTAAGATTCTTGTTTATATTTAGCTATGTTATTTTATACCTACAGGTTTATGATTGCCCTATACTCTTTTATTATCACATAATTTGCCTCTTTAACCTTTTGTGATTTTTAGTTTAAATTCTTACTTTGATAGTAATATGGTCATCTCTACTTTCCTTTTTGTTTACTTTGATCTAGTATCTTCTTGACAATCTTTTTATGGTCAAGCTTTTCTTTTTTTGGCCGCCCCATGCGGCTTGAAGGATCTTAGTTCCCAGGCCAGGGACTGAACCCAAGCCCAGCAACGAAAGCGCCAAGTCCTAACCACTGGACCGCCAGGGAATTCTCTGTCAAGCTTTCTTTACACTTTGTTTTTCTAAACAGCAAGTAGCTAGATTTTAACTCAGTCTCTGATAATCTCTGTCTTTTAATGGAGGGAATTCAGTCCATGCATATTTGATTTAACAAGTAACATAACTATCTAGTTTCATCTTTTTTTGCATTTACTATTTATTTTTTGTTGTGTTTTCCCCGTTTCTGCTGTTTAGATCAAATTCCTATTTAGCCATTTTTTCCCCTTATTAAGTCACTCTCTCTTTCTCTGTGTTCACAAACAGAATTATCTACTATAAACAATATACCATATACAAGATACAATTTCCTCCACAAAGACCCATTATTTTCCTTATCAAGATGCTATAGCCTCCCTTTCCTGCTTCCCCTTCCTCCCACTCACGTGACATAAAGCCTTTAGAAAACTTTCGCTTTCCTTCTCTCCGCCTTCCTTCCCCTTCTAAACAGGTTATCCTACCATCTTCTAGGTTCCAGGGTTGAAAAATCTAAGGCTAATCTGACACTTCTGTTGTAAATTTGGAAGCTTATAAAATTTTCTCTTTATCCCTGAAGCATCAGGCAAGGCTTTTGGTGCCTATGCTTTCTCATTAGTCCTACATGCAATTTGGTAAGCCTGTTTAATCTGCAGGTGATGGAGTACAGGATGTGCTACCTCAAAATGTGGCACCTTGGTGTATTGAATATTTTAAGCTGAAGGAATTTGAGAATTGGTATGACCTTCTCCTGAAGCAGGTCATAATGTTGCAGGGAAAAGTGGGGTGCAAGAGGATGGTAACATCCCAGGCCTCAGGCAAGTCCCTGGGACAGGCTGACAAGTGTGGGTTCTTGGCTTCGTGCAGGAAAGAATTCAAGAGTGAGCCACAGTAAAGTGACAGCAGGTTTATTTGGAGAGATATACATTCCATAGACAGAATGAGGTCTGTCTCAGAATGTGAAAGTGGCTTTGGGAGAAACGCACTCCACAGACAGAGTGTGGGCCATCTCAGAAGGTGAAAGACCCCGAAATATGGGATGGTTGGTTTTTATGGGCTGGGTAATTTCATAGGCTAATGAGTGGGAGGATTATTCCAACTATTTTGGAGAAGGGGTGAAGATTTCCAGGAATTGGGTCACCACCCACTTTTTGGCCTTTTATGGTTGGCCTCGGAACTGTCATGGTGCCTGCGGGTGTGTCATTTAGATGCTGATGTATTACAATGAGAGTATAAGAGGCTCAAGGTCTACTGGAAGTCAACTTGTCCACCATCTTGGACGTAGTTGGTTCTAACCAGTTTACGTTGTGTCCTCAAAGGCTATGTCATTCTTTTAAAGGTTGTGCACTGCCCCCTTCCTGTCTGAATAAAACCTTCACGTGAGAAGTGCCCACCCTAAACCTAGAAAAAAAGGAATATCCTTATCTCCAAGACTCGGAAAAGAATGAAAGGAATCAAAATGAACAGGCCTTGCTGTTTCCCCCAATTTACTACACTGGACTCATATCCTTTTTTTGTCCTATCACATTTTTCCAAGACTCTCCACTCTTCATCAAACCTAGCGTGAAAACATTCAAGTTGAACTGCTTTTCTGGGTCTCTGTCTCCTTATGAATGATGCGGAGCAGGGCCCTGTGGGGCTCCTGGGCACGGAGGCCTTTTTGTTCCCCCATTTCTGTAGGCAAGACTGCAGCCTCCATGACCTTCCCTGAGTTTCACAGGGCTGATTCAAACAGTTGCTAATCAAGGGAGGAGCAGCCATGAAACCACCTGAGGCAAGATTAAAGGGACCAGAGAAGCTCATCAAGATTGGGAGACCCAGACCACCTGAGAACCTGCACACACCCTAATCTTGTCAGCAACACCCTTTTGAAACGGTGCAGAAGAAAGAAGAATGCAAGACTGTTGCTGCCTTGATCCTTATCTCATTCCTCTGACCACTACCCCTGACTATATAACCTCTCCCTATTCCCCAGTGCAGGGGGGAGGGGGGCAGTTCTTGAGGCACCAGCCTACTGTGTTCCCTCTTTGCCTGGCAAAGAAATAAAGCCACTCTTTCTTTTTCCTCCATAACTCTGTCTCCATATTTCTATTTGGCATTGGTGCACAGACAGCCAAGATTTTGGCAACGTGAAGCCTTCTGTGTCATGTAAAACACATTAAATAAATTTGTTTTTCTCTTGTTAATCTGTCTTTTGTTATAGGAGTCTCAGCTGAGAACTTAGAAGAATAGAGGAAAAAGACATTTTCCTTCCCCTCACAGAATTGAATCTTTCTTTAAATGAGAAAAAAAAAATTTTTTTTAACATTATTTACATGTTAAGCTTCCTGGAGCTATCATCCAAGTCTCTTAATTTTTCCTTCATGATAGAGACCTCTTTATGTTTTTACTATGTGCTTTTAGATATTTCTTCCAATTTGGGTCTCAGCAGTGGCTTCCTTCAATTCACTTTTTTTTTTTCCTTCAATTCACTTTTTACTGAACTGTTTAGTTGGTAAATCATGATATATTCAAATCTCCACTTTTTGGGGGGCTGGACATGAATTTCTTCAATTGTATCAAATAGGATATTTCAACAGTAAGAAAGAAATAACACAAATAAAAGTGGCTTTAAAAATAAGGGAATTATTCATTCTCATGGCAAGAGTTTATATTTAGGTAGTTCCTTGTTGGTCAAATAAGTGGCACAACTACCTCATAAAGGCCAAGGTGTTTTCCTCTCTACCCTCCTCACAGTGTCAGTGATGTTTCCTCTCACGGTCACACAATGGCTGCAGCAATTCCAGACACCACAGGCAGATACGATAGCATTAGTGAAAATGGGAGCACTTCAATCAGTGGGTCTCTTTTTATCAGTGAGGAAAACTTTTACCAGGCACCTCCAATCAGATATCCCCTGAGATGCAAGTGATCAGGAATGTACCTGTCCAAGCTGAAATCAATCACTGACAAGGGGAATTCAATTTTATGATTAGCTTAGATCAATTACTATTCACCTGGGGAGGGAGTCACTGTCCTAAATAAAAAGTATGAATATATTAGGCAACCAATGTCATCACAGTTGTTTTTTATTGTTGTTTGGTTTAGTTGTCATCTGTTTCCTCCAGAAGTTCTATTTCATCAGATATGTGTCTATTTGTTTTGATTGATCCTGTCTGGGTGCTGGATTCCCTTTCATGTGTTGTTATTATTCTTTGTTGGCTCACTTGGGCTCAGGACTTGTTATTAAAGTAACCCAGAAGCTGGTAGTCCTGCAGATGGTGTAAGTACAGATGCAGATGAGCTGCCAGATGTTGCTAAGGGAATAAGAGGATAAGAATAAGAGAAATCCTCCATGTACCCAAGATTCCCATCACTATTTAGCTCAGGAGATTCAGACAGGCTAGAATGGAGAGTATAAGGGTAGCAAGCCATATTCAGGACCATCTTCAATGAATGTTATTGTTATTACTTGTCAGATGCTGTGTTAAGTGATTTACATTTCTTATCTTATATATACCCCACAGCAACCCTATTTATTCCCATTTTACAGGTAGAGAGACTGAGGTTTAAAAATTATTATGTATCTTCCACAAGGTCACTTTACCATGCACTATTAAGTGGTGAAGCTGGCATGTGAATCTAAGTTTGTCTCCAAGTCCTTGCTCTTAAATACTACACCAAACTGTTAGGGGAACCACTGACTGAAACCACCCACCCTGGCCAGGAACCATAGTAACCATTTGCACGAGTTATCTTGCAACAGGAGGTCCTGGTAAGGAACACGGAACTAACAAGCCAACACCAACCACAATAATTCGGAAAAGGTCAAAAGGAGAGAGGAGAAGCCAGTCCATATTTCCTACCAACCTCCCAGAATCCTTCTCACTGGAATCCATCTTGGCTGAGCAATGCATGTGCCACCAGGAAGGACCCTGAGTCAGAACGATTGGCCAGGGACAACCCAGAAACTAATCCCATCACCATAAAACCCAAGACTGCGAGCCACATGGCAGAGCAGTCCTCCTGGGTTCCCTTACCCTGCTGCTCTCCGCCCGTGTGCCCTTTCCCAATAACGTCTCTTGCTTTGTCAGCACATGTGTGTCCTCAGACAATTCACTTCCAAGTGTTAGACAAGAGCCAACTCTCAGGCCCTGGAAGATGTTCCCCTTCGTGCAACAAAACTCTCTGAGGCAGCCCAGAGAGTTTTCAAGTTGAGAGAGTCTACGACAGAATATAACTAGTGATGAAAAGAAAGAAAATAGTAAGAAGTTACAAACATTTCCTGAAAGCTAAAAGTCCACATTCACCAGATGATTTATGATTTTTGTAAATGTTCTTTTCAATAACTAATATTGTATGTATGAAATCCTGAGCTTCATGTCCCATGCTCAGTGCACTAAAAAAAAAAAACCTTTGGAAATGATGAAATGATGATATAACACCCAAAGCAAGAGTTCTTAAACTTTTTTTGTTCCATGGGCTTTTTGGAGGTCTGGTGAAGCCTATGGACCACTCAGGATAATGTTTTTAAATGAATGAGAGAAAATACATGGAAAGAAGAAATAAATAGTGTTATCCAAACACTGAAAAAAAAAAGCCCCAAATTTATGATATAGTAATAAATGTCTCTTTTTATTAACACATTAAATAACAAGCTCTAATCATGGCTCTAGTAATTGCCATAATTTTAAAGAATTTATGAGTATAAATATTATTTTGAGGTATCTGTTGACAACTGTAACATGATATGAAAATATCTATGATTTCTATTGGTGATAAAGTCACAAATACTACTGTGGGTTATTACCTACATTTATAATTGATAGAAATTGTGGTTAGTGAAAATAAATATGGAATTTTTTTCCCATCCAAATTCATGGACCCTCTAAATTCAACCCAAAGACCCCAAGCTAAGAACTCCTGATCTAAAACCTATGCCTGAGTATTCCATGGACACTGTTTTGAAACTTCTCAATCCTCCCTGGGTTGACTATCATGACTTTTCCTAGAACAGAATCTTTTTTTTTCACTTGAAGTATAGTTGATTTACAATATTGTATTAGTTTCAGGTGTACAGCAAAGTTATAGAATAGAATCATTTTGACTAAGTAGGATGTAGTAAGTGGGAAAAGCATGGAATTTGAAGTTTAGTTTACACACACACACACACACACACACACACACACAAAACTAGGTTCAAATCCCAGCTCTGCAACTTGCTATCTGAAATCTCTGACAAGTAATATAACTTCACTGAGCCTCATTTTCTTATTCTGTAATTTGAAATAAAAAAAAATCTACTTCCTGAAGTTATTGGGAATTATTGAAAAATGGATGAAATATCTGGACCCCCTCCAGAAAACTATTAATCCAAATGCATATACTAAAACTTCAGGACTTCACAGACTTTGGGTTACTAACCCTGCCTTATCTTTTACTGCCACCTTGATAAATTGCTTTCTTATCAGAAACCTTTACCTTTCAGAGGAGGAGGAATGTTGCCTGGAAGTCCATCAACACTTTCCTAGAAACTTTCACAAAATGTTATCAAAAATCTTTCAAAGCGCTTTCCAGGAAACATGACGACCTGAACCTGGCTCATCAGGGTAGTGTAACACTATACCGCTATGAATAAACAGGTGTACACACTTTAGGAAACTTGGTGTGCTATTCTTTACTCAAAATCAATATTGCTCAGGCTGCAACTATAATGAAGTATTATGACCAAATCTGAATTTAACATCCAGAGAGATATGTGGATAAATGAAAAGGATTCAGAAGATAATCACAAATACAATAAAAAGGTTTTTTAAAATGGCCTATACAAATGGTTAAAGAAATGAGTACCTAGGATTATGTAGTCTGGCAAAGAGAAAGCTAAGGAGTAAACTCAAAATAGTCCTGAAATATATAAAAAACAGTTTAAAATATCGATTTGGTCTTGGCCAAAAGATAAAGAAGAAACAACTAAAATTTTAAACAGGAAAGTGCAAAGAGTCAGAAAGAGTTATCTTATAACTCATAAAACAAAAGTAACTGGATTGAAATAACAAATCAGAATGTTGACTTACATACATTTTCCTGCCTCTGATGATGGCATCATCATTGTTTTATTTACCAATATTCAAAACTCAACTGTTGTACTCCCACATCTACTTGGTCATTAACTACTATGACTACTGCTATCTCTAATTTCCATCCCTTCTTCATTCCTCAGCCACCATCAAAATTTGGTGGTGAAATTTTGACAGAAAATAGTGAGTTTTCTATTTTCTATCTAGAAATTTTTCTATCTAGATAATATTTAATTGGCCTCCCAGACAGAAGGCTCTCCCTGCCCAAATCACTTCCCCGTTCTACTATTTGTTGTCCCATAATCCCCTATTTGCAATCTCATTTATCAAAAAGATGGAGTATGCTAAGGAGTATTTTTATGGTTGCATCAATATGCCCAGGCTCATTACCACATTCTTCCTTCATTCATGCTCTTTCACCTGACTGGAATTTTGCCATCTCCAAATCTCAACCATTTGTTAATACCTTGTTGAAGTCCTATATGTTCCGTGAAGCGTTCTATAATTATTCTCCACTATTTCTGAATGTTTATGGCACTTAACAACTCCGTTATACAACCTGAAACCTACTCAATGACACTTTAAATTACTGTCTGTTGTTTTATTATGTTAGGCTTATCTTCCCAACCAGACATTAAACTATTTGTATAGTGGTCTAGATTTTAAGCTATCTGCATACTGGGCAGAGATTGTTCTAAAGAATATACTAGAACAGAGTGAGAAGAGCAGATCAAGGCCATATCCTATAGATGATACCAGAGTCAGGATAGAAAGATCACAGGTGGACTGCCAATTCCAAAGAAGCAGGACCGAAGTCAGAGGATGGAGCCAAGAGCTTGAAGTCAGATGTTGACATGGATGTGTAGGTATAGCTCACAGCTGTGGGTACACAGTAGACAGTAAGAATCCATTTGCCCAATTTTCAAAAAAGGAGAAAGAGTGGACCCCACACACTGTAAATAAGGAGACTTTAAATCAAAGAAGATTCCACGTAAGACTGCTACAAAGTTAATCTGACCATACTTAGAAAAAGTAAGCACCACAAAGAGCAAAGATTCTTCACTACTGAAGATTTTCAAAAGAATATGCCAGTCTCTGAAAAGAATCTAAGGAAATGATCAAGTTTCTCCCTGCAGATAAGGTAACCCAGAAAGCCTGAGATGCTGCATCTAGCTGGGCAACAGGGCAATACAAGTGGAGTGTATCTGTTGTTAGGCTGCGGTGTATGGATCCAAGAGAATATCTTTTAGAGAAACAAAAGCAAAGGCAATAAAGCAGACTCTGGTCAAGGAAGCAGCATAGATGCAGACAAAGATTTCCTTCAGCAGAAATCAAATGAAATAAAATAAGTTTTTGAAAAAAGCAAAGAATATTTTTTCAGTGAGGAAAACTATCAACCTCATACAACAACCTTTGAGAAGTGTTTATCAGTAAAGCAGAAGTGTGACGACATTTAGAAATGCCCCAAAACACCCCAGTGACAGTGCCCAGGTCTGCAGGCTGTGTGAGGGCATGGCAGTGTGCAGCCAGGGTCTTGTTCGGCATGTGATGGGTAAAGAGAAGACCGACTTCAGAACTACTGAAATTTGACCTTCAAGATTTCTGGTGAAGGTAACCAGGACTTGGAGAACAATTCTATTACCAGGCCAGCAATCCAGTACACTGAGGGAAATGGGAGGGAGCAGGTGCTACCAGTTGTCCTCACTGGGGACATTTTTCCCTGTATACCTTTCACTGTGTTTGGCAAATCTTTTATGCCAAGGAACATTTTTTCCACATGTAATTTACTCTTTGGTCTGACCTCCTTTCCATGTACATGATGGGACTACATCTGGTGGCCATCTGGTTGCTAGCTACTGTCTGGCCCTGAAAGGACAGGACTAAATCCTTACCTATGTTGTGTGATAATTGCCTTTAGACCTCTGCACTCAATTGCTTCTCAATATAGTTGTTCCACAGTGGTGAAAGGATTTCCAAAATGGAAAGCTCCCCACCTGTCCCCAGCACTAACCTGGCCTCTAAGCTCTCAACTCTCCAACTTCAGAAGTATTATTCGGGTTCTGACAGGATCACCCTAACTTACAACTATACCACTCTCTCATGGTGGTATATAAATCTTCCCTTAATATCATCCATTAATTTCATCCTAATCTTCCTTATCTGGCAACTTTAATTCTCAAAGTTAAAAAAATTCTTTTACATTGCTTTGGTTATTTTAATTGGAATTTGGTAGAGTATGGGAGGAACAGATGTCTTTTCATCTTGCCATTGTACCTCAAAGTCTAACTTTCTCCTCTTTAATCTCTAGTTAATGATGGTTTGAAGAAATTCTTGTATAGGACTTTTAAAAATACTATTAAATAAAAGAGATGGTAAATAGCATTAGATAATGTATATTTATATATTGTGATACTGTGATTTATAATAAGAAATATATATTTTGTCTTCATTCCTGTTCCTGACAAGATCTCCAATGGAAGTATGCAAACCCATGTGGCCTCTCCCTGGAACACATTTACATATGCTATTAGTGATGGACTGGATAATTATTAATGACACAATGGGACTCTAGTAATATGTCAGTACCTCTTGACTTTTATAATTGTTTTGCTGTAAGGGATCAACGTTTGAAGACCAGGAGGTAGACTGTGATATCGTGATTTAAAATAAGAAATATATATTTGGTCTTTGTCCCCCTCCTGGCAGACTCCTAAAACCCTCGGAATTTCCTAAGTGATCAGAGCAAGGACGGTGTCTTTTGTTATTCATAACAAGCCCCTTTCAACCAACCACACCTGAGTTTATGTTAATACGGTGACTCTTTAAGGATGTGGGCTGGTTGCCTGGGGAATCAACCACTTGATTAGAGGATTAGACCTCCTCAACCTCCTGGGTGAAAAGAGGTACTGGAGACTGAGTTCCATAAAAACCCAAAAGGATGGGTTCGGAGAGCTTCCAGTTGATTAACATGTGGAAGTGCTCGGAGAATGGTGCTTGAGGAGAGGGCATTGGAAACTCTTCACCAACTTCCCACGTAAATGCCCTATGCAACTCTTCCATCTGGCGGGACCTGAGTTATATACTTTTATAACAAACTGGTAATCTAGTAAGTAAACTGTTTTCCTGAATTCAGTGAGCCACTCCAGCAAATTAATCGAACCTGAGGACGGGGTCTTGGAAACCTTCAATTTATATCCATAGGTCGGTCAGAAGTACAAGTGACAACCTGGCCTTGCAACTAGTGTCTGAAGTAGGGGGCAGAGGCCGTCTTGTGGGGCTGAGCCCTTAACCAGCCTCTGACACTTAGAATTAAGTTGTAGGACACCCAGCTGGTGTTTCAGAATTGCTTGATGTATGGAAAACCCACATGCCTGGTATCAGAATTGAAGTAGTGTTAAGAGTATTAAGAGGACACACACAAGAGTGTGTTTTTTCTCTATATTTATACACACACACAATTATTGTGTTAAAACAGATATAACATAAAATCTACCATTTTAATCATTTTTAGGTGTACAGGTCAGTGCCACTAAGTATATTCACATTTTTGGGCAGCCATCACCACCATCCATCTCCCAGAACTTTTTCCTGTTCACAAGCTCAGACTCTGTACCCATTAAGCAACCCTCCACACCCTCTAGTCCCTGTTAACCACCCTTTGACTTCTGTCTCTATGACTCTAGGTCTTTATGAATTGACTATTCTAGGTACCTCACATAGCGTAACCATATAGTACTTGTCCTTTTGTGTCTGCTTATTTCACTCAGTATAATGTACTCAAGATTCATCCATATTGTGGCATGTATGAGAATTTCATTCCTTTTTAAAGCTGAATGAGATTCCATTTTAGGTATACACCACATTTTGTTTATCCATTCATCCTTCGATGGACATTTGAGTTGTTTCCACCTTTTGGCTCTTGTGAATAGTGCTGCTATGAACGTTGGTATACAAACATCTGTTCGATTCTCTGCTTTCAGTTCTTTTGAGTATATACCTAGAAGTGGAATTGCTATGTTCAATTTCTTGAAGAACTTCCATACAGTTCGCTACACTGGCTGCACCATTTTACATTCTCACCAATGATGTACAAGGACTCTAACTTCTGCACATCCTCTCCAACACTCACTATTTTCTGTTTTGTTTTAATAATGGCCATCTTAATGGCTCAGAATATATTTTTACTGAGTCATTCTCATATTCACAAATCTCCTTATCTCAAACTTATATAAGAAGAGGTGAGGGGAGCAATATATATTTGGACAAAGGCCTTTTTCACTGTATGAAAATACTCACATTGGCAATCAAACATGCAGCCCTGGGATCATTAGCAAAATACAGCAATTAAGCTAACAATCTCCAACTAAGGCATCACTGACTGGTACAGATCTGCCTCTAACTGTTAGGAAAAACAACTATTAAAGAAAAGCCACACAAGGGGATGGGGGAAGAGGTCGGGGAGAGGTTACAGTGCCAGACATCTTTGTTCCTATCTTTACCTGCTAAGAAGGTATGAGTCAATTCATTTACCTAAGTCAGGATCAGAAGAGCTGAAGGAGAATACAGATGAAGAAAGGAATTAAATGTTTTAAATGTCAGTTTGTGCTAACATACTTCTCTAAACCCCCATTTCAGCTCTCTTATTTTATTGTGGAACCATCAAGCTTTTAACAATTTTTTTTTTTTTGGAATCCATTCATCTTTCCTTACCACAAAACTGTCCTGTGCCAGAATCTGGTTCTTTTCTCATGGGTCTAACATTTCAGCTTGTTATAAACAGCATATGGATATAGATTATGCAATGATAATGTGTGCTACATTCCAAGGACTTACATTTTCTGTATATATGTGAACAGCAAGTAATCACTGCATTGATTTTTCTCTACTCTAAAAATAAATAATATATTAATCAACCAAGTAAAACATTAATCTAGTACATATCTTCTTTTATTGATTAAAAATTTTTTTAAGTCCTATGCTAAAAAATGAGAAAGTAACCATAAAACAAATATTATATAAGTACCTAGCTTTTGGGATAAAATTCTAGATTTGTTCTTAAAGACACCAATCATACTGAAGTCTAGTAAAAGATTTCCTAGTAATCAACTTCTGAATAATTTGTTAGTGTCGATGTACTACTAGTAGCCTTCCATTTTTCGTTTGTTCCATGCTAGATGAATCTTGCCAAATAGCATATCCAGACAGACCTCAGACTCCTCTGTGCTTGTTCAGCTGCCATTTATTATCAGGACACAGTTAGGCATTATCTTTTAAAACACACAAAGACATGCACATGCAGATGAAGCTCTTCACATAAGCAAAGTGTGTATTAACAATAATCACTAAGAATTTCTGAAACTCACATGTCAAAAAGTATCATCTTCACTTCACTGGACTTTTCAAATAGGAACATACACGGGTTCTGGCTTTCCACTATAACCTGACTTTCACCTTCTTCAAAAAGAGCTAAGAAAAAAAAAGGAGGAAAAAGGATATCCAAAGGCATTTCTATTCAATTGCTAAATGGTCCAATATATTTGTAACTCTATCTCCTTTTCCTTTACACCAAGTGAGTGATGAAAACCTGATGGGACAGACGAGCAACACACTAACATCCAGTCACTGGAGGATATTCACAGAAAGACAAAAACAGGCCTAAGTGGGCAAAAAATGTTAATGCTGGGAACTGCATAAGCAGCAAGTGAAAATATCTCCATCATGAGAGGAAGAGGTTAAAAAGTTTAAGGGAATTTCTGAATAAAATCACTAGGAGTAAGTCAGTGAAAGGGATTCATTTTTCAATTTTCTGGAAAAACAGGACTCAATCTGTGACCCGGCCTCCCAGGTATTACATACAGACCTCAAGAATACAGTCATTTAGAAAGTAACTGCTTCAAGGAGTCCTGCTAAAACTACAAAGACGTGAAATTCCAGGCAGACACAGGAAATTCTTTGGGGAATAAAAGAATTTTATGACTCATAAGATTAAAATCTCCTGAATACTCACTGAAGTAATCTAATGATGTACTGTCACCAGGAAAGGAGTTTGATAAATTTCTGTGCTGTGCACAGAAATCTTAAGCAAAATAGAAAAGTGAACAAATTTGAAACGATATTCATTTATAATTTTTCCTTTCAGGGTAAAACTAACTTCAAGGACACCAGAATTTCCTATAGGGTCTAACATTAACATTTTATAGAATGCCACATTTTTAACTACTGAGATTTTAAGCAAAATTTCATATCCCTTTTTTTTTTTTTAAATCCCTATCTTACTCAGGTCAGCCCAGGAGTAGGCCCAGGATTCAAATGTGGGTCATTTGGAAGGTTCTTAGTTTTCAGATTTAATACAACTTGAAAAAAGTTGTGAGTTGAAGGTAAAGGCTTGGGCCAGATGCCAATGGGAAGAGAAAGAAGGAGGTCGAGTTTTTCCTAGGGAGATCAACAACAACAAAAACCAGACATGGCATTACTTTCTTGATTCTAGACAATGCTCAAGCATAGAAGAAAATCCACATCAAGGAGTCTATCCTTACCTTAAAACGTTTTCCATTTTTTCCTAACTTTATTCTACTTCAAAATTTTGCCTGTTCTATATGAAATTCCCTTCTAGTAACAGGTTGTAAAAATAAAGCAAGCAATGAAAGCTCTCTGTTTAATCTTTCCCAGGGACAAACACAGTGTAATGTACAATATGTAACTATGAGTTAGATTGCAAATTACTTTTATTTAATTTAGTCTAGTGTTTAGCTTCACCTCTGAAATATCAGTCTGTATCCTTCTATTTTGGTTTGATTCTATAGTCCACTTTAAACAGTAAATGTTTACATTAACAGGACAAGAGAATGTGTGATATATTTTAACTGTCAAGAGTGTTGTGAACAGCGGCAGCTGGAAGAATGTGTAGTCCACTTCACTGCTATCCTGAAGCCTTTTAGAGTCTTCAGATCAGCAGTTACTTCCTTCATTGCTCATATTAGAAACAAAAACAATTCAATTGCTTTCTCTGAAAACCGTAGTAATATTTCTAGAATTCACTCGTGGTCTTTGCACTGGGTTCTACATTAACTTTCTGCTGGGCTGGGCAGTGAACTGATTATGGAAGTTTTCTTTCATTTTTCAGGTTGCTGGTTCAGATGAAGACAAAAGGCAGGAGCAAATGAAAGGAATCCCATCTCAGTATTACTTAGAAGTCTCTGAACTGTGTTTGGTCCTGTTCCTCTGCAGTCATTGTTCACATCATCTTGAATTCACTGTGATACGGCTCCTGACAAAGACCTGCTCAGAAGACCAAACACTGAAGCCAAGTTGATTTCCTTAATGTTTCCAGATCTGGTGAAATTCCACAAATAAAACCGAAGAGAGAAATGTTTAACACTCTTACTCTTATTGCAGTGATTTCAGGCCCCGTGGGAACAGCACTGGGGAGAAGTGGATCCTAAGGCTATGTTGGAGGGTGAAGACAGCCAATACAGTGTACATGCATAATTAGACTAGACCTGACACATACAATTAAAGAAATATTTGAAGGTGGACAAAAGTGTACATTATCCAACTCCTACCTACCTCTCCAAACACATCTCTTTTTTTTTTGGCCGTGCCACGCGGCTTGCGGGATGGCATTGAAAGCCCAGATTCCTAACCACTAGGCCACTAGGGAACTCCAAACACATCTTGAACCTGTCTCCACATTGTGCTCCACCCACACTGGTCTCCTTTCAGTTCCCCTAACATATCAAATTCATCGCTTATCAGGGTCTGTTATATTTGTTTTTTCCTCTGCTTAGAACATTCCCCCAAACTCTTTGTTTGGATTCTCATACTTCAGACCTTAGCTCAAATATCTCCTCCTCAGTGAGGTTTTCCTAGAAATCCTGTCTAAATTAGGATACCCGCTCCCCCCCCCCCCCCGCCCCCGCCATCACCATTCCCTATCTGATCCTTTCAATTTCCTCTCCACCTCTTATCAGATGTCATCATGTTTATTGGTTTATTGGTTTAGTGCCAGACACATATACACACTAGAATGTAAACTCCTTACGATCAGGAGCACTGCGTGTCTGTTTACCACTCTTTCTACTGTTCCTAAAGCAGTAAATATTTAGTGAATGGATGTGTTTACCACTCTACTAGAGGCTGAGGGTAAAACAACACGAAAAGATGCAGATTCATCCTCAAAAACCTTATAAAGAGAATGGAGACTGGCACATAATAATAATATAATAATCGTTTTTTAGGAGCACAGAAGCCTAGTAGAAAGAACTTTGTTGCCTATTTTACTGGTAAAAATAAATCTATTCCAAGGGAATGGACTGGGTGTGCAAAGGCACAGAAACAGCCATAATAGCACGCAATTCCATTCTGTGGGAATCAGTTCAGGTTTTATAAAATATAAATTGCTAGGGGTGAGGGGTTGGAGGGGAGAGGAGGCCTTAAACTTGGACAGAGAGGGATCCAGGTCATGAAAGACCTTCCCTGTTATACAAAGGGAGAGAGATTTCATTCCATAGCCAGTGGGAAGCCATTGAAACACTCTGGGCAGAGGGCTGACATGACAGATTTACATTTTAGAAAAAAAACCTCTGATAACAGATTTAGGTGATTTAGAAAATCAAATTATGGACAGATAACAGAGGGACAGCCAACAGAGTTTCACAATAAATAGGTATCGTAGAGAGGAAGAGGGGTTCAATGGCAGGAAAATTTTACTGAATATTTATCTTGTCTCTGAGTGGTTTTATTTGGCCATATGCTGTGGCAAGCACCCACGGAGCAGCCCTAACCGGAGGTTCTAGATACTAGTGTCTATTTTAAGAAGGGTTATAGGGACTGAGCTAGACATGGGATAGGAAGCTCTTCTTTCACTTTTAGGTATTTAATGGTCCCAGATATTCTCTCTCTTGAATACAAGCAGAATTTAGAGGAAATAGAATGCTGCCAGTAACCAAGGGCTTCTGTTTCATGGGTGTGTAGACATTTCTCATCCTTTAGACCCAAATTCTCTAGCTCCAGCGCCAGTGGGAATAGTGTGGCCTACACAATGTATTCAGGTAAACTGCAAGACATCATGATGCAGGGCCAAAATGTAGAGGCAAGAGGACTGGAAGTACTACTAGGCCAACCACAGGAAAACCAGTGAAGCACGGGATATGGCAGTAGCTTCAGGCACTTGAGTTTGCAAAAATATAATGGGTTAAAAGAACCAGGCACCTGTCACTAAATTTCTAAGATTGCCAAGCAGACTGGAGATAAAATGAGATGATTTAATCTCCAACTCAGAGGAGAGGCTTAAGGATTTGTGACCTGTTAGTGGTGATCTTCCATACTCATAGCCTCTCTCAACCAGAGTTCCCAGAGAGAATTAAGCTTGAAAACCCTGATGTAGGGCCTAACCCGAGGCATCCGTTGCATGTAATTAACCTCTCTCCTAAGCATCTAACGTGGTTCTCATTATGTATCATCCTTGGGAAAACTGAAAAAATAGTTACTCAAATCTTTTTCTGTAGCCTATGGTTCAGATGAGCAATCCAGGGTAAGGAAGGCAACAGGGGAGTTGCTACGTTCCATCCTACCTCAAGACCTTCACTTAGTCTCATTCCATTGCTTGGGAATAGTCCCATTCAACCCTCCCCACTCCCTTGCCTACCTCTCTCCTACTCATCCTCCAGGTTTCAGTTTAAAGCCAGAGACCTTCCTTGACCTCTTACACTAAGTGAGTATGCCTTAAACTTGGATAGAGAGGGGGCCAGGTCTTGAAAGCCTTTCCATTTTACTCAAAGGGAAAGTGATTTCACCCTGTAGCCAAAGGGAAGCAAGCCACTGAAAACCTCTGGGCAAAAGGGTGACATGATCAGATTTGCTAGTTCCAAAAATCTCGTACCTCGTCTCTGTAATCATATTTTAAAAACCCATCGAATTAGGGCAGGGCCTGAGTCTATGCTGCACCATACATACTCAGGGCCCAGCCCATTAGAACATTTATTGTATTGGTGTTTAAAAGAAAGAAAGAATGCATAAATAAAGCATGATCTGATATTTGAACAAATGTACCTTGATTGGAAGGTAGGAAAGAGGGCATTTTAGCAATTTAAAGAAACATTATTAATATATGGGAAACTGTCAAGTGCTACTTAGCAAAAACAGCACTAAATACCTCACAAGGAGTGGGTACCACAACCAATGTAATTCAACAAAGCTAGCTGTACTTTAAATAATGTTGTTTAATGAAAAGGCACAGCTACTGAAACATCATTTTCAGTCCTATTAAACCTATCCAATTAATTACGGTGGTCTTGGGCTACTTAGAAACCTTTGAACATGGCATACAATTTCAAAGCCCACAATAAGCAGAATGAAGGGCACAGGTGAAGGCAAAATAAGGTAACCACTTATTCTTCTACTGCAGCTGCAAGATGGGACTATACATAACATATTGCAGGTACTGGGGTGTCTATTCTTGAACATTTTCAGTGAGAGCAACATTGCTAATTTTTTTTTCTTAGTAGCTTTAGTGGTATCTCACAAGCCTGCTGCCTAAATTGATGACTCTTGTTTAAAGGAAATCTGCCAAATTACTGGATAGGAATAACTGGAAAGGGCTTAGCCAAACACACACACACACACGAACACACACACACACACACACACATAATAATAGTAACTGTGATATTAAAAATAAAATTAAAATAAGGCTTTGGAATTGAGTGAAAATATGACTGTAGTAACGATATCATGAATACAGCCCTGAATTCTTGACTAGGTTCTCCCACATGAGACCTTGGGGAATCCATGTGCTGCCTGTCTAAGCTTGTATCATTTTTAAATGAGAGTGTTGGATTACATCATCTTTAATGTTCCTTTTTCAAATGCTAACATTCTGTTCCTATAAAATCAAATCATGACAGATTACATCCTCTGTTTATATATATGTATATACATACAGGTATTATATATTACATATATATTTAGTATATATTAAATATAAAATATAAATAATCTAGTTTACAATGACATAATCAACAGATTATGGTATAGCAATACAACAATAATTCTTTCTTCCCTTTCATCAATAACCACATATATATACTTTTTCTAAAAGGCATGTAGGATTGAATATTTGAAAACTAAAAACAGCTAAACATCTTTTAAGGGCAATTTTGTGAGAATTTAAGCATTTGTCAATCTAATGATCAAAAAGATATGACGATCATTACAAATTTTTCAAAGGTAAGAGTACAAAGTTTGCATTCATTTGTATATGTGGGGTTTTAAGAAGGAGATCCGAGTATAACGGATAGCATGTGTACAAAGGTTACACGGGTGACCATATAGAGATCATATTTTATTCAACCACAGAATAGACAGATACATAAAACTTACATAAAAAGAAACAACACACGTAAGACTTCCCCACGGAAAGCTCACATTCCCATTGCTCCAAGCGTTTGGGAGAGAAAAAAATGTCACTAATCAAAAAAGGAATTAAAGTCTCCACGGCATGTTCAGAGCTAGGAACACCCTTTTGTTTACTGGATACATCTTTTATTTGTACAAATGCCATTACTAGGTAAGTGGGAAAAACAGACTTAATGCAGTATATACTGTATCTGAAAACAGTACTCTACCCTGTTGCTGAACTTTATTTGAAAAGCACACTTAATTGAAAACCTACACAATGAGTACCTAACAAATTCCCAAGTTGTTGAAACAAAATAAGAATGAGATTGAATATCAAATATGCTACCCCAACAAAAGGGAGGGGAGGTTCCACTGGCAGTAGTTCTAATAAACAGGACCCAAATGCTGCAGTGTAAAAAGGTCTCCAGCAAGTTCACCTGTGGGAAAGGTTAACGGGAAGAAACCAGACAGGGCAGCAAATACAACTCCTATACTCATTCATTCCACATCATTCTCTTTATCTCTACTTAGCTTATCTGTTAAAAAGAATACAAATAGTAACAGCCAGAAATGATCAACTGTTTGCTAAATTATGACAAGTATTATGCTAAACTCTAATTTAGGTCATTTAATCCTCTCAACAATCCCATGAAGTTGACACTATTGTTTTACATCAGTTTTAGCAGGAGTTAAGAGACATTAAGACTTTCCCAAGATTACACAATGAACAAGTACCTGAGCTGGGATGTGATGCTCTTAACCATCTTCCTAATGAAATGCCAACAACTTTGGATCTGGTCCCAATGATAAAACAGCATAAATATACTAAATAAAATAGCAACTGCATGAATTATTTGTAACATACACATATGGTGATATCCTTAATATACAAAGAGAACTTACAGAGCAATAAAAATATAAAATACCCCAATAAAAAATAGGCAAATGACAAAACCCAGCAATACATAAAAGAAAGAAAGAAATAAATGTTCAGTAATTATATTTAAAAATCTAAACACAAAGAATGCAAATTAAAACATTAATGAGATACTAGGTTTCAAATATGACATACATTATCAGGTATTAATTAAATAGGATGAAAACATTCCGTACTGAAGAAAGAGCATAGAGAAATGGCAACACCCACAGAATCCACATGGAAGTTAAATCAGCACAAGTTTTCTGGAAAGCAATTTGGCAATAACTACCAAGATCCTTCAAAGTGCTCATAACAATACAAGGAAACACTCAGAAAGTATAACACTCCTGTTGTGGTTCTAAAGAAACTGTTCTTTAAATGTTAGAAAATAAAGCTCAAGACAGGGGAAGACTTACTACATAAGAAATAGTTATAATAAACAAAACTTACAAAACTTATTTTAATGCTAAACCAATATAACCATTGATAATATGATTTAAAGTATAATGTAACATACAAAAAGATTTTATAAATGGATGAGGCATTTTGTAAGAAAAAAAATTACTAACAATTTGAAACCCAAATCCCCAATGATTTCAATGAACCTATAAAGGTGTAAGAGGAAAAAGGAAAAATTATACACACACACACACACACACACACACACACTTACACACACACACCTGTACCCATTAGCAGTCACTCTATTTCCCCCTAGATCCTCTAGCCCTAGGCAACCACTAATCTATATTCTGTCTCTATAGATTTGACTATTCTGGACATTTCATATCAATATAATCATACAATGTGTCCTCTTTCATTACTGACTTTTTTTCACATAATGTTTCCAACGTTCATCATGTTATAGCATGCATCAGTACTTCATTTGTTTTTATGGCTGAGCAATATTCCATTATATGGATTTACCACATTTTATTTATCCATTCATTAGTTGATGGACATTTGAATTGTTTCCATATTTTGGCTGTTATGAAAAATGCTGCTATGAATATTTGTGTACAAGTTTTTATGTGGACGTATGTTTTCAATTCTCTTAGCTATATTCCAGGAGTGGTATATGCCAGAAGGTTCATATGCTAACTCTGTTTAACATTTGAAGAACTGCCAAACTCTTTTCCAAAGAGGTTATACCATTTACATTCCCTCCAGCAATGCAAGAGGGTTTCAATTTTTCTACATCCTTGCCAACATTTGTTATTGTATGTCTTTTTTATTATAACCATCCTATTGGGTGAGAAGTGGTGTTTCATTGTGGTTTTCACTTGCATTTTCTAAATGGCTTATGTTTTGCATTTTTTCAAAAGTGCATATGGGCCATTTGTATATCTCCCTTGGAGAAATGTTTATTCAGATTCCTTGACCTTATTTTTTCTTCTGGTCAATGAATGAAGTTTATTTTTCTAAACTCATGAAAATCAAGCTAAGTTAGCACAGTTCTTGAAGTTCTGTTTAAGTCTAAATTATTTTGTAAAGCAGAATGATATGCAAAGCGAAGAGCTAAAAGAAATTCTTTTTGATACATTTTCTGTATCATCCTTTTTAAAAAGTAATAATGATTTAATAAACCAATAAGTTCAGTAACACCATAAATGCATACTAACAAGCAATTTCTGAGCTATCACTATCTACAGCAATAGACACAAATCTATTTTTTTGGCAAATAAAATAGTAATTACTTAAAGTATACAGTCTAATGATTTGACACACATATACTTTGTGAAATGATTACCATGATCAGGTTAATTAACACATTAATCACCTTCCACAGTTAACCTTTTTTTCCTGGTGAGAACACTTAAGGTCTACTCTCTTAGCACATTTCGAGTACAAATGCAGTGTTATTACCTATAGCGTCACCACATTGTACATGAGATCCCCAGAGCTTATTCATCTTATAACTGAAGGCTTGTACCCTTTGACCAGCACCTCCCCATATCCCCCACCTCCTAGCTCCTGATAACCACCATTCTACTTTCTGTGTCTATGAGTTAAACTTTTCTTTTTTTTTTTTTTAGATTACACATATAAGTGAGATCATACAGTTTTTGTTTTCCTCTGTCTGGCTAATTTCACTTAGGATAATGTTTGCCCATGTTGTTGCAAATGGCACGATTTCCTTCTTTCTTATGGATGAATAATATTCCATTCCATATATACACCACATCTTCCTTATCCATTCATCCATCAACAGGTTGTTTCCATATCCTGGCTATCGTGGATAGTGCCACAATGAACATGGAAGTGCAGATATCTCATTTCCTTCAGATATATATGCCAGAAGTGTGACTGCTGGGTCATATGGTAGTTCTATATTGAAATTTTTGAGACACCTCCATACTGTTTTCCATAGTGACTATACTAATTCACATTCCCACCAATAGTGCACCAGCATTCCCTTTTCTCCACATCCTCATCAACAGTTGTTGTCTCTCTTTTTTTTAATTAATTAATTAATTTTTATTTTTCGCTGCATTGGGTCTTCATTGCTGCGTGCAGGCTTTCTCTAGCTCCGGTGAGCCGGGGCTACTCTTCGTTGCGGTGTGTGGGCTTCTCATTGCGGTGGCTTCTCTTGTTGTGGAGCACGGGATCTAGGTGTGCAGGCTTCAGTAGTTGTGGCACGTGGGCTCAGTAGTTGTGGCTCGCGGGCTCTAGAGTGCAGGCTAAGTAGCTGTGGCGCACAGGCTTAGATACTCTGCAGCATGTGGGATCTTCCTGGATGGGAGCTCGAACCTGTGTCCCCTGCATTGGCAGGCAGATTTTTGATCACTGTGCCACCAGGGAAGTCCCTGTTGCCTTTTTGATAAAAGCCATTTTAACAGATGTGAGTCAATATCTCATTGTGGTTTTGATATGCATTTCCTTAATGATTAGTGATGAGGAGCATCTTTTCATGTACCTGTTAGCCATTTGTATGTCTTCTTTTGAAAAATATCTATCAAGTCCTTTGCCCATTTTTAATCAGATTGTTTGTTTTTTTGGCTATTGAGTTGTTTGAGTTCCTTATATATTTTGGATATTAACCCATTATCAGACATATGGTTTGCAAATATTTTCTCTCATTCTGCAGGTTGCCTTTTAATTTTCCTGATTGCTTCTTTTGCTGTGCAGAAGCTTTTTAGTTTGGTGTAGTCCCACTTGTTTAGTTTTGTTTTTGTTGCTTGTGCTTTTGGTGTCATTTCCAAAATATCATTGCCAAGAATCATGCCAAGGAGCTTTTTCCCAATATTTTCTTACAGTAGTTTTACAGTTTCAGGTCTTGCATTTTAATCTTTAATTCATTTTAAGTTAATTTTTGTGAATGGTAGAAGATAGGAGTCCAAGTTCATTATTTTTCATGTGAATATCTGAATATCCAGTTTTCCCAACACTGTTTATTGAAGGGACTATCTTGTTGCCATTGTCTGTTCTTGGCACCCTTAACAAATATTAGTTGACCGTATATGTGTGGATTTATATATGGGCTCGCCATTCTGTTCCATTAGTCTGTATGTCTATTTTTAATGCCAGTACCACACTGTTTTGATTACTACAGCTTTGTAATACAGTTTGAGATCAGAAAGTGTGATGCCTCAGCTTTGCTCTTCTTTCTCAGGATTGCTTTCACTATTTGGGGTCTTCTGTGGTTCCATACAATTTTTACAATTGTTTTTTCTATGTCTGTGAAAATTGCCATTGGAATTTTGACAAGGATTGTATTGAATCAGCAGATCACTGTGGGCAGTACGAACATTTTAACAATATTAATTCTTCCAATCCATGAACACAGAATATCTTTCCATTCATTTGTGTCTTCTTCAACTTCTTTTTATCAATGTCTTATAGTTTTCAGTATACAGATCTTTCACCTCCTGGGTTAAATTTACTCCTAAGTTTTTATTATGTTAATCCTATTGTAAATGGGATTGTTTTATTTCTTTTTCAGGTAGTTCATTGCTAGTGTATAGAAATACAACTGATTTTTGTATGTTGATTGTGTATCCTGCAACTTTACTGAATTTATTAGTTTTAACAGTTATTTTAGTGGAGTCTTTAGAGTTTTCTATATATATGATCATGTCATCTGCAAACTCAGACACAAGTTTACCTCTTCCTTTCTGACTTGGATACCTTTTCTTTCTTTTTCTTGCCTAATTGCTCTGGCTGTGACTTCCAGCATATGTTGAATAAGAGTGATGCGAGTGGGCACCCCTGTCTTGTTCCTTATATTAGCAGGAAAGCTTTCAACCTTTTACCATTGAGTATGATGTTAGCTGTCAGTTTGTCATATACGGCCTTCCTTATGTTGAGGTACATTCCTTCAATACACAATTTAGAGAGTTTTTATAATGAAGGGTTGTTGAATTTTGTCAAATGATTTTCCTGCATCTATTGAGATGACCATATGATTTTTATCCTTCATTCTGTTAATGTGCTATATCATTTATTGATTTTCCTATCTTGAAACATTCTAGCACCCCAGGGATAAATGTAAATTTATCATTGTATATGACGCTTTTAATGTGCTGTTGAATTCAGTTTGCTAGTATTGAAACTGTGGGTTAAATACATTTCACCTGGCTTCAACAATCAAGGTCATTTAAAGACCTGTACACGCAGCATGCAGCTTAAACAATAAGATACTTGGCCTAATTGTTTTCTAGGAACTTGGAGTCAGCTGTGTCTAATTTGATCTAAGCTGGTTAAGACTGGATAGACCAACCCTTCAACTGGCATGCATGAGGGTCCACTTGGTGACCTTTTGAATGTGCTGAGATCTGTACCTTAATTTATGCTCTGAGCGGAACAACGCTTTTTTCCAATCACTTTTTCCCATGCTCCCGATGCCTCGGACCACCTGCTTCTTTATTTGTTATCCCATGAAATTAATGTAGAACCCAATACCAGAAAGTGAGCTGGAAAACCCCAAAATACTTGTTGATTAAACAACATACTATTAAGTAACACATGGTCAAGTAAGAAGTGTCAAGAGAAATTTTAAAATATTTTTAAATAAATGAGAGTGCAAATACAACTTATCAAAGTTTGTGGGATACAGTAAAAGCAGTGCTTAGAAGGAATTTATAGCATTGAATGCTATTACTAGCACTGGAAATGAACGTTCACTACTGAAACTGTGGACATTAACAGGATAATAAAAGAATATTACAAACAACTCCATGCCCACAAATTTGATAACCTAGATGAAACAGACCAATTCCTCGAAAGACACAATCTACCAAAACTCACATAAGGAGAAATCAATAATCTGAATAGGCCTATATCTTTTGAAGAAATTGAATCAATAATTAACAACCTTCCAAAACAGAAAACACCAGGCCTAGATGTGTTTGCTGGTGAGTTCTACCAAACACTTAAGGAAGAAATGATAACGTAAGCTCTACAATCTCTTTCAGAAATACAATTGATTTTGTACATTGGTGTTACACCCTGCAATCTTGATGAACTTGTTTATTAGTTCTAAAAGATTTTTACTGGATTCCTTAGTATTTCCCATATACAAGATCATATCCTTTGAAACAGAGAAAGCTTTACTTATTCCTTTTCAATCTGGATGCCTGTCCTCCTTCCCTTTCTCCCTCCCTCCTTTCTTCCTATGCTGGATGCAGAGGTATAATGGTGAATAAAACAGACATCCACTGTTTCTATGCTGTGTAACTTACTTCTGACTCTAACCAGCAGTTCTCTACCCTAGATCCACATTAGAATCACCTGTGAAGCTTTTACAACAATGCCAATGTCTGGGCCCCAACTGCAGAGACTTTGAGTTAATTGGTCTAGGATGGGTCCAGGCACATATATTTTTTAAAAGTTCTTCAGATAACTCATAAGTGGCTAGGATTGAGAAAAACTCCTCTAACTGAAATTGAATCTGGTATCCAAAACTAGGGTTGCGCTAAAAGTCAGTGTAAATGATTCCAGGTGTAGGTAACTGGATTACTTTGGCTGGAAAATCAGACAGGCTCTTTACAGCTTCTTCACTCAAGAAATTCTACTTTTTTTTTTTTCTAATTGAGGTTACTTTAAAAAAAAATTTAGGTAAAATTGGTATATAATGTTATGTTAGTTTCAGGTATACAACACAACAATTCAGTATTTGTATAGACTACAAAGTAATCACCACAATAAGTCTAGTTACCATCCACCACCATACAACTGACCCCCTTCACCCATTTTGCCCATCCCCCAATGCCTCCCCTCTGGTAACTACTAATCTGTTCTCAGTATCTATGAGTTTTACTTTGTTTTGTTTGTTTTTCAGATTCCACACATAAGTGAAATCATAGAGTATTCATCTTTGTCTGACTTATTTCACTTAGCATAATACCCTCTAGATCCCCCACGTTGCAAATGGCAAGATTTCCTACTTTTTTATGGTGGGGTAATATTCCATGGTATATCTATACCACATCTTCTTTATCCATTCATCCATAGATGGACACTTAAATTGTTTCCATATAATTAGCTATTGTAAATAATGCTACAATGAACACGGTGGTGCATAAATGCTTTTGAATTATTGCTTTCATATTCTTCAGATAAATACCCAGAAGTGGAATTGCTGGATTATATTGTAGTTCTATTTTTAATTTTTTGAGGAACCTCCATACTGTTTTCCATAGTGACTGCACCAATTTACATTCCTACCAACAGTGGAGGAGGGTTCCCTTTTCTCCACACCCTCTCCAACACTTGTTATTTCCTGTCTTTTTGAAAACAGCCATTCTAACAGGTTTGAGGTGATTATCTCTTTGTGGTTTTGATTTGCATTTCCCTGATAATTAGTGATGTTAAACATCTTTTCCTGTATCTGTTGGCCATCTGTATGTCTTCTTTGAAAAAATGTCTATTTAGATGCTCTGCACATTTTTAATCAGATTATTTATTTTTTTGCTATTGAACTGAGTTATTTATATATTTTAGATATTAACCCCTTACTAGATAGAATGATTTGCAAATGTTTTCTCCCATTCAGTAGGTTGCATTTTCAACCTACTGTGCAGAAGCTTTTTTGATGTAGTCCTACTTGTTTACTTTTGCTTTGTTGCCTTTGCTTTTGGAATCAAATCCAAAAATTCAATGCCAAGATCAATGTCAAGGAGATTACCGCCTATGTTTTCTTCTAGGAGTTTTATGGTTTCAGGCCTAAGAAACTCTACTTTTGCAGTCTCCAATTAGCCTCTTCTTCCCTCCATCTATAGATTCCTGGGATAGCCTCCCATTTCCTTTTAGCACCTGGCTCAAATTTTCTCTCTCCAATCCAAGTTTTCATGATCCTATATAATTTCCACAATCATGCTGACAACTCTTCCAGCACCCTGGCTTCATGCTTCCTCAATCTCCACAACTCCAAAAGCATTCATTTTAATTCCTCTGTTGTTACTCACTAGCTTAGGTTAACCTTGTACCGAATCATCTATAAAAACTGCTGGAAACTCCTGTAGGAGCTTAATGCTGAGAGAATCATTTTTTTTTTTTTTAATGCCATAAAATAGAGGAATGGGGGGTTGATTCTTGGCATCCCAACCTAAAATTGTGAATAATTTTTTACTGAAACTGTTATGTATTCTCAAGTACATTATAGGTTAAACATGTTTGGTGAACTGGCCTTTAAATCTAATTTTTCTATTAGGTTCTTTCTATAGTAAAATGCATTCTATGCTCAAAACAACCAACCTACAAATGAACTTTTAACACACAACCTATCCATCTCTTTGAGAACGTTCTCTGTATCATATTCTGACCAGTGTTTGATATGATAGTATCACTTATATGAATATGAATATGAATTATGAGCAAAGGACAGAGCCAGAGGACCCATACAGTAAGTTTAACCTACACATGTAAAGTCACAAATTAAAAGTCTCTAGCTAGAAGCATATATCCTAGACATTTCTACTTAACTAACAGTTGCTTCTACCCCTGAAGAGGAACACACTACCATTACTAATCACATTTTCTGGGAAAGAAGCCAACCCATCCTTATTTTCAACTAAACAATATTTTGGCTGTCAATATTAATATTCAGTAAAATTATTATGGGACAACCTACTGAACACTGATGTGCACCTACCACCTATGAGCTTGAGCTCAGTTGGTTCCTTTGTTTCTAGTTGGCTCTCTTTCTTCTCCTTTAATGTTCCCACACATCTTTCATTGGTGAGTTCCTCTCTTTCCTCATCTAACATTCTAACTTAAGCTTGGCAGCCTCAAATTTCTCTATGAAATAGGAAGCAAGATTATTGCTGAGACAAAAAAAATGGGTAGTAGAAAAGGGGATTTGAGAAAAGTCATAAAGATGTAGAAGGGGGGCTTCCCTAGTGGCGCAGTAGTTGAGAGTCCGCCTGACGATTCAGGGGACACGGGTTCATGCCCCGGTCCGGGAAGATCCCACATGCCGCGGACCGGCTAGGCCCGTGAGCCATGGCCGCTGAGCCTGCGCGTCCGGAGCCTGTGCTCCGCAACGGGAGAGGCCACAACAGTGAGAGGCCTGCGTACCGCAAAAAAAAAAAAAAAAACATGTAGAAGGACTGCAGAATAGTGTCAAGAGGTGATCTGAAATTAAAGACCATAAATCTCTAGTGGCAACTATCCAATAATTATACTCTTTCCTTTAGCAGGGCCATGCATCCTAGTGAAGGAACTATTCAATATAAGGGAAACAAATCCAGAACCCAGAGGGTACTGCCAAAAATGACAGAATGGTCACTATAGAGTCTAGGATGGATGGAGAAGAAAGTAAAACAATGAGGGGCATAATAGACTGGGAAGAAAAGGAAGGGGCCAGAACACTGAGGTTGAAGAAGCCCGACTGTTGGTTGGACTGTCCACATGGTCACTGAAATGGCCCATGAAGATGGCAAGAGTTAGAGTGGAAAGCCAAAATCCTCAATAAATGAAGGGTATTACCAACGGCTGATTGATCGCAGCAATAATGAAAGGCAGTAAGTGGTTGAAAAAGATGACAAACCTCAAAAGAGGAGTTCTTAACATGAGAAAGGAAAACTGAGGCTTTGAAGGAGGTAATGAGGAGCTATTACCGACACTGCCTCTAGGGGTGGGGGGAAGTTGCAGGAAGGACCTTGTGACAGAGACAAATCTCAAAGCAAGAAAATAAAGAAAACATTGTGTGAAGAGATTTGAGGATAAAAAAGAATGTATTTACAATGGAATGAGAGTGCCAAAGAACAAAGCAGAAATGGCTGCAAGGCTAGCAAGAAAGAATCATGAATAACAGGCTACAGAAGAATACAGGGTTAAGAGACAGGAGCACCATGGGATGGTTAAGCAGTGTTAGAGGGTGAGACTTCTGCAAAGCACATTTTGCCGGAGACACAACATAATACCTATCGATTTTCCCATAACAAGAAAAACATTCAAAAAGACATGGCCTCAGATGGGTCATTAACATCACTATTTATTGGGAGGAAGAAATCAACCCTTAAGAACACATGAATTAATACCCAGGGTAGAAGAATAGAGGGCTGTATGCTTTGTGTCAGTGTTCTCTTATTTTTTGCCCACAATATTCAAACAAAAAGGCTTTTCTTTTTTTTTTTATAAAACTACTGGTATAAAAGGTTACTCAATTCAGTTGAATTATGCAGGTGGCTCTAGATAAATCAGTCATTAATTCCTCAAAATTAATCTGACTTCAGGAGCCATTTTATGATAACACTGAAACATGGTCCCATCTGGGCAGTACAAAAGGAACCTGGTGGAAGAGTCGTGTGGAAGCTAAACTCTAGCTCATGCTCCCCTCACTCCCAAGCCTGTGTACTCACCTTGACCCAGAGAAGTCATTCACCTGCAGAGGGCTGGGGGTTGGAGAAGGGGGCTTTTTCTACTTCAGTGACCTAAGCACAGCACCATTTTCTAACGGACACAAAGGTATTGTATAAAGTAGCTTAGGCCCTTCTTAAATATACAAATAATCCAGGGGAATGTATTGTCAAAGTCTTTTAAAAAATAAAAATTAATAATAACTTGTTAAATATGTGAATTAATGTTTTCTGAATTTTTTCAACAAGAGTAAAAGCTAATATTTTCCCAAAGAAATAAAAAATCATACAATCAGTCTACTTTCTTAGTCTGAGTCACTAAAATTAATGATTCCATTTACAACTCTGTCACATTCAAAAATATTTCCATCATATTTTTATAATATTGGGTGTGAAGAACAATTTTCTTAACGTAATCCCAAAGTAAACATTACGAAAGAAAGGACTGACATATGCTACTAATAAAAATTTTTTAATTTGTGTAGAGAAAAAAGATCTTAACATCAAGCAATCAATTAGGAAAAATATTTAATGCATTATCCTTTTTTTAATCAGCAGCAGCAGAATCACTAATGTGTATCAAACACTTGATAGGGGCTTTAACTATATATTATTTTATTTAGTCCTCATAACATTGACGTAGGTATTATAAGTATTCTTGTTTTACAAATGAAGAGAGTAGGCTCAGAGAGATTACATTACTTGCCCCAAAATACACAATGCTTAAAAGAAAGAGCCAGGAATTAAATGATGGTCTGTCTGACTCAAGCCCGCTCTTACTTCCAGCCACAAACACACACACACACACAAACACACACGCACACACACACAAAGTTAACAAACAATTCACAAGAGAAGAATTACAAGTGATAAATAATACATAAGAAGAATGTTCACTCTCTCTAGTCATTAAAAATGCAAGTTAAAGCAATGAGATCCTACTTTTCACCTACAGATGGGTAAAGAAAATAGGAAGGTAGTAATAATACTCAGAGTTGGTCAGTGTAAGAAGAAATAATACTTTATACAACTGGTGAGAGTATAAATTGGTACATTTTTTTCTGGAGGGCTATTTCACAGTAAAACTAAAAGCATGCAGACTATTTACCCTTCATTTTCACTTATTTTATTTTTTATTTATTCACATTGCCAAATTTCCCCCTTATTTCCTTTTGTTCATTGCCCTTCATTTTCAAACTATATCCTTAGTTGTGTCAAACTAACTGGCTGAATGCTTTTAAAATGAGATACTAATGTTGTACTATAATCCTGTCACCCATTAGCTCTACAATAGCCTTACATAAATAAACCCAAAAGTTGAAATAATGAGATAAGACTGAAAAATATCAGAAAATATAGTCTATATTAAAGGCACATATATCTGCATAACAGATAATTCTATTCCTTCTCTTACAACAAAACTGACATGAAAGGTCTTTGCCACATTAATCTTTGTGAACTAAAAAAAACAAAGTGAAATCCTCTCATCCCTTGAATTGCTCTAACATGTTGTTAATTTAGCTAAGTATCCAAAAATAGATAATGGTATTTAAAAAGTGGTGCAACTTGTCCTCCAATTTGATCAAAGATGATAATAATATATCTTTCAATTTTACTTTACATATATTTAACTCTAAAATATTCTTAAAACAAAACACAAGAATTATAAAGGACAAAGTTAAGCTATAACATGAAAAATGCATATTTTAATACATTTTACCAAGTATTGTATTTAATATGTTTCTCCTCAATACTCCGTATTTGTTACACTGAAAGGATGCTTATTAAGTATTTGATACATAACAAATTCCTTTTTTTTCTCTAAGAAGAAATTTTTAGCAAATGAGTTGTAAACTAAATTTAAATCACACCTGTAAAAACGTTTAGCATATAAAAGAAAAATTAAAAGTCCACCCTTAATGGAAGCACACGCAAAGATCTTAGAACCACATACATTCTCTTCTCCAGCTTCCTCGCTTGAAAAAATGCTCAACATGTCCTCTGCCTTGAATCCTTTTTGATATCAGGAGATGTGAGATTAAATAATCTACATATAAAGTAACTGGCATAATTTGCTATCTAGAACCATTTCTGAAAGAATACCTAAAGAAGTACTACAGCAGAATGAAAAATAGATCTAAGGAAGATCAGGACACAAGAAACAGTGATGAGTAAATATATAGGTAAAATTAAATAGTTAATTCTAAATAGCAGTTACCAACAAGGCTGTATGTAACACTTAATAACATGCTTAAGAAATGATTTTTAAGAAATAGAGGCATAATGAAAACTATTACAAAAGTTCCAGATTGGAGGCAGCCTAAGGGCATATGGGGATCAGAGACAAATTAAAAGTACTAAAGTCCGTGACTTTCCTGGTGGCGCAGTGGTTAAGAATCCGCCTGCCAATTCCGAGGACACAAGTTTGATTCCTGGTCCAGGAAGATTCCACATGCCATGGAGCAACTAAGCCCGTGCGCCACAACTACTGAAGCCCAGGCACTGAAGCTACTGAGCCCACGTGCCGCAACTACTGAAGCCCGCACGCTCTACGGTCCACGCTCCACAAGAGAAGCCACCGCAATGAGAAGCCCACGCACCGCAACAAAGAGTAGCCCCTGCTCGCCACAACTAGAGAAAGCCCATGCACAGTAATGAAGACCCAACACAGACAAAAAAAAAATACTAAAGTTCTTATATTGGGAGAAACGGAAGGAGGTTATAGATTTTCATTAATTCCCAACATTAACAAAAATACAAGGTCAAATATGTTTCTTAAAATTAACAGACAAATAGAAACCTATGTTTAACTTATAACTAGAAGTTTTTAAAAAGAGTAAAAATTTAATTGATGCAACCAGAGGAAATAAAGGAAAGAAAAGGACAAGGACAGCAAGCATAATAAAAAGAAGACAAGATATGTCAGGAACAATACCAAATATACTGGTTTTCATAATAAATGTAATTAACTGAATATAAGCAATTAAAGATTAATTCATTTGGCATTAGCTTAGTAAACATTTATTCAGTCATCACTTGTGACCTAATTGTGCCTAGTGCTGGGGATAAATATAATAGAGGAATTAAAAAGAGCGTCTGACCCCAAAGAGTTCATAGGAATGGAAGTTAAATAAAGCTATTTTATTCTATTTTGTGGAGCTCTAAATTAGAAATAATTAAAATAAATTAACATATTCCTTTCCTTATATGGAATTATACATTCATACACATCGTTCTCCAGAAAATTGTGCTATATCTGATTAAAAATTAGCTTCAGATTTTTATCAGAAATCAATGCATGTTTTAAAAAAAATAGTACACCAGTGGTGATAGAAATTAAGAAGCACAGGAACAGTGTAGGGATGCGGGTGAGATGATTCCCTTAATTAGACACAATCAGAAAAATTTATCCAATTTTTAAGGGGATTTAATAACAGTTCATATAATTTGCAACATATTTTTGCTTTGGTCTTATCCATCCTCCTCCTTTTCCCACCAAAAAAACTCGTATCACTATGCTTTCAAAAGACAGACTGATGTGTTTATTTAAGATGAATGGTATCGTTAGACAAAACAGACTTTTTTCCATTTGCCATTTTATGTAGTATTTACACATAACCTCATTGAAGGAGCAAAATGAGGGATTAAAAAGACTTCCTCTAGGTAAATATTACAGAGGCTGAATACACATCATTATCTCTGGATAAAAAAGACAGAACAACTAGAATCAATTGGCAAAACTCCAAAATTAATAGTTATATTTGCCACCTATTTATACATATAGAAAACATTTATAGTTAAACTCTCTAAAATGACTTACTTCCAAATGATGAGGATCTGCCTAGTTGTAAAGGTAAATTTTAAAATTACATATTGACTGAAATGCTACCTTGCCTAACTGAAAACATAATTTTAGCTCTTTTATGCTGAACCTAACCTAATACATATTAATGGATATATTCAAGAATATAATGGATATATTCAAGAATAGCACAAAAGCTATATTTTAGTTAAAATTTGTTTTTAATTTATGCTGTTTTGGTTAAAAAGCAGGCACAATTTGATAAGGTAAAACACAACTTCCAGTGGATTATGAAGGATATATTTTTTTCTGTAATATTTTACTAGTTATAAATTTTAGAGTAGAAACTTAAGATAGTGGTCATTAAAAACAGAATGCAAAGATATTTTAATCTTCTTCAGTCATTAATCATGTCATTTTTACCAGATTACCCTGCTGTTACTTGAAACAGATTAAAACATTTTCTAAACCATAGCTTTCCTGTTTCTGATCATCTCATATACAACCATTCTGTTGACTCCTAGTGAGAAATGCAGGTAACAGATAAATATAGATGCTTTCATCTTTCTGTTATGTAGACCCATGACTTGTGTGGTGACACATCATATATATCAAAATTCATATGAATTGGAAAAATACCTTTTTTTTTTTTCGAAAAATACCTTCTTGAAAAATCATGCCAAAAGAGAAAGATTATTAAATCTAGCAGTAAGAAGAATAAAGTAGAAAAGTAAGTTTCTACCAACCATTTTATAAAAGTAAGACATGGTGTCTTTTAGATTTCTAATGGATAAATTTGAAGTATTTTGAAAGAATATAAAAGATTACTTTTTTATAAACTGGTTACAAGATAGAGATGATAATTAGTCTAATTACTTTTCAAACTGGGGAATTTCTAAAAGGCAGGTAAAAAAATAATTGCTAAGACATGATATACTTTGGATTTCTACAAAACAGTCTTTTGAAAAACCATAAAAAAATATTTTTTAAATTGGTTATAAGATAAAGATTAGAATTAGCCATGTGTAAAAATATAATTTAGCTGTCTTTAAACATTTTCCTCAAATCTATAGAGTCATGTCTATTAAGTAATAAAGTTAGTTATTATTAAGCTGCATATCTTTACATTTAAAATAATCCCACTAACAACGCATCTTTGTTCATTTATATAATTTCCTACTTTAGGAAAACATATTCATTTATCATTACTCTATTGTCACCCATGCCACCAAGTTTACAAATATTAAAATATCATGAACAGTAACTAGATGTTGAATCAACAGTTAAATCAACTGTATAATTAAACTGATACTGGGATCTGTGATTATTTTTTCCTTAGGTATGTGTAGGCACACAAGCACAAAATCATCAAAAGCTTCCCTCCCTTGGCCTCGTTAACTACAAAACAAACAAGTAACAGAGAGAGGTGAATGTTCCCTGCTTATCACAGTCATGTAAGAATACCCTAACGGTAGTTTATTTCTATGCTGAAAGTTATTTCTGTTAGATACTAAATTATTTTAAAATAATTAACAAATAGTTTGCTTAGGGCAACATGCAAAGCTTTACCTGAATGTGTAATCAACAAACAACTGTAGAATTGAGCATGCTTACATTAAACTTCCAAATTGATGAAACGGTATTCATTTGGCACTAAAATGTCCCTTTTTATTAATTTATTCATTTATAAAAATTTATATCATTTTAACAAAACATCATGATGTGTAGTTCTACGAAGCTGTTTCTACATCTGACATGACTGTATTTTCATAAAATTTTATAAAATTCTCAGGTTACATAAAATGCATACAAATTTTACACAGAAAACTTTTGGGAAAAAATTGTATGTCATCATGAATGAATTTAAAATGATTTTAAAACTAGATTTTGGGGGGAAATTTTAGTTCTCTTATATATTAACACATATACTTGAAACTAAAGGCAATTTTAAGTTGTAGATATGCAGTATTCTTCTACAATCCCCCCCAAAATAAAATCATACAGCTAGAAAAATAAATATGTTAGTACATTGCTTAGAATTTAAAAACCAACAAATGTCTCAATAAATAAATCAGCAAAAGTCACATATCTAAACAATTATGGAGTACTACTAACTAAGAAACAGGTCACGATAAAAAATAAATCGAATAAATTTCCATATACTATAATTTAAAAGGCAAATATGTAGATAAAAGTTAATATAAAGCAAGCCACAAAATGCAATAAATTGGAATAAATGCCTACAAAGATAACGCTAATGTATTGATATTACATTTGAATGAGTTTCAATGCCATTTTCATTCGTACAATAAAAGTATATTTTACTTTAGTATATAACCACATGGGAAAAAAATGAATTTGCTTTAATAGAATATTATAGCATAGAAATGAATTTAAATCTAATATGTTAGAATAGTACCTCAAACTATTTTTGATTGGCTGGGCAGCTTGAGACTTACTAATGTGATAGGCTACAAAACTTAAATCTTTGCATTGGTGTTTTGTGTTGCTATGTTCTGCTGTAAAACATATTCATTGTTATCGAATTTTCTTTCTGTCATTTACATATCTCACCTTCTATATAATGGTGTTCCATCAATAGCGTGAATGATTTGGATGCAAAGTAATTTATAGGTACATTTTTTTGAAGAAAAATATTTTTATAAGTGGTAAATATTCTGTATTATTTTGGAAATGGCAAAATACTTTTCTTTGCAAAACTCAACATCATTCCATTTATCACTCATTCACTCATCACTTATTCAACAAACATTACCACATGCTACTGTGTGAAAATATAATGTTGACTAAATATGTCTTTAATAGGGACTTCCCTGGTGGTCCAGTGGTTGGGACTCCACGCTCCGAAGGCAGGGGGCACTAGTCCGATCCCTGGTCAGGGAACTAGAGCCCGCATGCCACAACTAAGAGCCTGCATGTCGCAACTAAGAGACCTCACTTCGCAACTAAGACCTGGCACAGCCCAATGAATGAATGAATGAATGAATAAATAAATAAATATTTTTAAAACATTTTAAAAAGGTAGAAAGAGAAAATTAAGACTGAGCAAAAGAAGCAAACATGATAACTAGGAAGGAAGGCAGATTACAAAAAAAGAAAAAAAAGTGTCTTTAATATATATCAGTTAAATGTCTTTAATTTCAACAAAAACAAAAAAACAGTACAGCTATGATGGAAGATCACTAATTTGCAACATTTGATCACCACATAGGCCAGATATCTGACCATTTAAGTTCCTAATTAAGGAACAGGGTTTGATTCTCCAAAACACATATATTGAAAATTCACTAAAAGACTGTGGTCATCAAGCAAAAATTTATTTTTAATTTGTTCGTCTTTGATTCCTATCCAGGAAAAATTAATTTAAAAATCAAAAGAGGGACTCCCCTAGTGGCGCAGTGGTAAAGAATCCACCTGGCAATGCATGGGACACGGGTTCGAGCCCTGGTCAGGGAAGATCCCACATGACGCAGAGCAACTAAGCCCGTGTGCCACAACTACTGAGCCTGCACTCTAGAGCCCGCGAGGCACAACTACTGAAGCCCACGCACCTAGAGCCTGTGCTCCACAGCAGGAGAAGCCACCGCAATGAGAAGCCCATGCACCACAACAAAGAGTAGTCCCCACTCGCCGCAACTAGAGAAAGCCTGTGTGCAGCAACGAAGACCCAACGCAGCCAAAAATAAATAAATAAAAATTTATTTAAAAAAAAACTCAAAAGAAACTCTTATAAAATGTTCTTTCCTATAAAATAGTTCTACAATACAAAAGACAGTACTAAAATTTTTTAAGACATAAAAGTAACTAAAAAGTCATTGTCATTTTATTTTATTTTTTATAAAGTATGGATATCTTTTTTTAAAATTAATTAATTAATTTATTATTTATTTTTGGCTGTGTTGGGGCTTTGTCGCCGTGTGCGGGCTTTCTTTAGTTGCGGTGAGCAGGGGCTAGCTACTCTTCGTTGCGGTACGCGGGCTTCTCATTGCGGTGGCTTCTCTTGTTGCGGAGCTCGGGCTCTAGGCGAGCGGGCTCAGTAGTTGTGGCTCACAGGCTCTAAAGTGCAGGCTCAGTAGTTGTGGTGCACGGGCTTAGCTGCTCTGCAGCATATGGGATCTTCCCAGACCAGGGCTCGAACCCGTGTCTCCTGCATTGGCAGGTGGATTCTTAATCTCTGTGCCACCAGGGAAGTCCAGCATTGTCATTTTAGATTACAGTATTTTAATATCAATTTTGATATAATAAGCAAATGATTGCTAGCTTGCTTACTACTTCATTTATACTTATTCCTTAAAATAGTTCATACTGCTGCAAAATGTTAAAAACTTTATGCCTGTAACCAAGCAATGTGTTTATACCAAAATTTTCTACACTTTGTAGTTGAATGTATCTTATTTCTGCCCAGGAATGAGGAAGATATGTCAATCAACATGAATTACAAATAATCCGTTACTGCCTCAAAGAAGGTGATGAGGGCCACCAGTTCATTCCACTTGATGGATATTTATCAATATAAAGTAAGCACTTTCACTTCCTATTGAAACTATAGTAAGCTGTATGAATTGAATTATATTGATTTTGAACTATATTAAAAATAAGGGGTTGGTCCACCAACAAAACGATTATTAATTCTCTAGAACCAGTTAATTCTTCATCTATCATGTTTTTACAACAAATCCCACATAAATATCTTTTTCAGCAGGTGATTTAGTGCTGGGGGGGGATGATCTGCATTTAGAAATCAAAACTATACATCACTAGCAAAATCCATTTCTCAACAGACTATGGAATCTACTTTCTGGGGGAGAAAATTTCTACAAACATGTGGCTGTGTGGATGTGTATGTCATGTGTATGAGTAAAAGGATGTATGAGTAAAAATTCATAATTTTTGCATCATATCAACTTATATTCTAGGTTTTTAAAAATTGCATAATGGTTCAGACTATGGGTTCTAGAATCAGGCTACTTAGGATCATATCCCAGTTCTGTCACTTACTAGCTACCTGAATCTCAGCAAAACATGCAACTTTTCTGTGCCTTAGTCTACTCATTTATAAAATGGAAATAATTATGTATAGGTCTTATAGATTAAATAAGTTAGTAAATATAAAGCACTTAGTACAATGCCTGTCACATAGTAATATACAATCAGTGTTAGCAATTGTTACTATTATTATTGTCCACAGAATTAGGTCCAAATTTTCTAACCTGTGGTCTGTAATAGATTCCCAACTATACCATTAGTCCCAGGCAAAAATCCTTCAGTTCTGGCAAGTTGGTTTACTTACTGTTCTTCAAATATATTTTGCACCTTTGCCTCTGTGTCTGCCTTCAACTGACTCTTTATTTAAAATGATCTCCGTCTTTATATCTACCTAAACTCTACCCTTGAAGATCCAAGTTCTACCTCCAATAAGGAATCAATCACCCTCACCAATCACCGTAGCCTAAAGTAATCCCCCTTCTTCTAAATTCTACTAAGACTCTATTACTGGAACCACTCATATTGTCCTGCACCCAAAGATATCTTACTGTGTGTGTATATATCTCACCTCTCCAATTAGATTATAAGCTCCATGAGGGCAGGAACTGTGTCATACTCATATATCCTTCACCATGTCTTAAGCAGAGTAAGTGCTCTACATGCACAGGCAATCTGACTGACCACGCAGAATCAAAGTATTTAAAACGTCTACATACAGACTCAGTGCATTAACAACAGTATTCTGGGCCTTAGAATGTTAGAAACAGAGACTACTCACAGTAAACACAACTGCATGAATGGTAGCCAGAACTGAACCAAAATATGCAACCCAACTTATACTACTCAGCAATAACTCCTGGTACTTACAAATAACATGGCTAAGTCTCAGAAACATTACAGAGAGCAAAAGATATCACATGCAAAAGAGTACATCCTGCAAAAAAAAAAAAAAAAAGAAAAAAAAAAGAGTACATCCTCTATGATTTTATTTATTTATTTATTTTTAAAAATAAGTTGTACTATACATCCATACCCTGGATATTAAACAACTAGTTTTTATTTATTTATTTACTTAATTTTTTAACTTTCTTTTTTTTTTTTTTAATTATTTTTGGCTGTGTTGGGTCTTCGTTGCTGTGCACAGGCTTTCTCTAGTTGCGACGAGCCGGGGGCTTCTCTTGTTGAGAAGCACAGGCTCTAGGTGCACGGGCTTCATTAGTTGCAGCACGTGGGCTCAGTAGTTGTGGCATATGGGCTTAGTTGCTCCGTGGCATGTGGGATCTTCCCAGACCAGGGGTCAAACCCATGTTCCCTGCATTGGCAGGTGGATTCTTAACCACTGAGCCACCAGGGAAGTCCCAGTATGATTCTATTTAATATGAAATTCAGGAACAGACATCTGATCAATGGTGATTGAAGTCAGAATAGTGGTTGCCTCTGGGGAGTGGGGAGTGACTGAAGGAAAATATGAGGGAACATTCTAGGGTAATGGAAATGTCCTCTACCTTGATCTAAATATTGACCTTAGTCTAATCTTAATTTTAGTATGCTGAAGTGGTGTGTTAAACCATTAAAATTTTAGTATATGCTTCAATAGCTAAGAAACATTTAAATTATAAATTTTAAGTTCTAAAGTTACTACACATGATCTCCTGCTCCAAGAACTTGGAAACAAAGTCTTAAGTAATGGACTTGTACTATGTTTTCCTCCAGTGGCAAAACTATCTATTATATGGATGGATGAAGCTGAAGCCAATGAATATCAAGTTAAATAGGGTCTCAATGGCCAGGACCGTCCCTATTTTGAGATAGACAATTCATGTTAACTTTAACTCATAAAGCTAAACATTCAATTTGTCTGTTTCCCTTTGTTCTTTATCTGTGCTCAACAGGGCCACTTTCTGGATATGATCTGACTCCCTACGTAGGTCTGCCTTTAGGATGATAATATACAATAGTAAGGAAATTTCAGCCCCAACACAAATGATTTATTTTGACAAATTGATAAAATGAGCTCTTATGGTGATTTTGTGAGTCATATAGCTTGACCAGAGAAAGAAGACACTGATCATGCAGATGTAAGTATTCTGAGCCATGTGAAAATTATTATTTCTCATTGTAAACAAATACATTGGCATTTTAGCTTCATCCATCCGTCTTTTGGGCTTGTCAACCTGAGTCCATCCCTGAGAGATATTGAAACATCTAGGTTTCTGAGCCTGAAAGTTTGACTAGATACTAGAACACAGAAAATTCACCAAGGCAATTGATACTATCTTTTCAGGCCTCTTGGGAAACTGCCAACAACATTTTCAATGGCCTACAAACTGGCCACATTGTAATCATTTATAAATCTGTACTACACTTTGTATTTTTTTTTTTTTTTTTTTTGTTATGTGGGCCTCCCTCTGCTGTGGCCTCTCCCGTTCCCGGGCACAGGCTCCGGACGCGCAGGCTCAGCGGCCATGGCCCACGGGCCCAGCCGCTCCGCGGCATGTGGGATCCTCCCAGACCGGGGCGCGAACCCGGTTCCCCTGCATCGGCAGGCGGACGCACAACCACTGCGCCACCAGGGAAGCCCTACACTTTGTATTTTTAAGGTGTGTTTATAATCACATTTCTATGTTTGATAAAAGATTAAATTTTATAATTTATAATGTATAATAGCTACTAAACATAGTAATTATACAAAATAAAAAGCTAATAATAGAAAAGTTAAAAACAAAAGTTGCTCATTAAAATAACCATCTCATGATCTAATAAAAAGGACACAGTCCTTGCAACTTGGAGACCTGAAGTCCAACCCTAGATTGGCCATTTACTATTTATGTGGCAAATCACTTAACCTTTCCGTATCTCAAGTCCTTCGTTGGTAAAAATATCCCTGTGTATCTTACAAAGATTTTTGTGAGTCTCGAATTTGATTAATTAAAATACTTTTTAAATGGTAAAGCATTATACAAATATTTTCATCATATATCCATTAATATCACATCTGAACTTAGGTTACCAAATAATACAATTATATAGAAGGAATCAGATCCACTTAAAAATATAATCCTTCTAACTCTATACATATTTTTACTAAATAACTGATCTGAGGACATAATGTTCTAATGCGGTAGATTCCATTTTTGGCTCCTATTCCTCTCCCCTCCCTATCTCCACACCCATTACCATGTGACTCGGCAGTTCTGCCCACTAGAGGGAAGACAGGATACTTACACCTGCATGACAAGTGGCAAGGAAAGAGCTCTTTCTACTCCTTTACTTTTGGCTTGGACATGCAACTTGCTTGGCCAATGGGATGCTAGCAGATCTAGCTATGATGCAGATCTGCTAGCAGAGGATGTTGCAGAGGCTTGAAATATGCTTGCATAGTTGGGCTTGCCTTGTTACCTTTTATCATCAATGACAAGACTTGTGGAGCAGACCTGAACCCAACCTGTGACTAGCTAATGTCAACCAACTCCCACCCAAGCCCACTCCCACTCATGGACATGTGAGCAAAAATATTGTTGTTTTAAGTCACTGCTTTTTAAGGTGTCCTTTTACACTTTGTTATTGTGACAATCACTAACTGATAGGCCCAGTGATTATACACAACATAGTATACTATATTATGAACCTACTATATTTGTATGATCATTAGTTTAGAGGATCATCTTTAGGTTAGATAATGTAATCCCTAGCCATTAATTTTATCATTTGTCCAACAGTAATCAATGAGTACCAACTATTGCCAGGGAGTATTCTAGGCACTGAGCTAGTCAGGCTATGTAACATTAGCTGCCCTCATAAACAATGTCAAAATCTCAGTGGCCTATTACAATAAAAGTTTATTTCCCTCTACATAAAGGCCAATGAAGATGTTCCTGGATGAAGAGCTCTCCTGAGTGGATCTCTTCCAAGTATGACTCAGGAACCAAGACCCCTTCCGTATTGTGATGCCATCATGTTCAACATGTACCTCTGATGTAACTTCAGAAGGGGAAGTGAGCTGTGGGAAGGCATATTGGATACTTAATCCGCTTAGCCCAGAAATGACACATCCTCCACTGGGAGAATTAGTCACATGTCCCCACACAGATGCAAAGGAGCTGGAAATTGTAATCTCTGGCCGAGTAGCCACTTCCCAGCAACAACTCTACACGAAGGGAGGGGAGAATAATTCTTTGGTCATTAGTTAAGCATTTCAATCACAATTGGAGAACAGAACAAAGACTCCCAACCTCACTGAATTTTTGTTTACTGACTATTTCACATTGGATACGAAGGTTATAAAGGTGAATAAGACATGATTCTTGCCTTCAAGAAACTCACAGGCTTGAAGAGGAAGAGGGACCCACACAAATAATTATAACAGATAATAAATGCTACAGTAAATGTAAATACAAGGTCCAATGTTTGCACAGAGGAAGGGATGATTAACTCTTGGGAGGGTGTTAAGGAAGACTATATTTAATTGAGGGCTCAATGCTTGATCTGAGCCTTAAGACATAAACAGAATCTTGCCAGACAGATGAAGGAGTAGGGGAGGATGCTAAGTGGAGAAAACAAAGGTTTGCATCATATGATGGCTCAGAGCTTTTTTCCTTGTAAAGCTATGGGGTGGTGTTGAGGGCAAGAGGGAAGGGGCAAGCACGTGTATTTACAAGTGGTAAAACAACCTCTTGCTTCACATGTAAATTTGGAATAACATAAGTTTTCTCATTAGAGCAGCCTTCATTTCCATGGGCACTGCTTTGGAATAATGTTCTCTACAGGAGAACAAGTACAATTCATGACCTAAGCAAGATGGCTAGCACCAGAATATATAGAACACACGGAGCTGACAACACAGGGATGGTGATATCTAAGGAGGCAGAATTCAGGTAAAAAAACACTGAATGACGAATTGTCTCTCCTCTCAAAGTCCTTGTCAGATAAAATAGAAACCAAATAAATAATGATAAAAATAATGAATCAGGTTGATCCAATAACTATGCATCAAACCCTTTATGTTGCAGAAATTTATAGTTTTCAAATCACACACAGAAGAGTAACAAGAATTAAATACCCACTAGGCCCCAAAATAAAATTCTAATAAGTAATGAACAACAGACTTACTAAAAAGTGGTAAAGTCACATTCTTTGACCACCAAGCAATGAAACTGAAAATTACTAACAAAAGTAGCAAGCAGAAATTTGGAAATTTAAAAACTTTCCTAATCAATATGTCCAAAAGAAAATCAAAACTGCAATTATTCAAAATACAATATTTAAAAATCTCCAGGGTTCAGTTAAAGCTTTAGTAAAGGAAAATCATAGTTATAAATGCTTTAATTCTAAATAAGAAAGAAAGAAAATACAGTTTAAGTCTATGACATAATGGTATACATGAAATCCAAGAAAACCAATTGAAAATTATTGGAAGTAAAGAGAAACTTCATTCAGATTTATCTGCTCCAGCACCTCAGTACTTAGCCAACATGCGTTGCTGCTTCCTGGTCTTTAATTTAGTTTATAAAAGGAGATGAAGGGCTATGTCCCCTCCACTTGCTTCTACACAATCCCATAAGATTGTTATAGAGGAGAGACTGCCTGATTTTCCAGGCCAAACTTGAATAGGATGCAGTAAAAGAATGAAATAAAAAAATAAATAAAAGTGAAGAGAATAGTATCCACAAACATTTGTCATTGTTCTCTTCTAAGTTAATCTCTGTTAATGATAATCAAATGTGAAATGTCACTCCTTATTAAAAGCTATAGAAAAACTAAACACCAGCCATTAGCGTTATTAGGCTGTTCTCTTAAAAGTGTTCTCTTTAAAGTAGAAAACAGTGATGTGGTTTGAATAAAGTAAGGAAAGGTGAATTTGTCAAAACTTAAAATATATTAGCTTATATTTAAATATCAAGAGTTCTTTAACTCACCATCTGGATCCAAATTTAACCTTGTTAGCCCTTCTCAGCTAAATATGCAAAGAAATCCATGTGAATTTGTATAATAGACCAACCAGCTGTAAGATTCTATGAGAGAAGGAATTGTATCCCCCCGTTTATAGCTATAGCCTCAGCATCAGGCACAGAGTACGCCTGGTAAATGTATGTTGAATGAATGAATAGATGAACAGTCAATATTTTCTTTTTTTTAAAATTAATTTATTTTATTTATTTATTTTTGGCTGCATTGGGTCTTCGTTGCTGGGCTCAGTCTTTCTATAGTTGTGCTGAGCGGGGGCTACTCTTGGTTGCAGTGCGCGGGCCTCTCATTGCAGTGGCTCCTCTTGTTGTGGAGCACGGGCTCTAGGCGCACAGGCTTCAGTACTTGTAGCACACGGGCTCAGTAGTTGTGGTGCACAGGCTTAGCTGCTCTGCGGCATGTGGGATCTTCTCAGACCAGGGCTTGAACCCGTTTCCCCTGCATTGGCAGGCGGATTCTTAACCACTGCGCCACCAGGGAAGCCCAGTATTTTCTTATTAATGAAGGATGCCCAAAGACAGATTTCAATACTCTTATAGAGATTTATATTTTATTTCCTGGTTCTTCATTGTTATGAGAACTTTAAAAATAAGAAATTTTAAAATAACAAAATTGATTTGTAGGAGCTAAAAAGTATTGTCAACATATTCTCACATTTCTAAGATCTGAAAATGTTTTCCTATTAATATTTTTTGAGAAAGGCTTACTATGTTAGGCAGATGGTCTCATTTGCTAATAAGCTTTCAAAACTCTAGTTCTACTATGTTCAAATTCCCCATATCCCTTCAACTTAGTGACCACCATTAACAGCCCACTCTGTTTTTCACCACCCATATGTTTTTGCCTCAAGCTTTAACTGATTATATTCTTTTAGTTCCTTACCCTGGTGTAGATTCCTTTTCAACTACAGATCTTAAAAGCGACACTAGCTGCTTTTTGTTCCTTAGAGTTTTTGAGTTTTTTTTTCTTTTTTTTTTTCCTTTCAGGATAATTATATTCTGTTGTGCCTTTTCTTATCGTGTCTTTTAGGATCTCCTAACCTTGTACACTCTTGGGCTTTATTTAATAGTGAGCTCTCTCCTCCACTCTCCACACTAAACTACGCTCATTAGGTTTCTTAATCCTCCATAATTTGCTTTCATGAAATCTTATACCTTTGAGTTGCTGTGTTCTATGAGCCCATTTCCTTAGTACTGCTATTCCAAGCAGCCCAGAATCAACAAGCACTAAACATAAGCTTATTCACTTTCTCAGCCAACATGACTCTACAGAAAAAAAAAAAAATCTTTGTTTTGAATGTTTATGGACCATGAAACTATACCATTTAACTTGGTATTTCATGTTCTCACCCAAACATTGCCTGAAAAGGTTAGGACCACAGAATTAGACTCTGGGCAGTCCTTAACATACAGTTTTTAACTTATAGGCTTCATGTTCTTCTTGGTCAGAAAACTATTCTATTTTAATAGAACAGAAATAACAATATCCTGATGTTATATAGTGACTAGTAAATTCCAGCTATATCTTTTCCTTATACCCAGAATTCAGGATACGAGAAAAACATCTTTTTTCAGTTATTCTGCGAGAGCTCTGTTTTTCCAAATGGGTTGTTTTTAAAAGACATGTACACTTCCTTGAAATTTGACTACACAGCCAACTCTGGTCTTTTCAGCAATTCATTCTTTGCTTTGTCTTCCATTCTACTCTTCACTAGCACCTTTGCTGACCGGTATGTACAGAAGGGCCAAGAGAGCATATATTTGGGGTTTTATTTTAACTTTCGAAGGACTTTGGTTAAATTTCTAAAAACCACCAACAACACACAAAACAAAACCCAACCAACCTCAGTAGTGAGTTGAAAGAGTTAATGAAGTTTCCAAAGGTGCCCAGCTTATTCAAGCAAAGTTTACACTTCAACCGTATGCATGTTAACTTGTGATCCTCCCCATCCAGATGATAGAAAGCAAAGCCAGTAAGTTCTTTATTTAATTGGTTTGCATCCACACACTGACCTCCAGGGCTCTGTTTACATAGCCTATCATGCAATATGCTCCACAGTTCTCTCCCTCTTTCAAAAGCATGTTTCTCCTGAGATTTGATATATGGCTTTCATGTTTAATCACTACATTAAACTCAATGCTCTGCTTCCTCCAGCATCAACTAACTTCCCTTCTTGGGAGGTGGGGAGAAGAGCACAGCTTCTTGCTACTTCTGAACATAAAAGGAAGTCTGTTTTACTCTATTAGTAAAATCACCAACTACACAGGATCATAGGCAAGCAACATTAGTACATCAGCTAGGAAACGGTATTAAAATGCAACCCTTAAAACTCCTTTAGAAAGAAGGTAGGCTGATTGTTCTCAATTGACAAAGCTGAAACCTTTAGGTGATTGAGTTATAAATCAACAGAAACGGAACTTAATCAGGCTACAACTCAGTACATAGAGGACACAGCTAGAAGGCAGCTAAAATTTTCATCAAATTAATCTTGAGGATAGGACGATTCTGGGGTTCTCAGATTGGAATTAATTCAGCACCTTCTGATTAAAGTTATTTTTAACCTTCATCACATGAATAGAACATTCAACATCTCTAACTGAATGTGGACATAGTAATGTCAAGATCCTTTCCATAAGAATTTGTATGTGACTCAAATTTCTGAGAGAAATAAAAACCTCAAAAAAAATGATCTGTTTCAATAAATCAACACAATCTATAATTTTCAGGTTTTAAAAATCACATGAAATGTATGTATTTCACTCTAAGATAATTAAAGCAGAAAAAGAAAACTGAAACAAATGGCAAATTATTGATAACGGTAAAATCTAGATAATGAATGGGTGGGTGCTCATTTACTACACCCTGTACTTTTATGTATAGTTGAAACTTTTCATTATAAATTTTTTTGAAACTTTAAAAAAATGCAAAGAAGTTGTGAATTTGCTTTTGTAGAAAAAAATCAATACAATTTTGATAAGAAAAAAATTAAATCACTTTCTAGGTTGATCATTTTGGTATATATTCAATAGCTGACATTTTTTACCATATGCTGACAATGAAAACTTTCCTTCCTTCCTCCTGAATCTCACTCCACAGCCTGAAACTCATTTACACAAACTGCAAATTGCAAATGTGCAGTAAGCTCTGCATAAGCTGGGTTCTTTACTTGAAAAAAATATATATATATACATATATATATTTACTTTGAAATTCTTTTCTTTATGGCTAGTCATTGACCATAGTATTTATTTTTTTAAGGTGTTTTTTTTTTTTCTTAGTAAGATCAGCATCTTCCTTCATTTAAAAATTTTACTTTGTCAGAAACAATGTTACAGCTGTATACAACATTAAACAGAGCTAGTTTACTTTCTGTATTTGATGAACAATAGAGAACCTGAACCTATTAAATTCATACATTTAATTGTTCCAATATGCTACCTCATTTCTAACCAAAATTTGCATGATATAGAATGCCAAAGAATACATTCTAACTTCCTTTGTCATGATTCCCTCATTTGATATTAAGCTAAAAGAATTTATAAGAAAAAAGAATTACCTGATTCTTAATTTGAAACCATCTGAATTATTTCCACAACATATTTAGATTCAAAGTTAAAAGAATAAATAAACTTTTAATCAGTATTCCCCGTAAGATTTTTCAGAGCACAAAACTTTGTAGTTTTCAAAGACATGCAGATGTTGTCCATGAAAGACATTTAAAAAAATTAGGACTTGGAAAAAATAAGAATCATGAACAAAACCTTTGGTCACAAGAGTGAAAGATGTGTGCCTATACAGATGTTATAACTATTTTCATGATAAATACTAACTCTCACTATGGGAATTTAGCAGCACACTTTAATTTGCTTTTGAAAATTTAACATAAATTTTCTAACTTTGACAACAGCTGCCTAATATTTCAGTTTTATACACTATTTCCAGGTTTTACCTCCGAAATGAACCTAGTAGACTTTTTCATTTTTAAAAGCTATATTCCAGATCCTGTAGGCTAAAACCAGTATTTGACTTGATGTTTAAGGAATCTGATCATAACAAAGTGGATTTTTTAATAAATATTTGATGACTGACTGGCAATGGTAAAAAGATATGCAATTTTATATAAAAATTCATTCTCAATTTTTTCATTTATCTCATAATATTTAAATATTTTAACTATTAAAAAATGACAAAGACTTTTTACACCATTTTGAGTCGAATCTATGAATCAATAAAAAAGTCAAATAGTGGATACAATGCCATCATGCCTTTAGTCTCCATATCGTCAACATTGTAAACCAGAAATGTTTATCTTATGCTACCACTGTCACATGTGATTCAGAAGCCCACGAGCACACAGAATGGAAAGATTTCTGGAATCACAGTCCTCAAATTAGGTGAAATTGTTAACTCAAATGTACAGACTTCATATTTAAAGGGTCTCACCAAGTTGGAGAAATTCAAAAGAAAGATACAGGTTTTGAAGAAGAAAAGCATGTTGGCTCCTTAACACCACTATCAAAAAGAACACATAGTCTTTGGTCCCTTTGTGAAATAATAAACGAAAACTTTTAAGTTAAAACATAGTGGAACTCAAACCAGAGTAAGAATGTTACTTTTAAATTCAATAAGTTATATATTTTCTGCAAACTATTTTCTCCTGAAATTGAAAATTAAGGTTTATTTATCTATAACAGTTCACTAAAGGGCGTAATTCCTTCGTACTGAACATGAGGTAGTTTTTGTGCTTTAATTGCAAACACCGTCAGAAACTATGAAGCACGTACATCTCAGCGAGTGACACAAAGACACAGTCAAATGTAAGGATTATATAGCTATATTCATGCTTAATGAGAAGAAAACATCTAATGAGGCTGATACGCCACTGTTTGTGAGACTGTCTTGATAGATACAAAATAATGGCTTAAGGTGACCTTCATTTTCCATCACCCGCCTCCCCAACAAAACAAATTTTTAAAAATTAGTAAGTCATAGACAAATACCTATTTCTATTGGCTAAAACCCTCTGCAGTTTGCTGGATTAAATGTATCTGTTACCCATATGTGATGACAAGTCACTTGCAGAGAATTTTTAAATTACCCAGGATGCTTTGTCCAGTGAGAGAATAATATTCTATTTTTAGCCATGAGTAGGTACAACCCCCTCCTTTGCTTTTAAAATGAAGCTCTGCAGATACAGAGCATTTAATACTTATTTCAGAGCTATCGAGAATCCCAACGTGAACACCACCTCAAGTTATGATTCCAAGCAGCCACAAGCAGCCAACAGCCCTGCTTTGAGGTGGGGTTCATGTTTTGAAAAGAGACTGCCTAGTCTGTTTAAAATCAAAATGGTTCTTGATCTGATGCATTACTCCTCAGAGAATAATGTAAATAAAATATACTCAGAATAACATTATGAATGTAAACATACCTGAACCAGAGTCAAATTTGGTTTCTGACCTGCAAAGAGAAAGAAATTTTTTATGATATAAAAATTGCTTGTAGACAATAACTGATTTTATGAGGGGGAAAAAAGATGCAATAGTTTTAGGTTTCAGTACATGCGTCAACCAGTAAGACAGCTTTTTAAGATGTAAATACATATTTATTTTAACCATTTTAAATGCATGCATAACCCTATGTCCTCTAAACATGTACATATCCACAGAGATAGTGCAGTATGGAAAAGATATTAACTTTTTAGCTTGTTTTTGAGAGAAAGAGAATAAATTATGTAAAAAAAAAAAAAGCACCCAATCTTTACAGATTAACTTGTTTCAGTAATATAATAAAGCAATAAAAAACTCAAATTTAAAATTATCCTCTTTACTTATTATTCAAGATTTTCAATTATTCAACAGCAAGTAAGTTTTCACTAAGTTCTTCACAGAGTAAATGAACCTAGTAACCCCATACATTTAATAAGAAGGAGAAAAAAATGTGAGCCCTTGTGGGAACATTATGTTTCAGATATAGGTTAATACTGGTTGTAAATTCAGAAGCCTTTGAAGCTCTCAGTCCGGCTGTGGGAAAACTTCTGTTGGGTAATTACTCTCAAGATGCTGCTGATGTGCTGTCAAGCAGAATTAACCCTATGACTAGGCCTATCTACACAAGCTACTATAAGACAGCATTGTCTATATCTGGCTCTCAAACCAATTAGCGGGCATGCTCCAGTCGGATTTATATCACACATTAACAATCAATAGTATATATGTTCACAGCTGCCACAGCAAGAGACAAGAACCGACCAGCAGGAGTCCTGTTAAAGGATGTTACATTGACAGAGAAGTTTTTTTTTTTTTTTTTCCTGGGGAAATGTAGTTAACTAAGTGGGAAAGGAGATTTCTTTGAAATTATGCCAGGGTACCAAAGCACTTTTGGAAGCGGTGGCTTTCTTTACCTAAATTAGCTTCAAGAGAAGTCATCAAAGGAGGAAGAGGCAAAGGATAAGCAAGAGACAGCTTCCTTTGACATAAAAATTCATTTTCTCAAGTATTCCCAAATAAAGTTTCAGCTGATTCTCAAACCAAGTCAATAATCATAAAAACAGAAAACTTATTATTACGACCACGGTTATCAACAGTCACCACTGTAATCTGGTTCATATTTGTCTCAGACCCTGGTCCTGCCATAGTCCTCTTCTCAGTCCTTAGGTGTCCCTGACTCCTATTTCAGGTGCAAACCCATTTTCACTTTTTGTCCTCTCCTGTTCTGGAAAGCCTGGCCTCATGCCCTCTTCTTTGTTTCCAGCATCCCTGAGCATAACTTTAAACGACACTTACCACGCGTTGTCCTGCTGGGTTTCCTAGCCTATCATCCCCACTGGACTCTGCCTTACTAACGTCTGTAGCCACGGCGCCTACACAGTGCCTGGTGCTTGTACTCAACACGTGTCTATAAAGGGAAACCCCTGCCTCCACAGACATCCTTATCTCCCTCTCAGCTGCATAAGAGATGCTCTTCCTTCTGCCTGAGGTTCCCTGCATTTACATCCTAAAGTGCACTCTCTCATCTCCCCTGAAACCAGGTTGGATTAGTTACCCCTTCCTCCGGTTGTATCTTCAATATCTGCGTATCCCCAAGGTCCTCCTCCCTTCTGTACAGAAGTGCTCCAGAATTAATTAAAACCCTCCTTCAAATCTGTGTCCTACTCTTTTCATCCCTCTTTCTTCCTGGCTTTACAAGCAAGTTTATTGAAAGGAAAGACTATATTCTATATTGCACGTCTTCCTTTCCCGACCTCCCAACATATTCACTCTTTGAACCACTGAGATCTGTCCCTGCTAAGTTTTCTCAGTGGCTTCCTAATGCTAAAGCCAACAGCCCTGTTATAGTCCCTAATTTACTAAGCCTTTCTCCAACTAAAATCCTACCTGAATGTCACACTGTGACCTCAAATGCCACAAGTACTGAACTGAATTCATTTTCCTTTCCCTCAAATATAATTCTCCTGCTATAGACTCCCTATTAAGTCAGAAATTATGATATTATTCTAGTTTTCTTCTGCACCCTCAATATCTAAACTGTCACCCAGACCTGCTGACTCTACCACCTTCCCCTCCTCTCTATCCTCAGTCTTACCATCCATCTTAGGCCTATCTTTGGCTCAATAATCTCATAACCCATATCCCCCACTCCCTTCCGACCCACCGTCTAATCAGCTGCCAGACGTTTCCAAAACACTTATCTGATCACATTGTCACCACCCCAACAACTAGAGCAGAGTTCTTCCAAACTTGGGTCACAAGTTGACCCATCAGTGGATTATAAAATTAATTTAGTGGATTGCAACTAGTATTTTTTTTAAAAAATGAAACAGAACAGAAAAGAAGACAGATGCATCCCATATTGAGAGTATGTGCAGTTTAGAGGTGGATTAGAGGCAGGATTAGAGGTGTGGGTGGAGAGCCAGATCACGGTAGGCCCCTCATATGCCACGCAGAGGACTGTGAACTTGGTGTCCCTAGGTCAGTGGCTTTTAAACGTTTTTGTCTGTGACCCATAGTAAAACATACCTTTTTACATGGTGACTTATTACCAGGCTTGGCCCCATTTGCAGGGCCTTGGCAAGAGGACAAATAGGGATACAATACAGCTAATTATTTAAAAGTTACAAGTCAAGGCAATAAACTGTTAGAAAAGTATACTAACCTACCTTGACAGATATACCTGATAACAAAAACAATGAAAACTGTGTGTAAAACTATTGATACCAAGTAACTGAGAATAGTGCAAATTTTAAATTAATTTCATCTTCCACTGAAAGACTTATTCAGCCTGGGGAAATTCAGGGGCAATGGCAACTAGGCCAAGTGTGATAAGAGGAGGAGAAGCCTCCCTCAGCCTCCTCTTCCAGTGGCTATGGAATCCATAAGAGAAGCACCTCCTTTCTTTTCTTCTTTATTGGGGGAGGGCTCTTTCATTTCTGTCAGAGGCTCTGTACTCCGACCCATCCCCCATTGCCTGTCCCCACCAGCCAGGCCCCTGAGTTCCAAGTCCATTTAGACTATAACAGTCAGGCCCAAGGGCCAACCTCTGGCTTCTAGGTGGTCCCAGCTCCCCACTCTCACAGGAAGGTTTGAATTAAGAATTCTCTGACCAGGAATGTGGAAGAACAGGAAAAGCATTTTGCCCTTCCCTCTTTGTTTCCGCTTCTTTCTGCCCTCTAAACTGTAGCCTTCACTCTCACCAAATCAAACTATTGCCATGTTACTTTGTAACCAAGCAGGACCCTATGAGGCCTTCCCAGGACAGGCCTTCCCCCATATCCTCTGCTTTAGCTCCACTCTGAAGTACCTAGATAATAGTATATGAGGCAAATTTCCACCAAATGGAAGAACTACTTGATGACCATGAGCACACAGCCCCAGGCCTCCTGGAGCCTAAGGACTGATAATGTTAACCCCTGTGACACCACCCTGCTGCCTCACCATCAGCCAATCAGAGAACTGTGTACAAGCTGATCACATACTCCTCCTCTCCCGGCCTTTAAAACCTAGAGGGGTGGGATAGGGAGGGAGGGAGGGAGATGCAAGAGGGAAGGGATATGGGGATATATGTATATGTATAGCTGATTCACTTTGTTATACAGCAGAAACTAACACACCACTGTAAAGCAATTATACTCCAATAAAGATGTTAAAAAAAAAAAAGAATGCTTTGCCAAAACCCTTCGGGGAGCTGGAGGCTTTTCAGGGCATGAGCCACCTTGTCTCTTTGCATGGCCTTGCAATAAACCTTTCTCTGCTCCAAACTCCGACGTTTCAGTTTTTTTTGGCCTCACTGTGTGTCTGGCACACGAACTTGTGTTAACAATTTCACAGCCTTCATCCAGTATCCTCAGCTTAGACACACTTCCCCCAGCTCATCACTGACAAACTTTGACTCCACAGACTTGCCTCAATCCTGGCAGCAACTTGCCTGGCCCCCTCGCGTCCTAGAGCTCCTTGCTCGTCTTCAGTTACTCCACAGTGTGGGCCTGGCACGGCAATCCCCACACCATGTGGCACTGACACTAAGCCCAGCAGGGTGCATGCAAGGTCTCGCCCATCCTCATGTTCCCAGCACTGGGCACAGCACCTGGTATTTAAGAGTTATTAAAAATGTGTAGCAGGAGTTAACACATGAACAAATGGATCTGTAAATTAACAGAGGGACAAAAACCAGATATAATGACCAAAAGCTCTATAAAATGCCTCTTTTGAGAGACGAAAAATCATATCAGCAAACTGTTAATCCCCAGACCATCTTATCTCTTCCAGAGATAGCTGGTCAAAATGTAAAATATACACATAATGTGCAGAGAAAACATCTTCACAAACTAATTAATGACATTAGGTATCAGTTTTAAAAAAAGAATATTTTCAGAATTCTTAGACACAGTACTGAATCTTCAAAAGCCACAACTAGTCTAATAATAATTAAAACATAATAATAGAAGTTAATACTGTCAGTTTTAGGGGTTGAGAAAACTGGTCCTATGGTATAAGTTAATTTAGATTTCTATTAAATTTTACATACACACATACATACACAGAGACACAAAGTACTCCTCTATTATACTATGGACTCTGATCATCTCTACTCATAAATCCTCTTTAAGAAAGTAAATAAATTATAGATAGGACAAAGAAATGGCAAGTATGAAAAAAGAATTCACGCAATACATATTATACAAGAAAGACAAAGAGGGATGTTCATTCATTCATTCCAAACACATTTCTTATGCGCTTATTTTTATTCATATACCATGCTGGATGGTAGGAATGCAAAGATGCATAAAGTAAGGTTGTACGGGGTATGAGGTCCATAAATATAATTGTGTCTCCACAGATACCCATTTTACTCCTTCATTACATACTTAACATCTAAGCTTAAAGCTATTCAACCAGTTCTTTTGGCAATCACCAAAAGATGGTGAATATAGCCCAGACTGTTACTATTTTCCAATATCCATTCTCCCCTTTTTTATTTTGGAAATAGAATCTCTGAGTTTTAGATGGGTACATGGCTGCTGAGGTAAGACAATTTTTTCACAATAGTTCCCACTTCTCTTGTAGTTAGTTTTAACCGTGTGACTAAGTTCTTGCCAAAAGAATGCAAGGAGAAGCATTATGATTTATGCCCTTGAAGCAAATGTCTGCACCCTTCCCCTCTTCCCACTGGCTGGAATGCAGATGTGATTCCAGGAGCCGAAGTAGCCATTCTTAGATCATGAGAGAGAAGCTGATAGTAGAGCACCAGCCTTTGGCTGATGGTACACACACACGAGTAGCACCATATCAATCCCAAACTGCTACTATGTTTAAGCCATTATTATTTTGGAGTCTTGTGAGAACAGTTGTAACAGTAGTGCCACATTAAAAAAAGGCTTAAACTAAAACTTAAAAATTTTTAAACCTGAAAAGTTTTTATGAATTTTAAAACCATAAAGTGTAGATGCTAGGAAAATTTAAGTATCATTATTATTTTTTAAATAATTAAAATATATAACATATGTATTCTTTTGATAATAAAGTTTCAGATTTTCAAAAGAGGGCAGTTTTAGTCATTGGTTAGAGCTCTGTAGCCCTGAACAAGCTTACGAAACTGCTGTTCTCTATTTATAGGAAATAACCTAGTGTTTACGAAAGTTCTATGTATATTGAAGTCAAGTTTTTAAAAATTTTATTTTTAAAATTTTATTGTCTCTTATGAGGAATCCACAAAGTCTCAGAGAACACTGCTTTTTTGCTTACTTTCAACTGTATTGAAAAAATTTAAATGGGACCCATGTAAGTATGAACTACAGGTTAATGAAGTCAATGTTCCAAAAGGTTTCAGACAACATGTGGAACAGTGAGGATGCTGTTCTTATTATTTTTAATTGATGTCAACTAAAGATTGTAGCTGCAAAAAATTATTAGAGGGAAAGAGTAGGAGGGGCAGACTGATTTTTGCCTATTAGTGTATTATATATGGCAACTCCATACCAAGGATCTTCTAGCACAATCCAAGTCAAATAACCTGTCCTGTTGTCGCCCCCTAAAGTATGGAAAATTTTCAGAAATTCCAATATTTCAGGATCTTACTTATAAGTCTAAGAATTTCTTCTTACCCCTACAAGTAATTCAAAGGCTTTCATCAGACCAGAGGCTAGTAATAATGGCAGTGAATATTTATGCACCTTCTTTCAGTTACATAAACATAATACACTTCCTCTCCTTGGAATGCTCTCTCTTCCTCTCCCTCACCCACTCCAGTATCCCTTAACCCCTTTGCCTACTTAACTTCTAAAACTTTCTCCATTATTAGCTTAATTATCAGTTCTTTGAAGAAGAGTAGCCAGACTAGATTAAATCCCTTGAGTTTATACTTTTATAGCACCAGTCACTCCTTTGTACTCATCAGAGTTGTAATTCTACGTTTGTTCACGTAGTTATTTGATGATACTAAAAGAGTTCAATAATTGTGGCAGACACTATCTGTTGTGTATGTAATGGCCAGTCTCCCTTTTCTCTGATAACAGAATTGCAATTTTTGAAGGGTGTGAAAAATGTGTCCACCCTAGGAATGAATCATTATTAGGCTAAGCCATCTGTGGCAATCCTAATCTCCTTTGTCAGTGACTGGTTCAAGGACAGGGATGGAACCCCGCTCTGAGCAGTGAGAGGTACAGGGAAGTCTGCTGGGGGTACTTTTTGGGAAGGTTTTTCCTCATGAAAAGGACAGGGGTGATTTAGGGAGAAGGCCCTTCTCCTACACTCTCCCTGTTTCCTGCCTTTAAAGTTATTACATAAGGATACTTAGAACTGCTGTAGCAATCTTGTAACCATGAGGAGAAGGCCAAGAAAATAGCAGAAATGCCAACCCGGAACCCTAATTTCATTCCAATTCCAGAACAGCCTTTCTCTAAAATTCCCGCTGAGTTAGAAAGTCAAGTCTGGCATTGTTAGGCCACACTCACTTGGGTATTTCTGTTACTTTTAAACCAACATATTCTAACTGATATTGTTACCATAGCAGTACTAGGTTATGAACTATCTACTTATTGTGTTTAAAACTTAGGCCTCTATGTTATATTTTGATAATAATGATGCTATAAATACAAAAGACAGAAAAATATGCAGAAAGAAAACAAAATGAATTTAATTGTTTAAAGACATGTTAGCTACCACAACTAAAAACGAAGAAAAGATACAAATAAAAGATACCCATTAACTGCATGCTTAATTTTTTTTAACTGAAAAATATAAATTAAAAAACCAGAAATTTAGAAGTCAAGATGATAATCATTAGCAGAACAGCAGCAAAGTCCCTCCTAAGTTGCTTGAAGATATCTTACATGAGCCTATCAATGAGAACCTTCAAGTTCAGTTACCAGGACGCAGCTACAATTCTTCATTTATCGACAGTGTCTTTCACTGAGCACTGTAATGTACTGCAGATAACATGCCTGTATAAATTCCTGCTCCCCATGACACAGTTCTGCTTCCACTGGTACTGTTTTTGTTTCTCCTTTTAACCAGGCCCTAGCACTTTCACCGGGATCACTGCTACCCTGATAAGCTAGAGACTTTATGCAGCAGTGATGTAGTCTATGAAGCACTTAATACTGAGGTAACAATCGTGGAAAAGGCAGCCGATAGAGACAGACAGACCAGAGCCCAGTCCCAGGTCTTCCACTTTCTACCCTGTGTGATTTTACAGAAGTTCATTACACTCTACATCTTAGTTTCACTATCTACAGAATGGAAGTAATGTTTACCTTTTAAAAGTTTTGTGTAGGTTAAGTGAGATGATACTGTAAAGTGTGTAGATCAGGTCCTTGGCATATACTAGAAGCTGAATAAAAGGTAGGCTTTATCTAAGCAATAATATTAAATAAAGTTTATGACTACAAGTACAACTAGCAATATTTTAGCAAGTAAAAAAAATACTACTATATTATAAAAAGAAAGAATGTATTACTCTGATTGATATCTTACTTGGGGTGCAATTTTAATATGAGTGTCAAAAACCATGCAGGAAAAAATGAGGGAACAGCAATAAAAATAACTGAAGAAACTGGAAATATTTAAGAGGGAACGCTATTGGAAAATAATATAAATGACCCAATTACACAATACAGAAAAGCAGTCTCATTTGTCCTTAAAACACAAATAAAACATTCTCTAACTAAAATAGTTGCACAGTGCACTTGAGAGCATACTGGAATAACAATCAGGAGACCTGGATTCTAGTTCAGCAACCAGGACAAGTCATTTAACTTGTGAGCTGCATTTTTCTCATTAGTAAAATGAGACATTTGAAATAAATCAATGCTGCTCCATACAGCCTACCCCACGGAGAGGTAAGCTATCTAAATTTTTCTACAGTTCCCAAGAATAAAGAAAAGGAAAAGGGGAAAGGAGAGAGCAGAGGAAAAGTGAATATGAGATGATAAAAATTGGCATCTGTAGAACGTGAACCTACAGATAAATAAGACTGAAAAAAATAGGTCATTGTTAAGACCATTTTTGGCTTTCCAAGTTCTACAGTTTCCTCTAGGCCATACCGATAACTGCCTTCTTTGATTTTCAATATCACTTCCTGTCTGTATGATTTATAGTACTTAATCATATGTTTCCTTTAAAATAATTTAATTGTTTCTTGTGTATATAACTCTTAGAGAGAATAAAGCTTTTAAAGTAAAGATTCTCTAGCTATTGAGAATAAATTCAAAACACTAAAGAAAACAGGGTTAAGGAGAATAGAGTATACCTCCACGTTAGGAGTTGAATTGTGTCCTCCCAAACTTCATATGCTTAAGTTGTAACCCCTAGTAACTCAGAATGTGACTGTATTTGGAAATAAGGTTTTTAAAGAAGTAATTAAATTAAAATGAAGTCATTCAAGTGGGCCCTAATCCAATATGACTGGCGTTCTTTTGAGAAAAGGAAATTAGGACACAGACACACACAGAGGGAAGACCATGTGAGGACACAGAGAGAAGACAGCCATCCACAAGTCAAGGAGAGAGGCCTCAGAAGAACCCAACCCTCTGACACCTTGATCTCAGACTTCCAGCCTCCAGAACTGTGAGACAATAAATTTCGGTTGTTTAAGACACTGTCTATGGTACTTTGTTATGGCAACCCTAGCAAACTGCTACATATCATTTCTTCTTCAGTCACATATTTAGCAACGTCAGACCGCCAATAAAAGCCAAAAACCTAGAAATTAGCTGGAAATAAAAATGTCTACAGATTTCATACACTTTAACCCATTTTAGGTACAAAATATGTTTGATTTCTCTATTCTCCCTTAATATTTTTAACCATATTCTGCCAAAGTGCTTTACCTGCATTTTGACTATTGGGCAGCTGCTTCTGCAGATTAGTAGAGACCACCAGCTGGCACAGCATAAGACTGTGATCAATGGGCTCTTTGTATCTTCATACTGCTGTGGGAAAATGTTTCCAATGGTTTTGCTTGGTCCTTTAACACTTATGTTATATAAATACTTGTCACATGCTCTCTGGGGGATGAGGCAGACTTGGGAGGTAGTAACATTTACTGCTCTACATCAGTTTTACATGTAATATTTCTTTTCTTATTTTGCCTGGAAGTTTTCATTTCTACTCTAGGTTGTAATCAGAAAAAGAATGAGGAATGCAAGGATTCTTCAATATATGCAAATCCATCAATGTGAAAAAACATTAACAAATTGAAGGAGAAAAACCATATGATCATCTCAATAGATGCAGAAAAAGCTTTCGACAAAATTCAACACCCATTTATGATAAAAACCCTCCAGAAAGTAGGCATGGGGGAACTTACC
>NC_041219.1:1863379-1863936 GCF_002837175.3 Physeter macrocephalus | reverse complement strand
AAGCAATCTACAGACTCAATGCAATCCCTATCAAATTACCAATGGCATTTTTTACAGAACTATAACAAAAAATCTTAAAATTTGTATGGAGACACAAAAGACCCCAAATAGCCAAAGCAGTCTTTAGGGGAAAAAAAGGAGCTGGAGGAATCAGACTCCCTGACTTCAGACTATACTACAAAGCTACAGTAATCAAGGCAGTATGTTACTGGCACAAAACAGAAATATAGATCAATGGAACAGGATAGAAAGGCCAGAGATAAACCCATGCACATACGGTTACCTTATTTTTGATAAAGGAGGCAAGAATATACAATGGAGCAAAGACAGCCTTCTTCAATAAGTGGTGCTGGAAAACTGGACAGCTACATGTGAAAGAATGAAATTAGAACACTCCCTAACACCATACACAAAAATAAACTCAAAATGGATTCAAGACCTAAATGTAAGGCCAGACACTACAAAACTCTTAGAGGAAAACACAGGCAGAACACTCTGACATAAATCACAGCATGATCCTTTTTGACCCACCTCCTAGAGAAATGGAAATAAAAACA
>NC_041219.1:1853094-1863195 GCF_002837175.3 Physeter macrocephalus | reverse complement strand
ATGAAAAGACAACCCTCAGAATGGGACAAAATATTTGCAAATGAAGCAACTGACAAAGGATTAATCTCCAAAATATACAAGCAGCTCATGCAGCTCAATATCAATAAACAAACAACCCAATCCAAAAATGGGCAGAAGACCTAAATAGACATTTCTCCAAAGAAGATATACAGATTGCCAACAAACACGTGAAAGAATGTTACTCTTCACTGCAGCGCGTGGGCTTCTCATTGCGGTGGCTTCTCTTGTTGCGGAGCATGGGCTCTAGGTGCGCAGGCTTCAGCAGTTGTGGCATGCGGGCTCAGTAGTTGTGGCGCATGGGCTTAGTTGCTCCATGGCATGTGGGATTTTCCCGGACCAGGGCTCAAAACCCATGTCCCCTGCATTGGCAGGTGGATTCTTAACCACTGCGCCACCAGGGAAGCCCCGGGGGAGCTATTTTAAATAAAGTGGTCAGGGATATGCTTTAGAAGGAGATGACATTTCAGCTGACACCTAAAAAATGACAAGGAGCCCACATACAATGGGGGTGCAAAATGGAATTTTTGGTGGAGATTCCAAAGGAAAGGGCCAATGCAAAAACCCAAGCTTGGCATGAAGAAGAAGAAGGAGAAGGAGGGGGAGAGAAGGAGGAAGGGGAGAAGAAGACTGGATCTAGAAAGAAGTGAATAAAAGAGAGAACGGTAAGAGAGGAAGTCAGAGAAGTAGACAAGGGCCAGGTCACAACTTTAAAAGCCATTGTAGGGCTTCCCTGGTGGTGCAGTGGTTAAGAATCTGCCTGCCAGTGCAGGGGACATGGGTTTGATCCCTGGCCCAGGAAGATCTCACATGCCACAGAGCAACTAAGCCCCTGCACCACAACTACTTAGCCTGCACTCTAGAGCCCGCAAGCCACAACTACTGAAGCCCGAGTGCCACAACTACTGAAGCCCGTGCACCTAGAGCCTGTGCTCTGCAACAAGAGAAGCCATGACAATGAGAAGCCCTCACACCACAGCGAAGAGCAGCTCCCGCTCGCCACAACTAGAGAAAGCCCGTGAGCAGCAACAAAGACTCAATGCAGCCACAAATAAAAACAAATAAATTAATTAATTTTTAAAAAAGCCATTGTAAGGAGTTGTGATTTTTAAAGATACAATGATAAATCCTCAGAGTTTTAAAAGAACAAATTATAATCTAATTTAGATTATTTAAATCTTCACCCTGCTATGTGAAGAATTAACTACAATGGAACAACAACCAAAGCAGAGAATCCACCTAGCACCCAGATTTTGGTTTTTAATACCATTTTCTAATAAAAGGAACCAGGGACCCTTGGAGAAATAGCTGATTCTAGGACTGGCGCAGGAAATATATAAGATAAGCCTAGAGTATCAAGTAGTGCCAGAAAGTAAGTAACGGCTCAAAAATAAACAAGCAAACAAACAAAAAACCCTACATTGATGGAGATATGTGAAAGGGACATAGGAGCCAACTGAAAGGCTCCCGATAACCAAAGTTGGAACAATATGTGCAACAAAATAAAGTAGTATTGGATTGTAACCCAAAGTATAAAATAAATATCCATGAGTCCATATTGATACAAACACATGATTGACTAAATAACAAGTGAGAAAAAAAGGCACAAATCTCCCTTGCAGAAGAATTCCAAAGAATTTACTCTGCCCTCAAGACGGAAAGCATAACTCCCCATTCCTTTAGTGTGGGCTGTGCATAATATCTTCCTTCCAAAGAGCACAGTATGAGAAGGGGAAAAAAAAGGAGTAACTTCACAGGGGGAACCCCAATAAATGCTACCTCAGCCATGTGACCAAGTTCAATATCAAAAATGGTGTCATGTAGGGGCTTCCCTGGTGGCGCAGTGGTTGAGAATCTGCCTGCTAATCCAGGGGACATGGGTTCGAGCCCTGGTCTGGGACGATCCCACATGCCGCAGAGCAACTAGGCCCGTGAGCCACAACTACTGAGCCTGTGGGTCTGGAGCCTGTGCTCCTCAACAAGACAGGCCGCGATAGTGAGAGGCCCACGCACTGCGATGAAGAGTGGTCCCCACTTGCCACAACTAGAGAAAGCCCTCGTACAGAAACGAAGACCCAACACAGCCATAAATAAATAAATAAATAAATAAATTTTTTAAAAGAAATGGTGTCATGTTGACAGTATGGACCCTTGAAATCATGTGATGAAACTGTCTCTTCACCTCTGTGATCTTCCTCCCCAAAACCCATAACCTCAGTGTAATCACGAGAGAAACATCAGACAAATTCCAGTAGAGGGGCATCCTACAAAATAACTGACCAATAGTCCTTAAAATTGTAAAGGTCATCAAAAATAAGGAAAGTCTGAGAAACTATTACAGTCAAGGGAAGCCTAAGGGGACATGATGACTGAATGTTATGTGGTATCTTGATAGGATCCTGAAACAGACAAAGGACATTAGGGGAAAAATAAGGAAATCTGAATAAAGTATGGACTCTAGTTAATAAAAATGTATCAATATTAGTTCATAAATTATAACAAATATACTATACAAATGTAAGATATTAATAGGGGAAACTAAGCAAGGGAGTATATGGGAACTCCATACAATCTCCTCAATTTTTCTGCAAATCTAAAACTGTTCAAAAATAAAGTCTATTAAGAAAAAAAACCAGAGCAGAGAGACCATCACGTTAGTTCAGGTGAAAGATGATAAAGATGATGATGAAGCAGTGGATGTGGTGAGGAGTTAGATTCAGAACATATTTTGAAAGTGCACAGCACAAAATATGTTGGTAGATTAGATATGGAGGGTGAGGGAAAGAGAATAATCAGGGATGACTCTTGGAGTTTTCTGCTCAAGTAACTGGATAATTAATAGTACCTTTACTTAGGAGACTTCCCTGGTGGCACAGTGGTTAAGAATCCGCCTGCCAATGCAGGGGACGCGGGTTCGAGCCCTGGTCCGGGAAGATCCCACGTGCCACGGAGCAACCAAGCCCGTGCGCCACAACTACTGAGCCTGTGCTCTAGAGCCCGCGAGCCATAACTACTGAGCCCATGTGCCACAACAGCTGAAGCCCACGTGCCTAGAGCCCATGCTCTGCAACAAGAGAAGTCACTGCAATGAGAAGCTCATGCACCGCAACGAAGAGAAGCTCCTGCTGGCCGCAACTAGAGAAAGTCTGCGCACAGCAACAAAAACCCAATGCAGCCAAAAAATAAATTAATTAATTTAAAAAAATAGTACCTTTACTGAGTATATGGGAGCAAATGAGAGAAGAGTAGATTTTGCTGCTTCTGAGTCATTCTGCTACCACTATTTCTTGCTAATTCCTGATTTATTCTTGTGAGCTGGTAGGATCAATAAGAAAGTTTCAAGCTGTATGGTCCCACACAGGATCTCAGATTAGTATAATTTTATTGTATTTTTTTAATCTTAAAGATACTAAAAGCATGATTTATAATAGAAAAGTATATAACTGCCTTAAAAAGAGATGATACAAAATGTCTCTTGACCTAATTTGGGCACAAAAATTCATATTAAATCACTGGTTCCTTAGGCCCAAATCAATGAGTCTGGAAGATGTATGATTATATCAAGCTTTTAAAAAGCACAGATTAGTCTGGAAATCTGTACTTTTAAATTCTCCAGGTGAGATGAGAGAATTCAGATGAGAACTACTGACCTGGATGGCATCCCTTAAAACAAAGAATATTTCTCCTATTTAAAATAACAAAGCATCCCACCTTTCTAATGATTTAAATTTGTATCTATTCATTATTTCCAAAATAAGTTTCTGCCCAATAAGGAAGTAAAAAAATTCCCGTCACAGATTGCTGTGCAACACTACTATAAAGTTATTTGTGGGAAGCACTGAACTAAGTACCAAAAAAGTGAAAAATTTGTCAGAAAAGATCCAGTCCCAGAGCAAAAAATGATACATTTGCCACTTTCTTGGTGAACATATTAAAAACATTCGATTACATAGCTATTGTTTCTGGCCACATGAATCAAATGATAAAACCATAGATTTCATGGTTTACTCAGACTAGGCTAGCAAATTAAAAAGATTCATAACTAAAAAGATGTGTCTTGTGTGGTCAGTAAATTTACACTCCATTAAACCTCCAAGCAAAAATAATACGAAAGACAAAGATTCAATATCAAGACGCTTTCCTTCAAATCTGGAAACCATGAACAGTTCACTAGAAGATCTGAACTTTCATTAAGTCATAGTCAAGAGCATTTATGGAGTGCTCACTATGTGCAAAGCACTCTATTTTAAGGAAGAGGTTTTGTTTAAAGTAGCCATAATTCAGCCCATAAAGCCCTTTATAGTTAAAGATCAGTTTGAACCTCAATCAGGAGCAAATGGGTAGCTGGTTCATACTGAAGGATGCGGGTGTAATTTGGTCAGTGCTGCTCAGTTTAAGTTGAATGGGCCTCTGCAGTTTGTGTACATTCCACCTTCTGGGTGGTCTTCCAGAGCAATCTCAAAGAGGGCACACCACAGAGGTACTGGAGTTAATTTATGCTTATGTAGACTATGAGTCATGCAACAGCCATTAACACTAGATACTTAAGTGAGCACATAGAAGTAAAACGTGCAAATCTCCATCAGCATAGGGCCAACTTTCCTTAGGGTAAAAAAATTGCAACTAGAATGACCACTAAAAAACAAATCAAGACACAAATGAACAAAAGTATAGTTTGTTCCAAGTACAATGCAAGATAATAAAGACAAAATATAAATAGCAGGGACTTCCTTGGTGGTCCGGTGGTTAAGAATCTGCCTTCCAACGCAGGGGACGTGGGTTCGATCCCTGGTCGGGGAACTAAGATCCCACATGCTGCAGAGCAACTAAGCTTGCGAGCCGCAACTATGGAGCCCACACACCGCAACTAGAGAAGCCCATGCGCTACAACGAAGATCCCACGTGCAGCAACAAAGACCCGAGGCAGCCAAATAAATTAATTAATTAATAAATATATATCTATATAAATAGCAGAAGGAATCATAGGTTACAGCTGGGTAATCCATGATCATGAAATATAGGAATGATAAGTCAAATATAGTTACCTGTTTTGACTTAGACTCTCCTTTCTTTTGTCTACTCACTGGTAGTGGCACAATGCATTAAGTGTTCAAAGAGTGGAAACAACGGCAACGAATAAGAGCTGCCATGTATGGAACTCCTACTTCACGGCAAGCATCCTTAACACACACAAGCAAAGAGCCTAGCTGATCAAAAAAACTGAACATTAAAAACGTATCTCGGGGGGCTTCCCTGGTGGCGCAGTGGTTGGGAGTCCGCCTGCGATGCGGGGGACGCGGGTTCGTGCCCCGGTCCGGGAGGATCCCGCGTGCCGCGGAGCGGCTGGGCCGGTGGGCCATGGCTGCTGGGCCTGCGCGTCCGGAGCCTGTGCTCCGCAGCGGGAGAGGCCACGGCGGTGAGAGGCCCGCGTACCACAGGAAAAAAAAAACAAAAAACAAAAAAAAAACGTATCTCGTAGATGGACAATTATTAATCTAAAGAAATTTATTTTACCTATCGCCCAGAAAGGTAAGGAGAAAAGTTAATCTTCTTTTCTACAGTTTATTCTACCTGTTCTTTAAATCTCTTTCCCTCATTTCTAATACCTTAAATATATCCCACTTTACAACTTTCTTCAATTTATCAAAAAAAAAAAATTTCCCTTGAGTTTGCTTTCCGTCCAGTAATAAGGGGTTAGCCTCAAATTCCTATTTTAGGGCTTCCCTGGTGGCACAGCGGTTGGGAATCCGCCTGCCGATGCAGGGGATACGGGTTCGTGCCCCGGTCCGCGAAGATCCCACATGCCGCGGAGCGGCTGGGCCCGTGAGCCATGGCCGCTGAGCCTGCGCGTCCGGAACCTGTGCTCCGCAACGGGAGAGGCCACAACGGTGAGAGGCCCGCGTACCGCAAAAAAAAAAAAAAAAATTCCTATTTTAACTATGATGACACAACTATGATGACTGTGTTTTCTGGGATTATTCCAACTTCAAATATTTTATCACATTATCTCCACTTCAGCTTGTGGTTTGAAAACATGAGATTGTATCCTCAAATCTCCACAATCTTGTTTTCACTACTACTTCCACCAAAATTATTCTCTAACATTGCCAAACCCAATGACTGGTTCTTATTCTTCTGAGTCTCGGCATCACTTCATAGCCTAGTTCATCCCATCCATGATATCTATACATCCAACCTTGGCCTTCATACTAAACTTAAATATCTTCCTGTCTACTTTGGCATTTCCCGATGTGTGTTATCAGTAACGTTAGCCTCACAGTATGTTCCTCAGTTAAGAAAAGATATTGTGGTCAAAAACTTTCGGAAATGCTACATACAACATTCTACTCCTGAAGCTCTACAATGAACATTAGTGAATTGTGCATTCCTTGATTTTTATGATGAAGCAACCATTTGACTCATTTTTACTCAGTGTTTCCCATAAGCAATCTTGTTTCATTCATCAATAGAACTCTTATTTTATTTTTTCATGGAAGACATATTAACACGTTGTGGAGCTACTATAATGTAGGAGTAGTATTCTGATGAAACAAATACTCCATAGCACATACTTTGGGGAATACTGATGTACCTGAAATTTTAGGTTAAAACCTGAAATCTATCAGGCTTCCAAAACTGAATTCATCACCTTTCCTCCCAAGCCAGGTGTTAAACATCAAATTAATCTCTAGTAACAGCTTTTTCACCAATCTCGTATTCAGACAGTTGATAAATCTTTTCAGCTCTTACTGTCTGTTGTCTGTAGTTTTTTTTCCCCTCCCTTACATCATCCTATTGACATCACCCTAAGGCAAATCTTCCTTAAGCCTCATCTAGACTCATGGTAACCAATCATAAGAATTAGAGGAGAGCTTTAAAAAAAAAAAAAAAAAAGGATTCTGGGCTCCACCACAGCCTTGCTATATCAGAATTTTGAGGGGAGAGGCTTGGGGTCTGTGATTCTAACGGACAGCCAGATTTGCAAACTGCTAAAGTAGACCATGAAGGTTCCATGACTCTTTTCTGCCTAAACTAAGCATTTTCAGTTCTCTTCCTTCATCTCTTCAGTAACAAGATTTTGAGTCTCCTAACCATCAGTTGCTCTTTGTTGAATGTGGTCCATTTTGTCTGTAAACCTTTTAAAGCAAGGGTTTTATACTGAACTGCAGAGCACTCTGGATATAGTCGAGCCAACTTGTCAGAGAGTAGGACTGTCAGTTATCTATTGTCTCCTGGGTTTCTCTAGATCTGCCTTTATGCTGGACAAGCAAAATCATCTCCTCCCTCTTCTATCCCCTGCAGCAAATTCCTACTTGTTATGATCAACACCAATCTGCAATAACCACTAGAATGTGAATCACCCAGCAAACAGATATAACTTACAGAATTTTAAAGCGTTACTTACCTAAAAGACCTCTGGTCTCTGTTCTAAACAAGTGGCATGCCTCCCTTTCTCTACTGAACTTTAGCTCTGAAAACTGCAATTTATGCCAATCCTTACACTGTTTTAGAATCAATGTTACACATTTACAGTGTTTTTTCCACTTACAAAACATTTCAACATTATCTGCTTAATCCCCTCAAAAGTTCTTGTGACATGGGTATTATCCTCATCTTACAAATGAGGAAATTAAGGCTCATAGAGGTTAAGTAGCTTACTCAAAATCACACACAGTAAGTAAGTGGGGAAAGTGGTGACTTTAACCTCATGTCTTGCACCTTAATCATAGCTTTCTCCACTTTAAAATCCAAGTATAGTCACTTGGCCATCATCAGAAAATTAGCACCAATTAACACCAGCGTGTGATAGCTACCAGATGGTGAATTACTAAGCAAAAAGAACAATCAACTAGAATCGGGGAGGAATTATAAAATAATACAGGAGCTAAGGAGGGGTGCATTTGGGGTCAGGCAGCACTGAATTTGGGTCCTAGCTCCATCTCTGACTGCCATTGTTACCTTGAGTAAATTACATGTCCTTTGTGAACTTTGATTTTCTATTTAGGTTACAAAGAATAAAGGAGATAATTTTCTTTAAAGTGCTTAGCATAATGCTTGGTACATGGTAAGTCTTCATTCAATGCTTTTTTTTTAATCCCTAATTCAAACATGATAAACAGTTTATTAAAATAAGTCTGTTTGGAAATAAATACAAACCTTCTGACTTTGGGGTCCCATCTTTCATCAATTACCTCCAGATGCCTGGGAATAGGGCTATGTGAGGACTATAGGAAGACAGAAGATAGTCACGAGGAGGAATAAAATTTGAAACGATGCTTGAACTGGAGGCCAAGAGAAGGTAGGTGAATAGAAGGTTAGAGCTAAGTCTAAGCTCTCAGTGGCTGCCTTCCCTGGGTTATCATCGCCATTACCGGTCACTTAGGGATAAAAGAGAAAAAAAAAAAAAGCAACAACTTAGAAGGCAGTGGGTAAAGTAGCTACTTGAGGTGTGAATAGATTATTAAATGGACAGAATTACATAATGTGGAATTACATTCCATTTCATTCTTTCAAATTATCACTGGGAAAAGGTAAATTTGGTGGTAAAAAGATAATTAATAGGGCCCTATTGTATGGCACAGGGAACTCTACTCAATACTCAGTAGTGACTTATAAGGGAAAAGAATCTAAAAAGAGCAGATATATGTATATGCATAACTGATTCACTTTGCTGTACAGCAGAAACTAACACAACATTGTATATCAACTATACTCCAATAAAAATTTTAAAAAAGAAAAAGAAAAAGAAAGATTAAAAAAAAGAACAAAAATCACCAAACCCATGTTCAAGAGATAGAAATAAATAAATAGTTTAGTGTTTGTAACATTGAGTAAAGGTAATACTAATATTAAATATTTTTCTTATTACCCCCAAAAATACATGTTCATCTTTTTTAAAAAAAATTAAAAGGATAAGAAAAAAAAATCACCTACAGTCCAACCACCCTGAGATAACTACTGTTAACATATGGTACATAACCTTCTAAACTGTTTTCATATATATGGAAATATATATATTTTACAAATACAGGGTCATATATAATTATTGTTTTGTAAACTTTTAAATTTGTTTTAAATTTCTTTCCAGATCACTAAATATTCTTTTGCAATATTATTTGAAATGCCATGTATATTTTCACTAGATAGTTTATTTAATTAGATCTCTATTTTGGATATTTAAATTATTTTTTTGCTATCATAAAAAGAGTGATTAAAAGCATTCTTGTGGCTTTATCTTTATGCATAAACATGAATTTTTAGCATAAATTCCTAGAAGTATATTTGCTAGATTAATGGCATGCAGATTTCTAAGACTTTTGACATAGCTTATTAAACTGTCCAGAAGGTTACTACCAATTCACACTCTACACAGCAGTGCTAATTTCCCAGACCTTGACCAACACTGGATTTGATGATATTGGAAATGTTCACTAACTTGATACATAAAGAATTATTCCTCCTTTTACTTCAGTTTTTTATTACTAACTGGTGGATAATTTTCCCCTATGCTTATTATCTAAATTTCTTATTTTGAAAAGTATCTGTTTATATCTTCTGCCCATTTTTCCAATGTTTGTTTTTCTCAGTTGATTTGAATATTTTCTGTCTGTCACATGAATTGCATATATATTTTGCCAGTTCGTTTGTTTACCAGTTTTTAAAATAATGTTTTGAGCTATAGAAATGTAAAATATTTAGGTGGTCCAACATAATATATCTTTTCTTTTTGATTTCTTCTTTGGGAATCTTGTTTAGAAAGGCTTCCCTCACCCCAATGTTATACAAAGTTCCCACTTATATTTTCCTCTAGGACTTGTATGATCTTAATGTTAATATTTAAATTTTTTATTTAACCTAGACTTTACTGGAGTATAAGGCACTGGGTTGTAAGATACTGAGGGTTGGATCTAAATTTAGTTTTTAAATACTTTGCTGGTTGCCCCAACACTATTTATAGTATGTATTTCATTGATTCTATTGGGCACTTTTTTTCTCTTTTTTTTTTTTTTGCGGTACGCGGGCCTCTCACTGTTGTGGCCTCTCCCAATGCGGAGCACAGGCTCCAGACGCACAGGCCCAGCG
>NC_041219.1:1808407-1852956 GCF_002837175.3 Physeter macrocephalus | reverse complement strand
GATTCTATTGGGCACTTTTTTCCTCTTTTTTTTTTTTTTGCGGTACGCGGGCCTCTCACTGTTGTGGCCTCTCCCAATGCGGAGCACAGGCTCCAGACGCACAGGCCCAGCGGCCATGGCTCACGGGCCTAGCCGCTCCATGGCATGTGGGATCTTCCCGGACCGGGGCACGAACCCGTGTCCCCTGCATCGGCAGGCGGACTCTCAACCACTGCTCCACCAGGGAATCCCCTATTGGGCACTTTTTATTTCAAACATGTTAACATCTCTGAAACCTGGATGCGTCTGTGATAAATAAATGTTTTACAATTTACTTCACAGGTTTTTTCTTTTCTTAGTGTTACTTCAAGTAATAAATCCTTTGACTAAGGGCTTCTTAGATTTGATAAAACATAGTTATTTCCTTCTAATCGTATTTCACTATGAGTTTTCCTTTTTTAATTAAAGAATGCACTTTGAATTTTTATAAAATCTCTTCTGGGAATATACTAAAATGATCATATTTTTCCAAAGATGTCCCAGTACTGAACTATTTGTACCTTCCTGAAATAAACCCTACTTTACCATGGCATATTACTTTTTCAACACAGTGTTACATTACTTTTTTTTTTAAATTTTAGAATTTTATTTATTTTTTTATACAGCAGGTTCTTATTAGTTATCCATTTTATACATATCAGTGTATATATGTCAATGTTATATTACTTTTGCTAATACTTTATTTAAGATCCTTACATCTACTTTCATAAATCAGATTGGTCTATAGTTTTCCTTCATTTGTAATGTCTTTGTCACATCTTGGTTTTAGAGGTATGTTACATTTGTCAAAGAAGTTGATAAACTTTCTTCTATTTTCTGTGATTGATACAGTTTGTAATAGCACAGGAATAATGATTTTTTTTTTCTGTAAAAGTCTAAGCCGTTTGTGATAACTCTCAATTTCTTCTAGAGTTACTGATCAATTCAATTATAATTCTTCTTTAGTCAGACTTTGTATTTTATTTTTAGAAAATTATGCTGAGATTTTAAATTTGTGAGAATAAGGTTATACACAGTATTCTCTTACATTAAAATATTTTTTTCCATATCTTTGGTTTCATCCCATTCTCATTCCTAGTTTTGAACCTATGTTCTTTTTTTCTCCCTTTCTTTCTTGATGAGACTTGATAGAAATGGTCCACTTTATTGGTCTTTTCTAAGATCAACATTTTGGATTTACTTAATTCTAATTTTTTATTTTTCTAGTTAATTTATCCAAGTGCTTTTAATATTTTCTCTTTGCCTTTGATTTTCATCAGATTGCCTGTGATGTGTCTAGATGCGGTTTTATTTGTATTCATCCTGTTTCAGATTTGTAGCACTTTTTGAATCTGTGACTTGAGTTTTTTCCTCAGTTTGGGAAAATTCTATCTTCAAATGTTGCTTCTTTCCTATTATCTTTTTCTTCTCTTTCTGTGACTCTAATATGTTAAAACTGAAACTGTGTATCTTGTATTATCTTTTCAATAATCTTACATTTTTTTGGTTCTCTTAGCTTCAGCCTGAATCTATTCTTCTGACCTGTTTTCTGTTCATTAATCCTGCATTCTTCTATGTCTAATATGCTATTAAATTCATCTCATGTGTTTATATTTCAGTTATTGCATTTTCAGCCCTAGAACTATTTTATTCTTTACAATAGATTCCTGTTCTGTGGTGAAATTCTCCATCTTGCCATCTATTTTCTTGAATATATTAATCACAGTTTTTGGGTTTTTTAAAATAAATTTATTTATTTATTTATTTTTGGCTGCATTGAGTCTCTGTTGTTGCATGCGGGCTTTCTCTAGTTGTGGTGAGCGGGGGCTACTCTTCATTGCAGTGCACAGTCTTCTCATCGCAGTGGCTTCTATTGTTGCGGAGCATGGGTTCTAGGCACGTGGGCTTCAGTAGTTGTGGCACTCGGGCTCAGCAGTTGTGGCTCCCAGGCTTGAGAGTGCAGGCTCAGTAGTTACAGCGCACGGGCTTAGCTGCTCCGCAGCATGTGGGATCTTCCCAGACCAGGGCTTGAACCCGTGTCCCCTGCATTGGCAGGTGGATTCTCAACCACTGCACCACCAGGGAAGCCCTCACGGTTATTTTTAAAGTCTGTGCCTGATGACTTAAATATCTGGATATCTGGGCCATCTATAGACCTGTTTCTTTTGTCAATTTATTTCCCTTGGTCCTTTACTTTGGTATGCCTGGTAATTTTTAATGAATGCCAGACGTTGTCTATGAAAAATTGGACTCTGAATGATGATGATGTAATCTTCTTCTACAGAGGGTTTATCCTATCCTCTGATAGGCAGCTGGAGTGGGGAGGGGAACGAGGGAAAGATTACCTTAATCTAATCAGGGACTGAGCTCACTTGAGGTTGGGTTGCAGTTTTCCATAAATTTGGTCTACCCTTGATTTGTCCCCATTATATTGGTGTGCAAAGCTCAAGAGAGCCTACTGTTAAAATTTGGGAACTTTGGGATCCAGTTGCTAAACACAGACATTATTAAAAACAAATTATGTAAACTTATAATTAAATAAGTTATATTAAAAACAAAGGTAATAAATACTCAAAATTCACATCTAAACTTTTAACTAAATTTAACTGTTGTTATTTATATCTGCTGTATTTGAATTACAGAAATGCTATATAATGGTATCACTACACATCTCTTCCCAATTCCATGTTAAGTAATGTCACAGTTGTATCTTGAAATAGCCTATGGTGGAAGTATTTGTACCATGGAAATCAGTAAACCCTACAAATCAGAGCTTGATTATTGTTTTGTAGACTGTCTAGATCAATTGTGATTTTGGCCCCCCTCTACCCCCTCCCTGGGGCATTTGATAATACCTGGAAATATTTATGTTTGTCACAATGGTGGGGGACAGGGCAGGGGAGAAGGAGCTACAGCTATCTAGTGGACAGAGGTTAGGGATGCTACTAAACATCCTACAATGTATAGGGCAGCCTCTTACAACCAAGTATTATCCAGCCCAAATGTCAATAGTGCTGAAGCTGAGAAATCCTAGTCTGCTGGCACTTCTGCTTCTGATCGGCTGGAATCTTTACCTTTATTCCCTTGCCTAGAATTGGCAAATGCCTTGAGGAAAAAGGAGGCCATTTTATCCCAGTTTATTTTGTTGTTCTTGCTGTAATTTTTCTAGCATTTTGAGTCAATATTTAGTTGTTATTTTTAATCTTTCTTATATTTAATAAACATGTTTGACTACGAACTTTTCTTCTGATACAGCTTTTGGTAGCTGACACTGTTTATTTTCACTTTTTTGCTCTTTTCAATGTTTCCTTGTAAAAGATCCCAGCCATAGACATTTCCATCTCTCCCTTAGTTGAAATCAGTGTATCTTTGCAGTTGCAAGCAATGCTATTGCTGAAATAAGCATCCACTAAAATTAAATTCTGTGGGTGGTCAATAGAAGCTACTTTGGAAAGTGTGGTAGGGGATAATAATTTAGAGACTCCATAACCAAGTATTTATTTATACTTCCACCATTCCAGTATCAACTTGAATCATCTAACTCTGCGGTTACTCTTGATTTACTGGAATTAAACCATTTATTTAACAAATAATTAAGTAGCCTCGATATGCAAAGGTTTATGCCCCTGCACGGGGTGCGGATGTGGGTTACAAAAATTCTGCCATGACGTACTCTCTCAAGAAGTTTCTATCTTCTTATGAATTAAAACTATCAGTTACTCATCTAAGTTCCATTATTTGGGGAATTTAGAATCCAGACTAAATTTTTTAAAAAATTATTGGACAGAAACTGACTTAATTTGAGATTTGCGGCTGCTTATACTTTACCATGTAAATTTATTTAAAGCTGCACAGTTTTCACAAACCTTACTTTATACTTATATCTTTATATCTTTTTAAACTATTTTTTAATTGAAGTAGAGTTAATTTACAATGTTGTGTTAGTTTCAGGTGTACGGCAAAGTGATTCAGTTATACATATATATATACATCTGTTCTTTTTCAGAGTCTTTTCCATTGTAGGTTATTAATACAAGATATTGACAATAGTTCCTTGTGCTATATCATAGGTCCTTGTTGTTTATCTATTTTATATATAGTAGTGTGTATATGTTAATCCCAAACTCCTAATTTATCTCCCCCCACCACTATCCCCTTTGGTTAAGCATGAGTTTGTTTTCTATGTCTGTGAATCTGTTTCTGTTTTGTAAATAAGTTCATTTGTATCATTTTTTTAGATTCCACATATAAGAGATATCATATGATATTCGTCTTTGTCTGACTTATTTCACTTAATATAATAATCTCTAGGTCCATCCATGTTGCTGCAAATGGCATTATTTCATTCTTTTTTATGGCTGACTAATATTCCATTGTATGTATGTGCCACATCTTCTTTATCCATTCATCTCTCAGTGGACATTTAGGTTGCTTCCATGTCTTGGCTATTGTAAATAGTGCTGCTGTGAACATTGGGGTGCGTGTATCTTTTCTAATTATAGTTCTGGCCAGATATATGCCCAGGAGTGGGATGGTAGGATCATGCGGTAACTCTATTATTAGTTTTTTGAGGAACCTCCATACTATTTTCCATAGTGGCTGCACCAATTTACATTCCCACCAACAGTGTAGGAGGGTTCCCTTTTCTCCACACCCTCTCCAGCATTTATTGTTTGTAGATTTTGTGACGATGGCCATTCTGACAGGTGTGAGGTGATACCTCATTGAAGTTTTGATTTGCGTTTCTCTAATAATTAATGATATTGAGCATCTTTTCATGTGCCTGTTGGCCATCTGTATGTCTTCTTTGGAGAAATGTCTAGATCTTATGCCCATTTGTTTATTGGGTTGTTTGTTTTCTTTTTTATATTAAGCTATATGAGCTGTTTGTTCTTTATATCTTTTATAGCATCTTTGTGTGATTATTTCATTTGGTACAGTAGTGCTATGAGCTAGAAAGGGTTGATGTTATTCTCACCATTTTACAGATGAGAAAAATGAGATGGAATGTTTAAGTAACTTGCTTATGGTTATACGGCAATTCCATGCTGGAACTTTACAAAACTTTATTTCCACTTGGTACTCTGGATGGCTTCTGCACTTTTCTTTGATAATGTAATGTGTTAGGTCACTTATCCATGTATAAGACCCATTGAAGACATGTCTCTGAGTGAAAATTTATGCAATTCTTATTGAATTGATGACCATGTTTTGAAAAAAGTATAATTCATTTATAAGAAGAGCAGCTTTGTGGACTGCCTCAGAAGTACAGGATAAAACTTGTATATTATTTTTTATAAGCTGTCTTTAAATAATTTCAAAGTCTGTGAACTGGAATAACATGTTCATTGATTGTCTGATGCATGTTTATACAAACAAGATAAATTTACATGAATTATAGTTAAAAAAATTTTGCCTATTTTGTTTCCCAATTTATCCATTCTAATTCACTAAGAAAAATCTAAGTTATTTCTGTCTACATCTGAAAAATTAACTAAAGAACTAGGATTGTAGTTTAGGAAATACAAGGCAAGATTGTTCTTTCCCCACTTTTCTTCCCCCAAAACACACATATATATATACACAAATACTCATATACCCAGTTTCAACTATCCAGGGATTTTATGTGTAGTTATTGCTTCAATTTTTCTATATGTGGGTATATAGTTTTTATTTAGAGAAATGCAGTTATAATTATCTTTGCATACTGTTAAACTTTGAATCATGCCTTACTATAGTTTTCCAGTTTCTCAAAATGGAGCTGTTCTTTCCTTTATTTTATGCTATGTTTTTATACTATTTATATTTTTCTTTTCTTTCTTTTTTCTGATGGTTTAATGAGTCAGGCACTAACAATGTTTTTCGCTCCCTATATTTGCCAGTAGCTCCAGGAAGTACTTTTCTTTCAATCTAGCTGTTGTCTCGCCCTGAGCTTTCAGATGAAATGAAGACAGAAAACTACCTCCCTACGTTACAGATTCTTTTCCTATAAATCACTGTATGTGGGGACAAGACAGGAAGGTCAATGGAATGAGAGAAGTCAATTTTGTATACTCTTCAAAATAATATATGAGTTATTTAGATATAACAAAAGCTTAAGTCACTACTCAGAAATCTAGTTCATTTCATAATGGTTTCCTTGTACTGGAAAGCTTACTTTTTTATGGATTTAAAATGAGGTGAAGGGCAATTCAGCTCTTTTAAATTCAAGTTAAATGTACTTTGTTAAAGGTTAAGAAACATTTGCTAGAATTATGAGCAATTTCCAGCTAGTGTTCCATAAAAAGAAAGCTTGAAGTTAAGTTCATGTTACTCTCCCTAGTAGAATTCCATAGTGACTGGAATGGTTTATGAGTAACTATCATATGGATAGGGAAAGGGTTGGAAAAATAGGATTTGAATAGAAAGTAAGGATGGAAAACTCCATCTCTCCCTCCCCCTTTTCCTCCCCCTCCCTGCTTTCACATCTGCCCACCTCCAACACACACACACACACACACACACACACACACACACACACACACACACAACACTGTACCAGAAGGGGAAAATCTTATGTTGCAAGTCTCCTTTAGTGGTAAATGGAACAGTATAGTTGAGTAAATTGTGTGTGGCATTGAACTGGAATTTCTTCAGTGAAAGGGCTTATGTTCTTAAAGAGCTGAAAAAGGGCTTAAATTTTCTAGTAGCCTGGAATAAAACTGCACAGGAGGTGCATGTGAAATGCAGCATGTGTGAATAGTTTTGCAGCAGAGTCCCATTTGAAATGTAGCAACACAGCTGGAGCAGTGACTCATCACACTAACATCTACTGTTAACAGTCAGACTCTCTCTAGTAAAGCCTGCACTTTCTCACATTATAAGGAGCTTCTTAGGCTGTTGTGATAGTATGATACATTCCCCAAACTTGGTCAGGCCCACTTGAATTTAACATTGTTGAATACCTGCCATATACTAGGCATTTTTCTGCATTTAGTTCTTACACCTGTTTGGTTTTATTTTCCCCATTTTATAGGTGATGAATTTGAGGTCACACATCTGGGCTAATATTCAACTGGTTCCACCAGTTGCCTTTAGCCTGTGCTTGTTTTGATTGTTTGATAAAAATGAAGATACAAAGAAATTTCAAGGTAGAAGGAAAGACATTTAAGATAGCTCATGTCAGGCGGCCTCAATTTTCTCAGAAAAGTAGGGAGAGAATTCAAAAAAAAAGTGGTAAAAATTTGGAACACAGCTACTTGAGAAAATGTAATGGGGGGTTAACAGTGAAAATAAAATGACATTCCAATTTTAATAACTAGAATCCAGCCCATGAATCCAGCTGCTGCCCTACTTTGCAGATGTTGCATGGCCTGATGGCTTCCTGAATACTGGCTGCATCTTCCTGTCAGGATTCTAAGGGACTTCCCCAAGGATAACAACCAGCCTGAAGCTGAGTTCTTCTTAATGATCTACCATGATGGATCTATTTATTTTTGGTTCAGCCCTCCCTAGACTGAAATGGTCTTCAATTTTCAACTTAAATATTTACTATGACAAAGGCAAATTTTTTAAGGAATTGAGGTGTGTGTGTGTCTGTGTGTGTGTCTGTGTGTTCCATTTGTTCCAATTATGCTGAGTAAAATAACCAGATTCGAGTGACCAAAACAAAATATTAAAACTTTATTTTCTTATAATTATTTAACTTTATTATTTCCTAAAAGTTTGAGTATTACCATTTTAAATCCATTTGTATACTGTCTGTATGTTCTTCACAAGACAATTATCCTCTCAGTTTCTTCATCTATAAAATGTGTTGTTGTGAAGATTAAAGGAGTTCATATATATAAAGCACTTAGAACCATGCCTGGCAAGAGGTAAGTGCTATGTAAGTATTAGCTCTTGATTATTATTATTACCGTTATTATTATCATCATCACCATCATTAGTGAACCTGTGTAAAATGAGCTATTAATTCAGTGCAAGGCCTTATTAGTAAATGTATAGAAAATAAAAACTATCCTATGTGGTTCTTGAAAGTCTTAAAATTATCAGGAGCTGATTACACATGGATAACATTGAGGTTTATCAGCTAACAAGGAAAAAAGTTCCCACTGAAGCTGTAAAAGCCCTATTTCCTTCTCTTTTCAGCTCCAGAAATCTATCTTGTGAACTGTTACGGCTTAATTCCTATTTTCATCATGCTTTTGTCTTATTCAAAGTCTCTCCACAACCTGTCTCACAAAGTTCAGACATGCATCTGATCAACAAACAAATATTAGTGATTATTACATGCCAGGGACTAGAGGTATAAATATGACTAAGGCATGGCCTTGCAATTGTGGAGTTTACTTGCTAGTGGACAAACAGGCACATAAACAGATAATTACAGAACAAAGCAGAAAATGCAATGATGGAAGTGCATACAAGGTGCTATGGGAACAGAGATGAAGGACACTAGAGTTCAACCTGGAAGTTTCAGATAGGGCTTCCTGGAGGAAAGGATGCCAAGGCTTAAAGAATTTCAAGCAGAAACTTAAGTGTCTTCTCTGGGATCCCAGGGCTTCCTTATTTGGTCCTTTTTAACCCTCCAGCCATTTCTCCATTCCTCCCAACATACCTTACCTCCTCACTCCTATTGGACCAGTCTCATAATTATGTCCTTGAAAAATCCAGTTTTGATCCTATCTCTAATTCCTCGTCTCATATAGCATTCTCTATCAGATATTCTCTGCCTGGTAAAGTGTGTTCTTATCTCCTCCATGAAAACAGGCCCTACTTTGATGCAGTCATATACCTTCCTATTACTCATGAAAGCATATCAAACAGTCATATTCAGATAGACATTAATGTTATTTTTCCACACTTTGTAATTGTTTATTGTGTTTTTCTTATCACTCCAAAAAAACTATAAGCTCCTTAAGGAAAAAAATAGTTCATAAGTTTATTTTGTTTCACAACACCTGGCAAAGGGTCAGCCAAAGCAAAGTACAAGATGTCAAAAATACTTACTGGATTAAATTGTTTCACCAATGCCTTTTCTGGTTTACCTGATGTTCAACAAATTCATTTTATGAAAGTTTAGAAGTTCAATAACCAGAGGAGAGAAGATTCTTACTTCTGTCAGCTAATTTACTAACTGAAAGTCAGTAGTATTATATGAGAAATAAACTAGCTTGGTAGAATTTGTGAATGTGAAGAAAATGTGAACCATGGAATAAATTACACATTTGGCTTATAAAGCAGCCTGTGAATAAGGTTCTTGTACTTGGTAAGCAGTAAAAAAGCAGTATATTGTTGAGAGGGAGTGTATTTAGGGTAGAGTACAAATTTGAATGGCCTTTTTTGTAAGGAAGTATTATATATACATATATATATCAGTCAAGTAAATGACGAGAATTACACATATATGTGAATGCTGCACGCATGCACACACACACACACACACACACACACACACACACACAGTCAATAAGATAACAGAAATGGCAGTTGGGAAAACAACCTTTTCATAGCGCTAATGATGGGCATTTTTAAACTCAGCACTTCCTTCTTATTTCTTTTTATTTCTTATCTGTTTCCCTTCCACTGTTATTTCTCACATTGTTCCTCTATGTAGTCTTTTCCGCCTCACTCCCTCCTCTCTAACAAACAAACACCACACACACACACACACACCCCTCAATTGTTTCCTATACTTTGTGTTCAAAGTACAAAACCAGCTACCTCCAGAGGGTGTCTGATAGTGCTGCCATTAATACACTAGACTACTGAGTGGTTTTCAAACTTTTGCTCACGAACCCCTAAAAGAATTTTGAAAAAAAAGAGAGACTCTGTGCCAGTTACCAATTTATTTATTGCCTGTCACCTCTAAGTCCATCTTCCTTGCCTGCTCTGCTAAAATGGATCTGGGACCTTTAAATATTTTTTTCTTTGTCAGCTAACATGATATTAAACCTGGTCAGCAGAGGGCACAGGAGAAGGATTGCAGGAGAAAAGAGGTTCTTCCTTCCTGGTTTCAGTATGCTTTCTCAACAGGCTCCTGCAGAGCCCGCGGCTTTTCTAGCATCTGGCTCACGCAGTGCATGCAGATTCTCTATTTGCAGGCCCTTGCAACGTGGGCGGCTTCCCCAGCACCCAACTCCTTAGCATACGCAGCCTCTCCAGCCCCCACCCCTTTTCACTGCTTCTCAGGTGACAGGCTCCTGTGGCTTCTCTGGAGCGAGGTGCAGCCTTCAGGGCACAGGACTGAGCAGCACCTGGTGGCCAGCAGCCTCCCTGACACTTCCCTCAGGTAGTTTTGTAGTGGAGCACTCCCAGTGAGACACCTCCCAGCAAAGAGCTTTCCCCAGCACCCCAGAGGGGAGGTTTCTAGCAAATTCCAGAAGGCAGATTTCCAGAAAGTTACAACGTCATGGCCCCAGTGACTCCTGTGCCATCAGCCCCAGAAAGGCTGGGCGGGGGGCGGGTTGCAGGGAAGCTCTTCCTTGGGCTCTATCTCAGCCCTAGGGGCCATGATAGCTTCCTATATTTGCTATCTTTGTATTCTTTAGAATTTCTATTTACTTCTTACTAGTCAATCCCTCATCACCATAATCCTCTGTCACACATAGTAATTCTCTACATTAAACTTTCCCGTTCAAATTACTGTGTGGCTTCTGTATCCATATTGGGTGCTGACTGATACATACTTCCTCATACATTTTAAAGTGACAGCTAAAATTTCTTATCAAAAGTTTAAATAATTGAAAAAAGATAAATTACCTGGTGTTCTGTGTATAGACATGCTTAAAATATATTTCTGTCAAAATCTTAGAGTGTCATATCTAGACCAGTTAATGAACGGGAGAAGTCCACCCCATATAACCTAATTTGCAAAGGCAGTCTTCACTGTCCTGTCTATCAAGTAAATCAGACTTATTTCCTGTACACACACACACACACACACACACACACAAAGACTTTCATTTAAAATTTTTGAATAAATATGTTGATACATGTTTTCATGACACACATCTCACTTAAGACTGGTAGAAAATGGATAGATGGACAACAGATGGAGAGACAGATAAGCAGACAGCCGGCAGGCAGACTGAGCCTTTCCAAGATGAAATACTGTTTCAATACTTTTTTACCAGTTCAATATTTCTCAGTTTTGGTTTTTTTTTTTTTGGCCTTGCTTTCATGGGTCTCTCCTTCCGAAGTAATGCCTTCCTGAACTGTCCTTTTGCTTGATGCCTTAAAGATTTTATCCTGTGACAACAAGTCATAGTAAAATTTGGGATGGGTGGAAGGTATGACATCTTTTGTGAAGTGGGAGAAGGGCGACTATGACAGAGGAGATTGGAAGGAAGAGGTGGCCGACTACAGACTCTCTCAGACACAGACAGCAGTTTCAGGAAGGTGTATTGTATAGCAGTTGAGGACCAGAAAATTGCTTCCCTCAAAACTGTCCATGCCCTGTGGCCCCATCCCCTGTGGCCACCCAGGGTACAAGTTCTCCAGTATGAAGAAAGCAGCACCAGGACAAAGAATACTGTATTCTACAATTAAGGCCAAAGTAGGGATATTGTTCCCCCTAGAACTGACAAGAAACCAAGTATGGAGAAGCACACTTTTTTTTTAAATATAGAATAAAAATATTAAACTATATTCCTTAAAAACTTAGAAAACAAAAGCTTTCCTTACAAGAATGCTAAAGTTTCCTTTAGAGGCAATATCACACCAAATATGAAATCCTGAACCCCACCAGCACCTATGTTTGGATAAGGGTCTTGCTTTTACTATTTGTGACTCAAGACGTCACATGGGTTAAATCCTTCATTTACAGTGGTTCTGTTTCTTATTTAAAACAGTAAGCTTTCCTTAGATCCACTACTTTACTGAATCACATAATAGGGAAAGAAATGAAGAATCTTAAACAAAAAGCAAAGGAGATGTGGCCAATTTTTACCATTTGGGATATTAACAAGTTTAACATGGCTCAGCAACTATCTTAAGTGTTATATCAACTATTATGACACAAACTAAAGGTGTTGAAATATAAAGACGTGTGTTTTCTGAGAGGAAATGGGTGACAATTTGAAGGGCTGGTTTTTTTAACAGAAAGAATAAATACGTAAGAATTCAGAACAGATTCTCAACCAACACTAATGTGCAATAAGGTTTATGCAAGTTAAGAAAGGTTTTAAACTTAAAAAAATTTTTTTTCAAGGAAACTACTGTTTCCTGTTATTTCTGGGAAATCTGTAAATGCTAGTGTTTTCAAAAGGAAACATTTGTGGAGAGATGTTAAGTATGTTTTACTTGCTACACATATCAGATTCTTGTTTGTTCATTTCCCCTAAGAAGTCTGTAATTCTGTTTTAAATAAATGACATTTACTCTCAATTAAGGTTTCTTTCTTTTTATTCCCCCAAATCAGCATCCCTATGGGAAGTACAGGGCTTCTAGGATTTTCTCCACCTACATAAATAAATTTTTAGTAAAGAGCTTTCTTTCTTGAATAAGATCTATAATCTCCAGAATACACTGTCTGAATTAACTATTCTGTTGAAAAAGTCTATGTACTGGCCTGTTTTATAGTAAACTATTGGGATCTTTAAAATAAAGATTCTGGATTAATGCAAAACTCAGAGTATGTAATTTACTTATATATGTATAAATATCTATTATATTTCCTACTTTACTTTCAATACAGCTATTGCCCTTCATTGCAGAAGTATGAATAATCAACTTGGTGGATACTATTCAATCTGAAGGATGCACATAGAGAACTTCCATCATGGTCAAATAAATAAATTTAGGGCCATCACTTGATGACAGAAAAATCAATAAATACATATACATTTCTATGTTCACCAAAATCTCTTTTATAGCTCTGCTAAGCACCATGGTTACTAAGATAAACAAGTTAACGTTAGGTATTTTAAAGATCCAAATAATGAGAAATCAGCCAGTCTACCAAACTGGTAGTTTATCATGAAAGTCAATAATTACTTTTGTTTTGTGGGGGGCGGGGAAATAGAAAAAGTAAAAATAAGAAAATTTAGTAATGGAAAGATTCTAATGTGAACAGACAATACCAAGTTTGTTGCCATCTGTGATTTGTCCATATCCATAGGTTTTTAACATACTTACTTGAACAATGGAGTTCCACAAACAACACATTTATATATTCCAGGATCTTTGTGATGTGTATATTCTCCTTCGAAGGCACTGATACACAATAAACAGAGCATAAAAAAATTTAATTAAACAAGTTAGCATTATTTCTTATAGAACTTATCTGCTTAAAATACATTTTTCTAAGAAAACTTTCAAGTGCTTTTTGTCCTAAAATGAGAACAGACCAAACATATGGAAATCTGAACATTACGAATACATTTCAAATCTGTATAATAAAATGTGCATATAACAACTCCAAACTAGTGTGGGTTAAATTTTTTAAAAAATCAGGCCATCTAGTTATGTAATGCTTAGAAAACCTTTTTTCCTATTTAAAAAAAAAAAAGCCTGTAGTTCAGATTCACAGAAAAAAACATTATTACATAAGATTTCTGCTGCTCTACAGTGTCCAAGAGTATATACCAGAAAATGCAGAAGGGTCCAACACTTCCAGTGGAAGGAGTCTTATTTTTTGGTTTGAAAAGGAATATTGCAGCTTTAAGGGAATATTTTTCTAAGTTAACAATCTTAAAGGCTAGGAGGTCATTCAGCTAATACAAATCAGCTGTGCTAGCCCAACAAAAAGTCTGTGCTCTGCAGCTTGTTTTTATTATCCTTTCACCCTCTTTATGAGGTCCAATTTTTTTATAAACAGAATTTTTAAGAATGACCTAATCTCTAGTTGTTTGTGTGCATTAAATCATTTTGCTAGTCATGTACACAACAGGACGGGTAGACGTCTTGGACCAAGACCGAAGTCCATCGCTAACTCATTGTGTGGTAAAGGTGGACGCTGTCAGAGATTCAGCATTCGGTAAATTCAGTAAACAGTATATACTGTGACAGGAAGACAGTGTTGCATAGTAACAAAGACCCCACGTGTGGTAAAGAGGTCTTTCAGTTCATGAATGAAAACAAGAAGTTACATCATTAATAAATTTGGATCAGAGGTAAGTTACAGCCTTATGCCAAGCTCCATGGTATAAATTAGACAACAAAATGGTTGGACTTTGGCAAGTTACCTTTGAGCTGGAATCAGCTGAGAGAGACTTTATTCACTAAAAACAGTCTTGTAAGTGAACAAACTCTTTTTTCAGGACTTAGGGCAAACTTCCAAGGACCAAAGCCATGTGAGGGCAGTTATTGAAAATTTTTGACATTCCAACCACAAATGAGCCAATAAATACTTTCTCCACATGTGCTTCAAAAAGAAATTGGAGTGGGGTAGAAAGGAACTAAATTATGCTACCTTCTTTTTGCAGCCAAAACGTCTATACTTACAATGGCCACCTTCAAATTTTCAGTATCCTGGCAAAGTGCCATGTCCCTCATGGTTTTGCTTACTCTGATGTCTTCCCAAAAAATGTACCTAAATCGCTATTACTTCCACACATTTTGTAGTAAACTAGAAACAGGCCCTTAACAAAAGCCTTGTGACTTTACAAAAGATAGAGTGTTCATTAAATGGGGGAAAGAATAAATAAAACTTAGTCTTAACCTAAGCAATACCATTTTCAACCTTTTCAAGGATACTAATTTGTAGACTTTAGCAAATAAGTATAGAATCCTTTAAATTAAGTGGCAAGGAAGAGGATTCAAAGGTGGGGCGGGGGCATAAGGAGGATGAAGAAAACTAGCTCTTGCTTAATGGCGTTTTCGTAAGCTCGCCTTACCTTTCGGTCCCTTTCTCCTGAGTGACATGGTACTGCTGGGGTGTTAGCCGCTTCCTCAGTTCCTGCTGGGAAAAGACCACCTTACAGCTCTTTTTATCCCTACATGACCCTGGAAAGAGAGAGGATGTGGGAGAAGGAGGACTTTTAGCTTGAATCCTAAATAACCGCTTTGGCTGGCCGTCACAGCACAGCTTCTGCAGTCACTTGTCAATGACCAGGCCAGTCCCTAACACACTAGACAAACTTACCTGAACTGCAGCTGGCTATTTCTCTCAGTTAAAAAAGAACGGTACTCAAGATTCAGGTGATTCCACTGGAGCACTGACAATGTGCTATAGCCAAAGCCACTGGCATGAGACAGTAAAAACCCATTGAACATTCACAAGGTGGGAATACATCCTTTACGTCTCCCAGTACCTTGAATTTTTTTTTTCAAATGAATTCAAAAAGCATAACTCTATTTATAAGCATTTAGGCTGTATATATAAGAGGATGGGCATATTATATTAAACAATAACTCTCCATTTGTTTAGTAGAATAGCCTGAAACCTTCCTCATTCAATTTCCAACCTGGGTGATTTAAATACCATCCTATTTGTTTATTGAACCCTAAAGATGTATCTTTCCACAGCTAGGAATTGCTGTTCTCTGTGATTCTGTCAGAGGCTTCACTAGGTTCTGAAGAGTCCTTAAAAACAAATATCTCTTGCAACACTGTATCTTACCATGTTTAAATGGGCAGCAAGAAACTTTTAATAGACTGCAGGAGAAGGCATTTACACTAATGCAGATTCAAGAAGTTCCAAAGAAAGAGTGAGAAAAATAGGGAGGAAGGAAAGACAAAGAAAAGCAAAAGTGAATGTGATTTTATTTAGAGACGTACATTTTTCTTTTTATAAAGTATACTTAGAAAGACTTCACTGGCTAAATATATTTGAATGGTAAAATAATTTTAATTAGATTCTAATAACAATGTTAGCTTTTATTTCAACTTATACAGACCACAATAAAATGTCCAGACAATACCCGCTTATATGGGGTATTTTGTCTTACCTGAACAAATGACTGAAAAGAAATACAGTCGGCCCTCTGTATCCACACGTTCCACATCTATGGATTCAACCAAACACGATGGAAAATACTCCCCCCCCAAAATTCCAGAAAGTTCCAAAAAGCAAACCTTGAATTTACCATGCTAAGGCAACTATTTACATAGCATTTACATTGTGTTAGGTATTATAAGTAATCTAGAGATGATTTAAAGTATAAGGGAGGATGTGCATAGGTTATATGTAAATACTACGCCATTTTATATAAGGGCCCTGAGCATCCTCAGATTTTGGTATCTGCAGAGGGTCAGGAACCAATCCCCCATGAGTACCAAGGGATGATCAATAACTCCAGACATGGCAACCCTTACTCACTGCAGTAAAATTGCTTTTCTTTGCTTTTCCATCACAGTGCGAAAGAGGCACGCAGATGTCACCACATGCAAAAATTTCCTACCATGTTACGAAATTACTGAAAGAAAGCTTGCTTAGTTCCCCAAATATTAAACTCAACTTGTTTTGAAACATAAAAGAAATATGATTTAGGAATAGAAATGCTTTCTACTTCTTTTACTTTTAAGGCACCTAATGTCATAGTATATGAGATCACTGAAATTAAAACAGGAGAAACTTAACTAACCACTGACTCTGATTGTGGGATTGAAGAAGGATATCAGCTTCCAGAATCAGGGCCACCAAGATAGAGTGGTTGATTCTCTATGAGAAAATATGGAGGCAGCAAAAGAGCAAACCAGAGCCGATCAGCAAAACACACCTTTGAGTAGGCCTGTGTGTTGTCAAATAGCGCCTCTTCTGACCTTCCACAAAGAATGTTGGCCCTGCTCTGGCCTGAAAAGGTCCACAGGAACAGCTGGCAAATCACACTAATGGCATGTTGGTCTCTCATCTCACTGAACCCCATATTACACTAGGCTTTATGTAAATACCTACTACTTACAGTTTTAATATTTTCCAAGAGATAGAAATGTTTCCCTGAGAAATGTTTGTCCTGTCAAAACAAGCCTCTCCACAACTTCAATGCAGAACTGGCTGTGATAGGTGAGTCTCTGCTCAATTCGCTATAGACGTCTTAAAAAGTAACTTTTTGTTTTTATTGCTTTATATGTTGAAAGGGTTGTATCTTTGTGGATTTTGTCCCCCAAAATTCATTAATTGCAAATCTAACATGACAAAATAACTTGGTTAAAATTATTCTTTCCAATGGCATAGATAATTAAAATCTATACAATTAGAATTAAACAAGCCTGTCTAAAATATTTTTGTTAATATATGTTCATTCATACAAAAAGGCCAATTGTGTTCCCAAAGTTGAGAGAACTAAGCTACCCATCTGTATGTCATTTAGTACAAGAGAAGCAACTGCAGGTTTAAATTACATGGTATTGGATTGCAATTTCCTAACATTGGATGCTTTTCTGCTTTTTTACCTTGAGTCATTTACTAAGGAGTATTCATAAAAAGTAGCTTAAAGCACAGATGCTTGCAAATCATTTAGGCAAAGATGTTTCTCTCTTTTTTCATTCTCCCTCTCTCAAAAATCTCTCTTTTCTGAAGAAAAAGAATAAAACTGTTGGTCAGTATTGACGAACCATGTCAAGGATCTGTACAAGGAAAAAAGGTAAAATTGAAAACATCTGATTGAAGTAAATAAGACAAACATAAAAGCTTCACTGGTGAATGAAGGGTATGGAAAAGACTTTATTTCATAGATTAGAAATTACTTTTGATCTAAACATTCTTAAAAACAGATTGTTTTCTACTATGAACCATCTCATTAGCTGTGCTACAGAGACCTCATTTTAATGGCAAGCTTTGAAAGAGTGCTGCTGTACTCTTTTGTTAGTCTCCGTCTTATTTGTAAGGGGGATAAAGATTTCATTCCAGCTTTCTTTGTTTGTCTTTCAAGAACCACTAAAGCAGTATTCACACAAATTTTGTAGGAATGTGCCCTATGTCATAGCCTACAAATTATTTGGTTTTGGTGCACTTAAAGGTCATCTTCCAAATTAGCAAAATTTTCCTACATCCTGGCTTTTCAACCTTAAATATAAATATTGTTTCCTAACTGTAAGTGAGGTTTGTTCTTTAAGAAATGCTAGTGTTTATTTAAAGTTGTCAAACTTTGTACATTTTTATTCTTTGGTCGTACTATGTTCTCAAAATAATTAGGCTTTTAAAGTGTACCTAATAGCAAAAGGAAGTATATGTGGACTAGAAACAACCATTGTGATTTAATACTAAACAATGAAAAGTTAGTCAGATTTTAATAAATTTCTTGCCACATAGTTTAATAATAATACACTTCGTGGACAATTGAAAGCTGTACTATTACATTAGCTCTCCTAGCATCATAACCAAAAACTGGCATATATAAACACAGAAAGCTTCACTTTTGTCTCTAATTTCCCTTTTCCCTATCAGACTCACTTTTCTAAAGTCATGTGGTGCCACTGTTAATTTCAAAGAAATCATTTCATTTTGAAATTCTAGAATAATTCATTGGATGGTTTCCCTTTACTATCTTCACTTAGGTACTGTAATTTTCTTATTACACAGGGTAATTTAACATTAGTATTATATGACATCTGTTCAATGACCCCTAAATTGGCTTAGAAGTATGTTAGGGAAATATTTTTTCCTTTATTTAAATGGTTAATAGAGTACTTCGAAGCCACAAGTGAGCATATGTGTATACACACGCAACACAAAGCATATTTGAGAGGGTAATATTGCCACTTTGGTATCTAATCATAACACCATTCCTTACAGAGTAACTTTGGTATATATCAGACCCACCTTGAACCCTATCCAAGGGCATTTATTTGCTAAAATATGCCCAAAGTCTCTTTTTATATCAAAGCTTGTTCCATATTGTTGCCTCAAAGTCAGTATTGTCTTGAATTAGAGTTCACTTTCTGCTTTGCCTGCTTCCTAGTCACGTGACCTTAGACAAATGGGTCTCTCTATGTGCTACCACTCTCAGAGGTCTGCTATAAGGATCATAGCAATTAGCACTTAACAAACACTGTCTAAACAAATGCAGTATTATATTATCATTTTGATTACAGTGAATTCTGAAGTTAAAACTATATTTTAAAGGGTAACCAGATCAGGTACTTCAGTGTGCTGCAATATTTTATTGGTAATTATTTTTCCACAATAATTCCCTTAGAACAGTATTTTCCTCACAAGTTATCTTTAAAAATGATTAAAATGAGAATTGAAAGAAGAGAAGAAAATTAAAATTTGAGTGCCTACTATGTGCCAGGCACATTTCTAGGCACTTTCACATAACTACATTTAATCCTCTCAATAATTCTAGGAGGTAGATGTCACACCCATTTTACAGATACAGAAACTGAGGCTCAGAGAGGTTATAACATAACTTACTAAGGACAAACAGCAAATAGATATACTGACTTAAATCCCAGGCTATCTGACTGCAATGCCCATGGAAAAATTATGCTACAAATTTCTTCTTTCTTCTTAAATTATGCAATAACTTTCAGCTTGAAAACTATCACTAACAACTTAAGATAATAAGAGAGAAAAGTAATAATCACTACAGTACATCCAGAAAAGTAAAAACATTTGTCTATTAGCCAATGTCTGTTTTCTCTGTGTTCATTCCTTCAGCATAGGGTCAGTGACAAGGTTCAAACAGGATTCTCACAAAGTCTATAAAACGTTGAAAGGCTTTTTAAAGTCCTGTTTAGAAGTAAATCAAATCTGTTAACTAAATCTTAGAGCACTTTTAAGTCATAAATCTTATATTTCAGTGCGAAAAATCAAAACAAAACAAAATCCAAAGATCCCATAACTTTAATTTTGGTCCTAGGATCAGAAAAAATGAAACTATTAAATATCTTCCCAAAATAATAAGTGAATAAGAGATAAGACTATCTTGTTTTGCTTTGAATTAACTAGGTTAAAACAGTAAAGTTCATGTTGAAATATCTTGCTACTATATTTTAAAATGGTGTATTTTAATTTTCACTATAAATTATAATTCTCAGTTGGTTATTAGTCTGCCATACTGGGAAATTAAGGAAACTTTTATCCCAGATGTAGTAGTGTTAGGAATTTCTAAATAAGTGGGCATTTATAAAAGCCAAATCTAGTCCATTTTTATAATAGAATATAAAATTATATGCCATGAACCATTTTTCTCATGTGTTTTGTTTGTTTTACACTCTAGTAATTTAATAAAGGCTTTAAGAAAAAAATGCAAAGCACAAGAAAGAAAAGCTCCATGCTTGTAGAGCATGCTCAATTTTTCTGATTTTTTTCTCTCAGCATAGACCTATACAGGAAAAACATTCCTGAGATTAACATACAATCTAAGACGCCATGCCACTCTGGCTTCAGTCCTCTGTTTTCCATGAAACTAGGGCTGCAGGACTTTCTTTGAGGACCACTGATCTGACATTTTTCTTACTGTTTTTTTAAGTCATCAAAAATGTTGAGTGTTTACAGAGTGCCAGGCACTGTGCTAAGTAAAATACTCATTCATTCATTCAATAATTACTTACTGAGCACCTACTATACACTGGCATTATTCTAAGTACTTAAGATATATCTGTGAACAAAATAAAGATCCTACTTTCATGGAGCTCCCATTCCAGCAGGGGTAGGGGAAGACAGATAAAACACAGTGAAAATAAGTAAGAAAACTATATAGCCTCTTAGAAGGTGATAATTATACAGGATGGAAAAAAAGCAAAACTGAGCAGGGCAAAGAAGATTGGGAATGCTAGAAGTAAGGGCTGTAACCTTAAATAGAGTGGTCAAGGTAAGACTCACGGAGGTGACTTTTGAGCACCGCCCTGCCTTAAGGTGGAGAGGAAGTTGACTATGCTGCTATCTGAAAGGAGAGCTTTCTGAACACCCAGTGGAAATGGCCAATGCAACAGATGAATACACTGAAAAGTTCATACTCCAGTGGTAGAGATGGAGACAAGTAATTGCAACGCAAGTACTAAAACCTGAATAAGAATGAAGTAGGTAAACAACAAAAAAAGAATATGCTTTTACATCTGGAAATTTACAATTGCATATCTTAGTACAGACATTGTCTGACATTACCTTCCTTTCTTCCAAGTGAAATCCTTTAAGCCAAGTGCTATACTCAAAATAGTTCTCAGAGTATTTGTCTGGCTGAACCTTGAACACAGAAATAGACATGCGGTCTCTGCTAATTTGCTCTATGTATTTAATGTCATCCCTTTCAGACTGTAGATCTTCATTCCCAACCTGGAGCCATGTGTAAGATACTCAACAGACATTCTTTGGTGATGAATTTTTGATAGGCCTAGAGAGCAAAATCCTTTGGCCAAACAATGTTTTTACCCTTCGGAGATAGTTCAGTAACTCTCCGCTTCAGGTGGTAGCAGGGAACATCCATAACTAAAGAAAGTATAAAATTAGTACCTCAACTTAGTTTCCATTTTTTAAAAAACATTCTTGATTTTTACATTTAGGTTCAGTCTAATTTCATCTGTCCTCTAAGTCCTAAATATAACACAAAGGAAAACAAAAAACAAAAACTCTAGGTCTTAGGAATCAGAAAGCAGACAATTGTTTCTTTTTAAGGTAAGGATTTGTTTTCCTTTCTATATGTGAGAAAAATTATATCTTTATTTCTCATAGTAATAATCACATTTAATGCCTTCTTGCTGTTTTTCTATTACTTTATATAAGACAGTTCTACAGAGCAGTTTCAGTTATATTCTATTGATGCATGCACAGAGTTCTAATTAACGTTAATGGACGTATAAGCATGCCACGGCAACACACCATTTTAAACTTCTTGAATTAAACAAGACCATATGTTTTAGTGGTGCATAGTTGAATGATAAAATTGGCCTTCTGGTTTCCATACTGAAGGTTTGAATAGATAAACTAAGAAAATATTTTCAAGGAAGTTTTCCTTCCAAGTCTACATATCCTGATAAATTCACCCCTACTCTGATCTTCCATCTGAATATCCTTAGTACTAGTGTATTTACCCTGCAGGGTACTATTTACATGAGCTAATATAATATATTGCAATTATTCTCAAATGTCGTCAGTTGTTTCTGCTTTATTTTCCCAGATTATAAATTCTTTGAAGACATAAACTGTTGAGCCTAATATTAATTCATACCTTCTACAACTATTTATTAAACATCTACAGTGAATTAAGAACTGTGATGTGTACTGGAAAGTTAAAAATGAATAAGTCAAGGTTTCTGCCTTAGGGGAGCACATACTGTAGCAGAAAAGATAAGAAAAACAATCAATACAATGTGCAGTCTTATAGTAAAAATATATGCAAAGTTTTGTGTAAAGAGAGTTAACAAAGAAGACATTAACACTCTTAAACTTTGCCCACCTACATTGACAAGGTCCAATTATAATTGGGATATGGAAAACTCACATTAGTTGCAGAAACAGCATCTACAGGGTCACAGGGCCAGAGAAGATTCAAATAGGGAAGAGAACTCCATCCAGACAAGCTGATAGATGTAGTGTGATCAAATATGTACAATGTCAAGGTGGTAATCAAAGAGTCTTTCATGTAAGTGGGATTAGCTAATTTAACAAAGCAAAATAGCCAAGATAAAATGTAGATTCTGATTTGGAAGAGGGAAAATTAGGCAGCTGAGAAATAAGGCAGTTTTAAAATTAAAGGGGAAATATGCCAGTGTTTTCTCACTGTAAGTCAATGGGAGTAAATGTATTTGTCACAGTATCTAAAGTCTATTAATATGATTTAAAATTCTAGCCTTTGATATTAAGTAATCTGTAAGGCTGCATGATTTTCTTGAGAGGTGACAACAGAGAGCTTTACCACTACATTCATCTGATGATACACTCATCTGAATGAACTTTGTAAGACAGAAACCACATTTTACATTTCTTTTACTTGTGGGTTACAAATTTTTAATTGTTGAATACATGCGTGATAGTCATTTTATCAGCATTCTCTAAGGGTAGCAAATAAAACTAAAGAGTACTCATCAGTACTTCAAAATGTAATGCAAATACAAGAGCAATGACTTTTGTATTAACGTGGACCATAAAGACTAGAGTTCAGGGAAATATTTAAAACATGTCTTGATCCAAAAAACATTTTCTTACTTGCAAAGCATATGAGTAAAAAGAGAAGTTTTAAAGGCACTGCCATCATCAAGTGACAACAGTGGAAGGGAAAGTTACTTAACTTCAAGTCTATCTGATTGCATGTGAAACGTCTGACAAAGTTAGTGTTCCCTGTTTTTAATTTTTTTTCCAGTATGGGTCTTCACTAGAACATCATAGCCAGTACAGAAAAAAAAATTTAAGAACAGACAGGCTCATTTCAATTCTGCATTTCACATGCAATCAAAAAGACTTGCAAAAAATAGTTCTCTCTCCCATCCTCCCTCACCGCCTTGGGAGCACAGACTGAGGAGATGAGAGGTAACCACCCACAAAAAGGAAGGAAAGGAGTCCCCTCTTAGATTACCATGCAGAATTTTATTTCCATGTAACATCAAGTATGCTTTGTTAGAAAAAAAATAAAACTTATGCTGTCTAAGAGCTCAGCTTTGTAAATTTCTAAAATTACATTATCACCCAAATCCAATTTAAAATCTAAATTAACTAAGCTCAATGGGCAGAAAATATGTCTGCAATTGCCACTCAGTGGACAGCTAAATCTGAGTCTCGCTATACATTCCAGAAAATCTAAGAGATTCTGGAGAAAAAAAAAAATTCAAAAAATTTACAGTTTTCTTTATCAGCCAGATAACTAAAGAAAAGGCATAAGACTTCTGAATTATTCAATACATCCTTGAGGGACTGGGGGATAATTTCGGTCATCTTTGCATCCCCAGCACCTCGCACTGTGCCCTAAGAAGAGTAAGCCCTAAATAAGTGTATGTTGTATTTAAATATTTATTCAACTCTCCATTTTAATTATTACTATGTAAATTTTCTTCCTAAAAGATGTTTTCTAAATGATGGCTCTGGCTATGTTTCTTAGAATTTAGTTTAAAAACTGCAACAGTAATATTTGCTTAATAAACCAGTGAAATTTTAAGAAATAAATGATGGATTAAATTTTTTTCTTTATTACTACTCTGAATCCTTTATTACCTCTCTAGAGTTCCACTTTCAAATATTTTATTATGACTAATATTCCATTAATTCTCTGGATTTAAGACTATGAGATTACCTAATCCAGCATTCCCCAAAACATATCCTGTGAAACACTGGCTCTGAAAAAAATGTTCACAAATAGTTCCTCTTGAGGGGTGAGGAGAAGTTTCTATAGTCAAACCGGATCAGGAAAATCTAGGTTACATGGGTTTCCTAATAAAGACTTCTTACAGACTTTCTTATGCTGATGTGCATTATTGAACATGTGGTATTTTGACGCACCATTATTTTATGCTCCACCAGAAAAGTAAAAAAGAGTTGTTAATCAAACCATGACACAATACTTTCTTATCAAAATAATTTTTAAGCTGCATCCTCATTACCAAGATGATGAAATGTAAAAACAGCTCATCTTAGAATTTATAAAACATGGTAGTATACAAAGTTTCTCCATTTGATGACGGGATCAGTTTTACAGGGTATTAGTAGAATGAGTGTTCATAATTTGGGAACTGATGATCTTCTAGTCCAAAGCCCTCATGAGGAAACCAAGGCTCAAAGAAGTTACATGACCTGGTCACACACCTGGTTAATGAGAGCAAGCTCCTCGTCTGCAGCTTTCCTCATTTAATTCTCTCATTCAATATATTTCTCTCTTGAACCAATGCTTTGTTGTACATTAACATGCCCATCTTTCACTAACCCATGTGCTCACAGCCTGTTCCCACCCCTACACCACCATCCTCCCCTCCTACTACCTCCTGCTAATTATAATTACATCTCCGCGTTCCTTCAATATCCTCCAGGAGAATTGTCAGTACTTCAAATCCTAATCCAAGAAGCTAGTCAGCCATTCTGGGCAGAAAGAAGCACGATGCTTCTTACTTCTTCTACTCCTTCATTCAACAGTAAAGCAAAGGAGGAAATGTGTAAATAGAATAATAAAAACATGAAGTATGTAACTCCCTTCATTCTATAGATAACAAAATTTGGACCCAGAGTGGCCATCTTTCTCAGAATGTGCATTCCTTAAGAACAGAGATCACATTACTTACTACGTGGCATTATTCTGATACATAAGATGCTGCTACTTGTTCATCACCATTCATTCATTCAACAAATACTTATTGAACACCTATTATGTGATAGACACAATTCTAGTTGCTAAGACCAAGTAGTCAACTAAACAGACAAAAAAATCTCTACCTTTCTGTAGCTCACTTTGCAGGAACCAAGGGTTTTCCTGTAATAGAAATAGATTTTGATGATCAAACCTATCAACATTCCCAGACTTATTTGATGTTCCACCCCTGACTTTTTATATTTTTCCAGTTTATTCTCCCTTACAGCCAGGGATTAAAGTTGCACAGAATAAATTTCTGGGAAATGCCAGATAATGTTAACACTTGAGGGTAATATCTAACTGTGAATGATTTGACAAGAGTGTATTTCATTCTAAGTTTACAGATGAGGAATAGGAATAAAAGGTACAAAACAGATTCTGGGGCCAGAAAGCAAGTTGGTGGTAAAAACAAACTAGTAAATGCAGATTATGCTTCCAATCTCTTCTTCATCAATACCAATAACAGGACAGCAAGCTCTGAAACTTGCTGTGATGTTATTTAAAATTTGCACAAGAGATATTAAACTATTAATCAAAATGGAATATGCTACGAAGAGCTGTACCATTCTGTGAGCGAACATGCATTTCTGTAACAAAACAAAATCTTAAAAACTATAGCCATAGAATTTTAGATTATCTTTGCTTGCTTAAAATTTAAGTAATCTAGCGAGTTAGATTAGCAGTCCATTCTTCACTTGCAATTACGTGGTTGAATACAATAAATATATCTAGTGTTGAAGGAAATGCTTACCATAGTAGTAACTGAGTAAATTTAAATTCTATAAATGTGTAGCTCTTAAAAATCACCTAAATAACTGATATCTTTGTCATCACATGGTGTGTGTATGTGTGTATATATATATATATATATATACACACACACACATGTATTTTGGCTGTGCACACAGCATGCGGTATCTTAGTTTCCCAACCAGGGATTGAACCTGCACCCCCTACAGTGGAAGCATGGAGTCTTAACCACTGGACCCCTAGGGAAGTCCCCATCGTATATTTTTATAACATGCATTTTTAAGTGACTAATACAAGTGCAAATATACTAAATGTAAAAAAGAGAAAAATGAGGTAATTAAAATAAATAAAATGGGGATTTTAAATTTTCAGATGGTTGATTTCAAATGCAAAGACACAAAAATAATTAGAGATAACTTGCCACTGCATCTCGGTAAAATCTATTCAAAGCGTTTTAAATTAAAATGTATCTAGCAAAAGCGGCCATGAGAAATTCAGTCTCTAAATAAAATGTTTGGGATGAAGCTATAAACTAGAAAAGACTGACAATGAATATTCATCAAGTATTTAGCCTCAATATTAATGACTCTTTGTGAACTGTCATTCACGCCCCACTCCTTCATTAAACACGTGTTTGTTAAGAGCAAAAGATGGCTCGTTTTAATAAATCCTTCTATGATCTGTCAGGTAAATTACTGTGAACATGTTTAGATAAATAAACTTCTAATAATTCTACCTATATGATTCCCCAAAAGTGCATATTGTCTAGATAAACTAACTCTGTAGAATTATCATTTGTTTTCAGAACTGATAATATTTTATATTCTTTAGTCATCAATTAGAGAATTTCTCAAACAAAATTAAAATTTATTTTTTGTTCATGCCCATTTTATCTCTGTTGCTACTAGATTTTGCTATGTATTTTATAATTATTAATGTATGTGAAGAATTTATTCTATATTTAAGAAAAAATTAACAAAATCCACATTTTACAAACCATATGCCCAACACCTTATTCATACAGATGTATTTATCATTCTATAGCAATTTAGCCTTGTGCACAAACGATTTATAAAACTCATCTAATAATCATATGCTGTACAGCAACTTTTCAGCATTAACTAATACTTTATTATATCACGGAGCTACTAAAACATTTTGTTTTAGAAAAGAATATAGCTGCATTAGAGTACTCATTAATTAACATTTTAAATATAATTTTTCTTAGCTTCCAAAAATATTTTTATTCATGCAGAAAAGGATTCATGCTTAACAGTCAACATGTTAAACTCATAACATTTTCAAGATTCTATAAAAATTCAAAACATAGCAAAACAAAATGTGAAATTTTCTTTAATTCTTGGGTGGTCTGCTGAAGAAAATTTAGCTACATATAAAACTATAAATTACTGTTAAATCAGCTATTTGGATACAAGATAAGTTAATTTATGAAAACGTGTTTTAGTTTATAGAAAGTCTACACATGATAGACAATTTCGATGAGATGTCCAAGCACCAGGGAGTTAGAATCCTGTTGAAAATGGAAAAAGGTTTTGCACTCTACAAATATTGTTTGAACATCATATAAGCAGAAAAATTTGTGGTTTGTAAATCCATGTGTTCTTAACTGAATATTCTTTACATACTTTTGTTTAAGTTTTCACAATGCACCTATGTGCTAATGATATCAATACCCTTTCATGCTGTGAAAGAATGTAAATCTAGTGCCATCTACTGGGAAAAGTAGATACCGTTCAATCAATTAATTGCAAATTATTTTGTGAATTAGGGGAGTTGAAATTGAATGTCTATTGTTTTAAAAAAACATTTGTTTCTTTAAAAAAAACTCCCCCAAAGCACTTTCAATATAAATAAATAAGTTAGGTAAGATGAACATGTAAGAATGGTGAAGTTGGAGAATAGAAGGCATTAAACTGAACTCATGGGAGAGAATTTCATTGGTGATATCAATACAGAAATCGGAAATTATACATTCTGACTAGAGTTTTTATATTGTTTTGTGTTTAGAAGGCAGGCTCTGAATCTGTGGTCAAAGAGACCTCTCTTATGAGTATCAGAATATCTAATAAAAAATCCTGAAATTACATGAAAAATTGTATAGGTGCACATATGTATTTTCTGGAGGAGAAAAGCCATAACTTTTATCAAAAGAAAACACAAAAAAACACGGAAATGGTTCATGTTTTCATGACGCAAAATGGTTAAAAATTAAAACTAATATAGAAAGCCAATCTATTCAGTAAGTGAACGACTCACCAAAAATGACTTCAATTTTTTTAAGGTAAATACAATATCAGGTGCTATTAATGAAATATTGCCAGCTCAAACTTGAATAGTAGTACTCCTTATTTATGGATATTGCTCTGGTGCTTATCTGTAGTATTTCCTCTTTACAAATGCAGAACTTGAAGCACAGCAAACAATATTAATTTGCTCCAGAGAAAAGCAATCAGAAGAACCAGAGTTCTTAGTTCTCATGGTAAGTGTAATATGTACTTATTCCCTTCCTCAAACAGTTTATCACCAAAACTCAAATTGTTTGAGAGAAAAAGTAAAAGCAAGTTTGGATAATATACTTTGAATCTGTGTTACCATTTTTTTTTTTTGCTGTTGTTGTTATTTGTTTAGCTACAATGTGATTTATACCTGAGAAATCTACCATATTGTATTAATGCAATAAAGTGAGAAAAGAGAAAGTATTTTTACAATATATTCAAAAGGCAACCAAACTATGAACTTTAATTTAACCTCCTCATTAGATTTATTTGAGACCCAAAAGAGCCTCAAATAAATTTGTACTGTCTGTTATAGCTATCACTTCACCTACATGTAAACTTTCCAAATGTTTATTCATTCATTTAACAAATATTTATTAAGTGCCAGGCACTGTGCTAAGCTCTGGAGCCACAAGCCCCTGATTCTTAGAGAGCTCTCCTCACACAGATGATAGTCTATGACTTGCAAACACCATTTGCAAAATTTCTGTCTTTAAGACTTCTAATTTCTGCATTGGAATATTATGACTTAATATCTTTACAAGCTGCATAACTGCCATGTGGCTCTTCAGTTCATGGAGACTGTTAAATATGCCACTAAAGTCAAGAGTAACAACCACATATTATGTGTATGATGTTAGAGAAAAGCACAATTTATCACTGTAATTAGTACTATTTAGACAAATACTCTCACTTGGCTGAAAGCTACCATGATATCTAGTCTAACCTACAATTAGACTTCATTTCTATCAAGCAGTGAAACTATGTATAAAATTGTGCTTCCTAATCCCTCCTAAGATAATGCTTCAGTCTTGATTTAGATGCAAGGAATTCTAATGTTCAAACATGGAAAATATTTCTGTCCTCCCACCACAACCAATGCAGATTTTTCTATAAATTCCCAGCCATTAATTAGTACTGAGTTTTAAGATTTGACTAACCCAAAGCCAAAGTAAAAACAATGACAGTTCATAAAATCACAGAATTTCAGAACTGAATAGATTATCTAATTTAAATTCCTCATTTGAAAAATAGAGACTGAGATCTGGAGAGGTTTACTGATACGTTCAAGGTCTCACAAGTTAATGACAAAGCTGTGGTTAGTTTTCTGACTCCTATTCCAGTGCTCTTTTTAATACATAAAAGAAACTGTTATAGGAAATTAAGAAGAGCTCTGAGAGGAAAAAAAAATTACCTTTAATTACAAACATGAGCAAACCATAACTCAGATGCACTTAATAAGCTCTAAATTGAAATTATGCCTTATTTAAAAATAAGAAGAAAAGGAAGTCGAAGCTGAAAAATGATAGGTCAGCCTTCTGGAATATGGCCTTCATATAGGTCAATCCAGTTATAATCAACTTTAAGAGCCTGTTCCAATTATGTTTCAGTTCTGGAATTATTTCATATTGAATAAAAACTAAAATTAGTACGGTACTGGCTAGGGAGCAGAAATCTTTTTGATTTACAAAGATTTTTGTTGCAATGGGTTTTGACCAGGGAACAGTAAATTAAAGCAAGACATCAAACTTTTACCTTAATTTCCTATTTCTCCAATTTTGACCTCTTCCCTTTATACTTGTATAAAGTGATAAAGACCAGAATTTCCATTTCCATTTCATTTTTATTTTTCAAAATTTAAATAGTTTGTTTCACATTATTGTTAAACTTAGCAATTTCTTCAACATATTTATATTTCTAAGAGTAAAATTCTGTCAGAGAAATGGATGGTAACAAAGATTTTGCTAACATTGAAGTTATAAAATACGTGGACACTGGAAGACTGAGTCTCATAACACTTTAAAAAATACGGGGTGCTTGAATGGCTAAGAAATTATGGAATACTATTCTAGTCAAATCATTTAACAAAATAAAATGGGTTTACAAGCCCTAAGTAAGAAAGACCGAGTCTCTCTGAGCTTCCATCAGTACTGGATAGTAAGAATAAAAGAAATGTGCTGTATGTTTATAGGACTTGAATCTGGTTCAGCAGGATGTATAAGTAAAATAAAGAGATCAAAACAACAGATTGAGATGGTTATTTCTCAAACATAAAGTGCATTTGTGGTTCTGATTAAAGTAAAAATAGTTAAATTAAAGATGGGACATATTTAAATGTTTTTAAAAGTCTATTGTACTAGAAAAATACAAAATATATATGTATGTATATTGATACAGATGTCTATAGTGAACTAGTGAACATTTATATATAGTGCTTACTACATGCCAGCCACTGTTCTAAGCGCTTTCCACATCCTAACATATTTTATTCTCACAGCAACCCTTTCAGGTAAGTACTATTATTATCCCCATTTTACGAACAAGGAAGCCAAGGCACACAGCCAGTTAAGTGGCAAAGCCAGAATTCAGATCCAGTCAAATTCCAGAATTTGTGTGCTTAAGTATTGTACTATAATGGTTACTTAAACATTACCAGCTTTGTTGAATTTATCTTTGAATCATTTGATATCAAAATTTAAAGACACATATTTTGATTAAACAATTTCATTATGAAACACTTTAATCACACAATTGTCATACATCGAGGGATACCATGTTAATTAATAAGTTTCTGTAAATACTTAGCCTCCTTGGTGTATGACAAACTCATGTTACAAGAATTATGCTAGTGCTCTCATATCTTGGGGTTTTATTTTTTCCAGTGGAAAACATGGTTATGTATCAGTTAAATAACTTTCATACTATAATTATTATATGTAGTATATAGTTATGGAAAAGTTCCACATGGCACAGGAACCACATTGGTTGATGCTCTCCCTCAAGCTTACATACAATTCAACAAATAAACCTTGTCAGTCCTACAACTTGAATTTCTCTCTTATCTATCCCCTTCTTTCCAAACCTACTGTAATGATCATTGTTAAGGCTCTCAGTACTTCATGAGTCCCTCCAGCCTCAAGCTCCTCCAACATAACTGAATGGTGGCATGCAGGGGCATGGCGGGGTAGGGGAAGAGAAGGTGTCAGGAAGAGTGGTTGTGGACCCCATGCATTAAGCTTCATTGGCCTCTCAAGTCACCACAAATAGACATAAAATCTATTTTTTAAAAAAAATAGCGTGTTTACTATTCAAGTACAGCTTCAAGACAAAAGCCTTATCCTTCTAATTAAGTTGCCATCTCCACCTTCTCATAGAAATATCTGGAACCAGCACTGAACCTTCCATCATACTAAATCAATAATCCTTATAAAATGCAAATCAAGTCATTTTACTCCCCCTTCATCCCTTCCCCAAGATTTAAATTTTTTAAAACATCATATAAGGCACTTCATGATTTGGCTACCTTCCTTACTTCTTCTACTTGCCCTCACCTACCCAAGCTAGCCATATTAAATAACCTGCATTTCTCTGAACATACCTTGCTCTTTCAGGTCTCCATGTTCTTCCCACACTACTTCATATATTAGAAATGTCCTTCCCTCTCCTTGGACATCTGGCTAACTCTTGCTCATAGTTTGAAATTCAACTCAAGCACTATATCCTCCATGAAGCCCTCCTTAAACTTCAGAGACCTTCCCTCCCTTCCAAAATCTCTTCCCCTAAGCAAAGAGCTAGAAGCATCCTCTGGATTCCCCTAACATCCCAGGCATAAATACTTTTAGTCTAGTCTTATCACCATATGGTTCAATGGTCTTTACACAGTTCCAACTCCATCTTGTGCTTGTTAAAGAAATTGGCTTGATCTTGTTTATCATTGTATCCTCACTGCTTCACACAATGTCTGGCACTCATAGTTAATATTCAATGAATATTTAAGGAGTTGGAATTAAATTCTTTATACAGTATAGTAATAGAGATATGTATACTAAAAGAAAATATAAATAATATTGACAATAATGTTCACAGACTATATCTGGCCATAGTGATTTTCATAATAAAATTAAAATATTAAACATGAAATAAGCACATAATAAAATTTTGGACTTTTATGTCTCAGTTGTTTAAATGCTTAAACTCACATTTTTAAAAAGGGTGGTGGCTCTAATTTAAGAACCAGTGAACACATGCTATATTAGTTCTCCTTATTTGGTCATTGTTAAATAGAACATGTTTTCTTTATAAGTATAATAACTAACTTTATTACACTAAAGTTGCTCGTTTTAATTTTTTCTTTCTAAAGGAATGACCACATGTGGAATGAAAAGCATTTTCATTATCCTTTAACAAGATGAATGTCCTATTTTGTGTGATTTGGAACAGTTTCTTATCAAGGCTGCCAGCCTCTTATGAACATTACAATTTTCAGATTGTAGTGTGTGTTAAAGAACAAGAAGATATCATGAAATATTAGTGACAATTATATACTGAGCAAGGAAACTGGACAATGTTTCCAGGGGTTGTAAGGACTGTGGAAATGAATGTTACTCAAAGTAGAGTGGTGATTTATAACCAATTTCCGTCTTCAAATTAGGGCCCAAGTAAAATAAAACGAAATTCAGCAAAGCATTATGGTGTATCATTTCCTGCAGCAGAAACACTCTCCCACCCCGGACCAGTGCCCTTACTAAGTATAGTACAAGAAGCAGCAACCTGAGGGAAGCCCACAGGCTCGCAGGGCTACTGGCTGGCTCTTTGTCACCAAATGCAGCAGGTTGAATGCAGACATCACTGTGATATCTTCACCAACAAAACGAGAGGCAAAGAACAGGGGCAAGAGCTGAGTAAGAGAAAAAAAGAAAACAAAAACAAATTAAAACATCACAAATGTTAAACACATTCACTGCACAACTGATGGTTACGGTTTTATCTGGAACTGAACACACACACAGTGCTAATAAATTTCAAATGCCTATTTTTCATATGGTGGGCTTACTTTCAACCAGGCTTATTTATATCTTATGAATAAAATACACACTATATAATAGCAGTGTAATCTGTGAACACATTTTGCAAGAGGTTGAGAAAAGAGACGAAGTTTAAAACAGTTGAAAGGAATTAACATTTACTGAGTTCCTACCAAGTGACAGGAACTGTCTAGGGCCAAATATAAATATATTACGTCATTTAATTCTTACAATAAACCTAGAAGGTAGGTTTTATCACCCAATACATATGTGAGGAAGCCAAGGCTCAAAGGTCCAAGGGCACAAAGCAAATAGCCAGTGGAAAAAACATTAGAAAACCTTGTTCTATCCAACTACAAAGTCCCGCTCTCTCCTCATACCACACTGCCTTCTTCCAGCAATTATTTGCAAATCTCCCTCCCTGGAGAAGACTGCAAAATACTGTAAGATTAAGAGATTTCTTTTGTTAGAGTTTCATATTTTGAAAAAAGAGAGTCAAATAACCTAAGGACAACTAGGAGGCTTCACTTTATAAATAGTGTTAAGTTTGAAGACGGCATATCAACCATGAATTTTCATTTGATTTTATGATTCATAATTTCTAGATCAATTCTGTAAATAATGTTCACAATCTATCCTTAAAAAGGGTAAAAATATTTTTTAAAGCTTTTGGAAATGAATCATGTGGAAAGATCTCAAAACTGTGTGAATGTTAAACTTTAAAGAAAAGTTCAGCTAGGATTTTCTATAAAGTTTTGTACAATCTTTCAGTTGGTAAAGATTAACTTCTAATGAAGGTGGAAGATACTAGATTAACAGTAACTTCTAATATTTTATTTAAAATTAGCATTATAAGTGACCTTAACTACTAAATGTCCAAAAATGGATATAAAATTAACGTCTGGTTCATTTCCTGACCCTCATCCCTCACCCCACCCCCCAAAAATAAAAGTCTGTTCCTGGTCTCTTCTGACCTCCTCGAAGAACAAACACATAATAAACAGTAATATATTTTACCAAATCATTCTGGAGTATATCTGACACAAATCTGCTTGTATTAACATGCCTGAACTCTGATTTCTCCACACTAAACTCACTACAAAACTAAAACATTTTTGTGTTACTAACTGGAGACAAAAGGGAGGAAGAGGGAAGGTAAGTATCACAATGCACAGCCTGAAAGAACCATTAAACATAAATAAACATGTCATTTTCACGAGTGACTGCAGAGCAGGGAAAAGAGAGCATTCCTTTGGAGCAGACTACTGACTAATAAAAGATCAAAGGTCTATACCTCACAACACTATAAATAAAAATGTATTTTTTTCCTTGTGACCTTCTCTGTGAGGAATGAAGTATGCAGGGTAAATGTAATTACTTAGCGAAGCTGCAGCCTCATTGTGCTCCTGCAGCTGACTATAAAACGTCTTCCTATCCTGTTTCATCAACTGCTGTACCAGGCGGACTGCGCGCCTACCGATGGCCACGGCCATCTGGCTTGTGTCAACGCCAGCGCACAGGAAGAAAGGGAGTGATGTCACTCTGCAGGTCAGGCAAAGAACAAAGATGCATTCTACAATGAAAAGCTGAGGGCCTCAAATACCGGGGGGCCCTCCAGCATGATATGACGGAGTGATTTAATGTTTTGTCTGTTGCATTTATTTCTACCCAAATAGCCAGGGCTCCATCTAGTGGCAAATTAGCTTTGCCCAGTTTTCTTTAAAAGTGAACCTAGCTACATTAGCACCAACAAAGTAGAGCAACAATGTGATTACTTTTAGAGCTATCTAACCTTATTTACACTGAAGAATGCAAAAGTACAATTTGTCACAGTGCTCTCCATTGTCAAATCCTACAAAGCATGCATTTCATAGGTTAGGATTTGATATAACCCTAATTAGTTTAATGTTTGCAAGGATAACTGAAAAAGTAGCTAATTTTGCAAAAATGCACATAAAGTGACATTATGTACACACTACCCTGAAAAAATGTAGCTGAGATGGAAAGTGAAAAACAGTTCTAAAGAATGGATACATGCATCTGGATGCTTTGGTGAAATCAAACTCATAGTTATATTCCACAAAAGAATCATAGTTAATATGGCTCTAACATGTGACACCAGGAGCAACTGTTCTTTAGAACAGAAAAAGGAATATTTTTATGCTGAAATGACTTAACAAATTTAATTTTTAACTAATGGTCTTCCACTTAGTTTTTCTTTTTTTAAAAAAAAGATTTATTTATTTATTATTTATTTTATTTTTGGCTGCGTAGGGTCTTAGTTGTGGCTTGCAGGATCTTTGTTGAGGCATGCGGGATCTTTCGTTGTGGCGCGCCGGCACCAGGGCGCATGGGCTCTGTAGCTGTGGCACACAGGCTCTCTAGTTGAGGTGCACGAGCTCAACAGCTGTGGCACACGGGCTTAGTTGCCCCGCGGCATGTGGGATCTTAGTTCCCTGACCAGGGATCGAACCTGCATCCCCTGCATTGCAAGGCGGATTCTTTACCACTGGCCACCAGGGAAGTCCCCATTTAGTTTTTCTTAGTTTATGTTTGCAACAGATGAAATCAAACACTGACAAACCAATCTAAAATTCAGAATACATTTAGATGAAAGATATATCACAATGAATGGGTGTGATCTATGAGATCAGACTACCTGAGTTTGAATCCTTGTCCTGCCCCTAAGGAGTTGTGTTACCTTGGAAAATTTGCCTACCCTCTCAGTGCCTTAGCATCTTCAACTCTAAAATAACAATTAAATAACTTAATTAGTAAAAAGTGCTTGGAATAACTCCTGGCACATAGTATATGCTCACAAACATTAGCTCTTATTATTATTTAAATATACAAATATATGCTTTATTTCAGAATTATATGAATCGGAAATTTCTAACAGTCCATTTATACACAGTCCTATTTAGAGTTAGCAGACCATTCTGCAAACATAGAATCCTATTTAGGCCAGAAAACGTACTACTCTTGGATTGATTTCCATGGTAGGATAAAGATCTCCTCAGGATAATAGTCGATGAAACCCTTGCCATATGGCAGGCACCATTCTAAGCACTTCATATTTATTAGCTCTTTTAATCCTCAGGAACTTATAAGGTACATATTATCATTTTCCCATTTTTAGATGTAGAGATTGAGGCGTAGGGAGGTTACGTAATTTACATAAGATCTTAACGGCTGGTAAGAAGCAGAGCCCTTAAGAAACTGGATGGAATGATTTAACAGATTTGAACCCAAGCCATCTATTATAGTTCCAGGGCCAGTGCTCTTGACCACTACACAATTGGCAATGAAAAGCCTGAGGTTGTTACCAATCCACTCTAGACACTGATTCTATGTTCTCCTAATAGACAATGTGGCTGATAATAAATACTTAATAAAGATTCATTTAATTCAAGGAGATTATTTGAAGATTCTCTCTCTTGACATTGAGTGAAAAAAGTAGAGAGTTAAGGTAGTAAAAAGCCTGAGACAGACTTCTAGATTTAATCTTTCTGTCCCACCATATGCAACTCCTCTTTCCCTTTCACCTTCAAATCGTTTCTCTAAATGCCTTGGATACATCTTTAGGATATATAACCTAAAGATGCCTAGAATTGAGTCCACTTGCATCTACCAAAGCTTCAATATGTTGATGATACAGTACTTTTGAGAGTCAAACAAACCAACAGCTACTCCCCCCCAAAAAAATCTGAGTTTCAATTAGGCAGCTTTTTTCCCATTGCACTCCCAGAGCGGCCTGGATGAGCACTCTAGCCAGAAACAATCCTAAGTCCAAAAAGAGGCAAAAGAAGCACATTCTTCTAAGTGGTGACAATCTTTGGGAAAAGAATTAGCATTAAACCCCCCCTAGAAATCAGCACTGAGCAAAAACCACCCAGAAAATCTGTAGTTCCTCAAGTTTATCCTCAACTGCTTCACTTTTGTATTGCTTTTGACTCAAATAATTGCACCGATGAATAACATTTATAGATAACCAATATGTTTTTTTTAATGCCAGACACAATTTACACATCTTTCTAATCTCCCAGAATATCTAGAACATCACTTTGAAATTATTTGATGTTAAAAAATATGGGTTGAACAATACCTAATAAGCAGTATCACACTATGTGTTGAGAACAGAATTAGATTACATAATTGTCTATAATTTTCTGCTTAAAATTTTTAATGATTCCCCATTGCATATTGCAAGGTTTCCCAAGCCATGTTCTGTGAAACAGGCAATACCCCTTCAAACAAATTTAGTAATGGAAATGCTACCCAATATAAAGGGTCTGAGAGGCTTTACAATAAATGCACCTGCTTAACCTTCTCTCAACTGGTGCCTCTCAAATGGTTTTGACCTTACAAAACCCCTTCCTTTCCTATCGCCATCCCACAGAACACATTCTGGTAAATCCTTTAAAGATTTATTTATTTATTATTTATTTTATTTTTGGCTGCGTAGGGTCTTAGTTGTGGCTTGCAGGATCTTTGTTGAGGCATGCGGGATCTTTCGTTGTGGCGCGCCGGCACCAGGGCGCATGGGCTCTGTAGCTGTGGCACACAGGCTCTCTAGTTGAGGTGCACGAGCTCAACAGCTGTGGCACACGGGCTTAGTTGCCCCGCGGCATGTGGGATCTTAGTTCCCTGACCAGGGATCGAACCTGCATCCCCTGCATTGCAAGGCGGATTCTTTACCACTGGCCACCAGGGAAGTCCCCATTTAGTTTTTCTTAGTTTATGTTTGCAACAGATGAAATCAAACACTGACAAACCAATCTAAAATTCAGAATACATTTAGATGAAAGATATATCACAATGAATGGGTGTGATCTATGAGATCAGACTACCTGAGTTTGAATCCTTGTCCTGCCCCTAAGGAGTTGTGTTACCTTGGAAAATTTGCTTACCCTCTCAGTGCCTTAGCTTCTTCAACTCTAAAATAACAATTAAATAACTTAATTAGTAAAAAGTGCTTGGAATAACTCCTGGCACATAGTATATGCTCACAAACATTAGCTCTTATTATTATTTAAATATACAAATATATGCTTTATTTCAGAATTATATGAATCGGAAATTTCTAACAGTCCATTTATACACAGTCCTATTTAGAGTTAGCAGACCATTCTGCAAACATAGAATCCTATTTAGGCCAGAAAACGTACTACTCTTGGATTGATTTCCATGGTAGGATAAAGATCTCCTCAGGATAATAGTCGATGAAACCCTTGCCATATGGCAGGCACCATTCTAAGCACTTCATATTTATTAGCTCTTTTAATCCTCAGGAACTTATAAGGTACATATTATCATTTTCCCATTTTTAGATGTAGAGATTGAGGCGTAGGGAGGTTACGTAATTTACATAAGATCTTAACGGCTGGTAAGAAGCAGAGCCCTTAAGAAACTGGATGGAATGATTTAACAGATTTGAACCCAAGCCATCTATTATAGTTCCAGGGCCAGTGCTCTTGACCACTACACAATTGGCAATGAAAAGCCTGAGGTTGTTACCAATCCACTCTAGACACTGATTCTATGTTCTCCTAATAGACAATGTGGCTGATAATAAATACTTAATAAAGATTCATTTAATTCAAGGAGATTATTTGAAGATTCTCTCTCTTGACATTGAGTGAAAAAAGTAGAGAGTTAAGGTAGTAAAAAGCCTGAGACAGACTTCTAGATTTAATCTTTCTGTCCCACCATATGCAACTCCTCTTTCCCTTTCACCTTCAAATCGTTTCTCTAAATGCCTTGGATACATCTTTAGGATATATAACCTAAAGATGCCTAGAATTGAGTCCACTTGCATCTACCAAAGCTTCAATATGTTGATGATACAGTACTTTTGAGAGTCAAACAAACCAACAGCTACTCCCCCCCAAAAAAATCTGAGTTTCAATTAGGCAGCTTTTTTCCCATTGCACTCCCAGAGCGGCCTGGATGAGCACTCTAGCCAGAAACAATCCTAAGTCCAAAAAGAGGCAAAAGAAGCACATTCTTCTAAGTGGTGACAATCTTTGGGAAAAGAATTAGCATTAAACCCCCCCTAGAAATCAGCACTGAGCAAAAACCACCCAGAAAATCTGTAGTTCCTCAAGTTTATCCTCAACTGCTTCACTTTTGTATTGCTTTTGACTCAAATAATTGCACCGATGAATAACATTTATAGATAACCAATATGTTTTTTTTAATGCCAGACACAATTTACACATCTTTCTAATCTCCCAGAATATCTAGAACATCACTTTGAAATTATGTGATGTTAAAAAATATGGGTTGAACAATACCTAATAAGCAGTATCACACTATGTGTTGAGAACAGAATTAGATTACATAATTGTCTATAATTTTCTGCTTAAAATTTTTAATGATTCCCCATTGCATATTGCAAGGTTTCCCAAGCCATGTTCTGTGAAACAGGCAATACCCCTTCAAACAAATTTAGTAATGGAAATGCTACCCAATATAAAGGGTCTGAGAGGCTTTACAATAAATGCACCTGCTTAACCTTCTCTCAACTGGTGCCTCTCAAATGGTTTTGACCTTACAAAACCCCTTCCTTTCCTATCGCCATCCCACAGAACACATTCTGGTAAATCCTTTGGATAACATCCAAATTCCTGAACAAAGCAACTAAAGTTCTACATCTAGCTGCTGCCTAACTCTTCACCCCTTTCTCTTGCCATACCTCCACATTCCAACCCACCCCACGCTCCTGCCATACCAATATACTCATAACTTCCCACAAATAGGTCTGCTGTTTCCTATTTCCACCTCCACATCTTTCTTCGTTCCATATCCTTACTGTCCTTTCACGACTCCCAACTGCCTCCACTCCTAACTTCTCCTGTTTGGGTCCCCAGTGAGGCACAAAGCATGATGTCATAGCCCCTACAACAATTTTCAAGGCACTGATTTGCCTACATCTCTGTCTCCCTCTTCTAGATTATAAACCTCTTAAGCATAGGGACAGTGTCTTTTTCATCTTTGTATCCCAATACCTGGCACCTAACAGCCATTCATTTATTGAGTGAAAGAAGGACTATATAAATAACTGATTCTATGGAAATAAGTGTTCTGGATCATCATTTCCCACCCTGCTATCTCTGCCATCTCAACTGTTAATGGTGCTTAAATGTAAGAATCTAAATTAAAACCAGTTGGTTCCTTCATAGGAATTAGCAGTTTCTGTGAAGAGGTGGGAAGTTGAAAGTGCAATCTGACTCGAGATCTAGAGAATTCAAATGCCCTATTTTGGTCAAAAATTTTTACTTCTCCATCTTTTCTAACCCCTAGAACTCTGACATCCAAAATTTGACTAACTTTAGTTTGTTAGCTTTTTGGTTTGGGTTTATTTTTATTTCCTTTCACTTCTTTCCTTGCAGTTGAACAATCAACTGACAAAGAGAGATGATATAAACAGGGAAGCGGGGAACTTACAAAGTTGATAATTAGCTCAAGAATAAATGAGCTGATTGTGCTAGTGGATTTAAAGAGTCAAACCACCTAAAGCTCAAATCCCTTTCCAATAAATGCCAAAAGAATGTCTACATCAGTGGTTTTCCACAAGCTAGTAAAATGTCCCCCCCAAACTGCAAGGGCCAACCAAGAGTTGACAAATTTGAATTTTGTCAGGTAAGGACAAAAGAAAAAGAAAAAGCCCCAAACCCTAATTTCACCATAATATCAGAAAAGAAAATTATATTAACACCAAGAACTCAGAAAGCAATCTCAAGATAAAGAACATACTTTTGAATAATATATTTAAGTTTTGTGGGAAAACATTTCATTATTGCTATTTTTCTCATTTCTTTACAAAAAGAAGACACTTCATCATGGGCTAGCATTTGGAAACCACTAATCTAAATGTCTACAATAAAGTTCTATACCTGGCACCCAGTTTATGCTCAACTAATGTTTGCTGAATGATCAATCAATCATTTACTTCTCAAAATCAATTGGCCAAATTGCTAGAATTGGGCATCTCTTTTATTAAGCAGAGATCTTTCTGTATTTGTTATAAGAAACAATAGAACCCTGGCTACTCAGAATCCTCAATCTTCCAAACCATTTAGAGATAATACTTTTTAAAAAAAATAGACACATTTTATTTATTCTTTGATGTGGACAGTTTTTAAAGTCTTTATTGAATTTATTACAATATTGCTTCTCTTTTATGTTTTGGTTTTTTGGCCTCGAGTTGGGGATCAAACCTACACCCCCTGCATTGGAAGGCGAAGTCTTAACCACTTGACTGCCAGGGAAGTCCCTAGAGATAACAATTTTAAGATACCAAATTTTACTCAGCTCACCTGTATAAATTCTTACTGCATGGAAAACAATGTATTAGGAGTTGATGAATATGCAAAGATGTAAGATATAGTCTGTGCTGTCAAAAAACATATTAGCTTAGATGGAAACATAAGATATGTACTCAATGCCTTTACAGAGGTAGAAATAAAGTACATGGAATTTCAGGGGAAGGAGAATTGCTTCCAGCTTTGGGAGAGGGAGTGGCAGGGATATGGGGGGGTTGGGAACTGAAGAAAAGTTGCATAAAGAAGAAGGTTTTCTTTAATGTCTCCAGGGTTAGCCATTTTTAAACTTTTTGATCTTAGGATCCCTTTACACTCCTAAAAAAGTTATCAAGGACCCCAAATGCCTTTTGTTTATGTGGTTATACCCATCAATATTTACTATATTAGAATTAAAGCTGATTAATTTTTAAAACATTTGCTTATTCCATTAAGAATAACAAAAATAATAACAATGCATATTACAAAAATGACATTTTCAGTGAAATATAACTATATTATCCAAAACAAACAAAATATATATTTAATGGGAAGAGTTTTACATTTTTTTTGCAAATCAAGTCTCTTTAATATCTGGCTTAACAGAAAACAGCTGGATTCTCATCTCTACTTCTGCATTCAATCCGTTGTGATATGTTGTTTTGGTTGAAGTATATTTATGAATGAAATCTCGCCTCAGATAAGTAGTTGGAAAAGGGAGGAATATTTTAATAAATTTTTTTTTCAGATAACTGTAGACATTGATATGTTGTTTTGGTTGAAGTATATTTATGAATGAAATCTCGCCTCAGATAAGTAGTTGGAAAAGGGAGGAATATTTTAATAGCTTTTTCAGATAACTGTAGACATTCTTCTTTGATATTACACCAAAATTCAACAATGATAATCTGAAACTATGTATTATCAATGAACTTTTCATACTATTACATTAAATTTCATTGGTCTACCTTACATTTTGACTGGATCTTTTAACTTTGTATGATTTTGTAACATCATGCACTGTTCATTTGGAAAACATTGGTTCAATGGGTTATGCAGATCTTTCACATGCTGACACATTACATTATCAATATCAAAAATATTCATTAATATCACCACTGATTTCATCAGATAAATCTTTAAATGTTGAGAAGCTGTCAAGCTCACAGTGTCAGATACAAGCTTTCCAAAATTTTATTTTTTAACTTGAAAGCTCGAATTTTATCATTGCCAACAATACAGTCAGTTGTTTTCCTTAAAGTGACAGAATCACTTCATTCATTTTTGAGAAAATACTTGCCAAATACCCAAGTTTAAATAACCATCGTTTGTCTGTTGGTCATTCTGTCAAGTGAAATGGTGTTTCAAACAAGCACACCAGTGATTTTCCTGGAGACGGCCACTGTACTTTGCGATGCGGAAGCACTTTATAAAAGTGTATTTTTTGTTTCTTCACACAGAATAATAAAAAGATACGCACTTAAGATCTAGAGTTAATAAAATGAATACAAATCTTACTACTTCATCAAGGACATTCTTAAGTAAAAATGGCCTTTTCTCCTGTTTGGATGTTAGTGAAGCATGGAATTACTGCTAAAAAGGTTTGCTGCCCCTGCCTAGCTTCACACTAAGACAACAACAGTTTCACCTGCTTTGGCTTTTGCAACATCAATGCAAATGTCAACACAGTGAAAAAGGAAAATAAGGTCATAGCATTAGTCTGAAAATAGTTTTGCCTTTGTGAATCCCTTGCAAAGCTCTCAGATGCCAGGGGTCCTTAGTCCATGCTTTGAGAACTGCTGGTCTGGCCCTCCGGTTGGTCCATAACAAGCACAGTAAATGTTTCATAAGCACTCGTTGAGTAAGTGAACGGCGGACAGAGGAATACATTTATAACTTACCCCATGTTGTTTAGCAAAAAACAAATGGTTAGAAAATAATACCAGTAGTATTTAGACCTTTTACTGCTTCTAGAGCTAATTAGTACATTTCCTACTTCATCTAGTCTGTGGACAAATGCAAATGCAAAATTTTGAGCTATTTTATCAAAGTGAGGAGAATAGTTATGGCAGATTTCTGAAAGTAACAGTCAGAGTGCTACAACCCAATTTTCTCAGCACCACTCCTTGAAATTCACAAAAGTATATGTCCTGCTAAGGGATAAGAAAACAAATTGTGAATCAGTGCTATCTCCAGAAAAGGAAAATTAATTTATTGATAAATTCTCACATTTACTGAACCCATATCATGTACATGGTACTATTAATTCATATACTGCTAGTAGAATAATCAAGGAATACGAACTTTTGGAAATGACTGAGAATAATAGAAGTTGTATCATTAAATAAGTTTAGAACCAGAAAAAAATCTTGATTAACACCTAATACATAGATTTTTGAACATGAAGTGACCACCCAACAAAGGTAAAATAATTAGTTTAAAGGTGTTTCACAAGTAATTTGTTTAAAATTGTCTTTAGATGCTGAAGTTTGAGGATAAAGTTTTTAACGAAACAACTAGGATGAAATTAGAGTTATCTCTCTAATAATGTCACATTTCCTTCTGAAATGTCTTCTTGAGTGGGAGAAAGCCCACGCGCAGCAACAAAGACCCAACGCAGCCAAAAATTAAAGAGAAAATGGTGGAGGTAGAAGTAGCACCAGGAATGCACAGCTTGGACCATCTGTTCCTCAGTCTATGATCATCATCTGTGTATGACTACGTGAGGATGTTGCTCATGAAATATCATCCATCATTTGTATCTCAGTGGAAAAAAAGTGGGAGAAACGATGAACTGATTCAAACCACTTGTTTTGTCAATAGCAAAACTGAGATAAAGAGACCTATTGAAGGTCATACAGCCATTTGGAGAAAACATTAGGCTAAAACTCCTTTTTATCTACATGTTTTGACATCTGTGTTTTCTTTATTATTCAGTTCACATAAAAAGTAAGAAAAGGGGCTTCCCTGGTGGCGCAGTGGTTGAGAGTCCGCCTGCAGATGCAGGGGACACGGGTTCGT
>NC_041219.1:1766488-1808070 GCF_002837175.3 Physeter macrocephalus | reverse complement strand
GCCTGCAGATGCAGGGGACACGGGTTCGTGCCCCGGTCCGGGAAGATCCCACATGCCGCGGAGCAGCTGGGCCCGTGAGCCATGGCCGCTGAGCCTGCGCGTCCGGAGCCTGTGCTCTGCAACGGGAGAGGCCGCAACAGTGCGAGGCCCGCGTACCGCAAAAAAAAAAAAAAAAAAGTAAGAAAAGGACATAAAGAATTGTACTTAATATTGACAATGCAAGGATTACTCTGTGTCCATTAAGAAGGTACACCAATGGTATAATTAAAATAGAATTATGGGGTTTCCCTGGTGGAGCAGTGGTTGAGAATCTGCCTGCAAGTGCAGGGCACATGGGTTCAAACCTCAGCCCAGGAAGATACCACATGACGCGAAGCAGCTAAGCCCGTGCGCCACAACTACTGAGCCTGCGCTCTAGAGCCTGCGAGCCATAGCTACCGAAGCCTGCAAGCCACAATTACTGAAGCCGGCGCGCCTAGAGGCCGCACACAGCAACAAGACAAGCCACCGCAATGAGAGCCTGCGCACCACAACAGAGTAGACCCTGCTCATCGCAACTAGAGAAAGCCCGCGCGCAGCAGCAAAGACCCAACGCAGCCATAGATAAATAAATAAATTTATTTAAATAAAATAGAATTATGGACATTAAGTCCATCTTCTTATGTTAATTGTAACTCTATTAAACGCTATCTTTTTTTCAGGATTCCTGTTTTGTAAAGGATCTAGTCAAATTCAGGGATTTATTCATTCTCACATTAATGTTTTAAAACTTCTATCACCAATATAGAACACAAATCTTTCTCTTTTAAAATATATATTGATTTCACAGTCCATTGATTACACTGACAATGTAGTTTCAGTGTCTACATTACATGTGTTTCATCTAAAAAGTTTTTCTTAATATTTAAAAGGTGCCAACAGGAAAGCAAAACCCACACAAACAAATCACTTTTGATTACTATTAAAAAATGCCTTCAGAATTTTTCAGTCTTTTTAACTGTTTCATTTTGTTGTGTTTATACAATACAGTTTTGCTTTTCTAGTACTTGAGTTCAAATTTAAACCTTCTCACTGACTAGTTAGGTTTCATTTGACAAGGTTTACTCTGAGCTTTGAAAGTCTCATCTGTATGTCTGGAGTTTGTAATAGTTTCCTTGCAAGATTGCTACTAGAGGAGCTCCTGGCACACACATACCTCTAAATTAATACTATGATTCCTTCCTTAAGTAACATTCCCTGTTGATAATTTGTTCCCCGTGGAACTCACAGACCTGAAGCTCAATGCCTTTTAGTGACATTTTATATGGTTGATTTTTCTTACTGAAAACATTCTTCACTTGACTTTTCTATTCTACACAGTATTGTTTTCTTCCTCCCTTTCTGGAAATTGCTTCTCTATTTCTTGGGGTATTTCCTTCTGATTTCCAAACTGTAACTAAGCTCCAGAGATATCCCTTTAGTACCCTCTGTATTTCTCACTATTTAATCTCTTTCTTACAGATATCACCTATTCTAACAACTTCAACCATCATTTCTTGATAGATAACTATACAGATCTACCTCCAACACTGAAACAAGCTCTAATGCTCTATCTTCTAATATCTATTGGATAATCATAACATCAACTTGCACTTGCGTGGTATAGTCTTATACGGCTTATAAGAATCTTTAGTCCCACCTCATATTGTTATTCAAATATCTTGCATGTGTGTATCTTATTAGTATGATATTATTACTAATAATCATTTTTGAGTACCTGCACGAGGTGATCGTGTATATGTGTATCTAATATCATTTAATCCTCATGTCAACCCTGAGGTAGGAACTGCTATATGTGGTAGTCATTAGTGCTATCTGCCCCACACTTCTGGCTCTCCATTTTCCAGGCACATGGTAGAAATGCACTTTCTGGCCCCCTGTGGTTCTTGAGACTGTGTCACTAGTTCTGGGCAATAAGTTGTGAACAGTGATACTGTATGCCACTTCTAAAACAGATCACTTAATTGTTGGCGTGAGACTCTCCAGAACTCTCTTTCTCTCTCCAACGGTGATCAGCAATGTTCTACAATTAGATGATGACTGCTCCATTAACCATGATCCTGGAATAGGAGACATGGAGCAGAGTTCCCATCTGACAGACAATGAACATGCAATACAAGCAAGAAATAAAACTTCAGTGGTTTAAGCCACTGGAATTTGGGGATTATGTGTTCCAGCAGAAACTAAGGTTCAGAGAATAACTTGCGTGAGGTCATACGGCCAGTACTGGAGCCAGAATTTGAACTGAAGTCTATTTTAATCTCCTGTAGTACATTAAAAAATTCCTCAATGGCAGGGACTCTTATGCCCCAGATTGCTGTCCTTGTTTAGGAAAACAACAGGGTCTGGAAGGTTGAGAAGTCCAATGTTAAAAACAAGGAGACCACTTTGAAAAGCCGAGAGTGATTCTCTCATTAGTCATCCCTTCTATTCCTAAATATCCCAAAGAGATTCTTACCATGGTCAGAAGATATGGCTCTCCTCTCATATCCAGACATAAAGGTTAGGAGAGAGTTACTTCATCTTGGATCATTTGTAGCTAACAAATTAGTCCCAACCCTTCAAGAACTAAAGGTTTCACTCAGCTGCAAAACTGATTGAGTAGCTCCTGGTGACAATAGAATGACTGATTACGAAGATTTCATTTCCTGAAGTGACTGAAAGCTCCCTGGGCACTAACCAGATCCGCTGTACCTTCTTACTGATCTAATAAGTCAGTGCCCAGATGCAGACCTTAGAAATAGAGTGCCCTGATTTTAATCAATCTATAAATGTAAGAAAAAAAATATTCGTTGCCATGATGCTAAAAAAAAAAAGTTTGTCCTTCCCAGTGGCTCAGGGATCATGACCCTGGCCCTAAGGAAAAGGAACTGTAACGGTTCATTTTTTGACCTGTAAGTAAACAATATGTAAAACAATAAGATTTTAGAGACAACCTATAGACAAAGATTTGGCTGTGGTTGCAGAACAGAATGTAAACATTAGTAACTTCACATTTTAAAACAAAAAGTACTCCCCTGGTGGCTCAGTGGTTAAGACTCCACCTGCCAATGCAGGAGACACGAGTTTGGACCCTGGTCCAGGAAGAACCCACATGCCGCGGAGCAACTAAGCCCGTGCGTCACAACTACTGAACCCGCGCTCTAGAGCCCGTGCTCCGCAACAAGAGAAGCCACTGCAATGAGAAGCCCACGCAACGCAACGAAGAGTAGTCCCCACTCGCTGCAACTACAGAAAGCCCGCGCAGGAATGAAGACCCAACGCAGCCAATAAATAAATAAATAAAACAAAAAGAAAATGTACATAGCTAACAAAATGTAAAGAATGCCCGGAAAGAAAGGCAGAATAAAGGGTGAGAGTATCAGGACCCCCATCTTATAAAGTAGAGAATTAGGAGATATTAACTAAACTGCAAAATGCCAACTGAACCCTTAGAATCCATTCTTCCTTCTCCATATTAGTAACAGAATGCTCTGAAACTTTAGCTGAACATAGAGCTACATTTCTCTGCCTCCTTTGCAGCTAATTGTGAATATGATACTACGTTCTAGCCAGTGGAATGATGTGTGATCTTTCACGTCACCTCCTTTAAAGACAAAGTTACTTGCTTTAGACTTCCTCTTCCCCCTGCGAAATGGCAAAAACTGCAACAGCGCACTTGGACACTGGGATGGAAGCTACTTGAGAAAGGCAGACTTAACAGGTCATGAAGCAAAGCTACTTACTCTCCAACTCAACCTTAGGCTATTACCTACCTTAGGTTATCATGGGGGAGAAAAATAAACTTCTACTTATGTCAGTCACTCTGCTTGGAATCTTTTTGTCACAACAGTTTGTCATGTAGCCTATCAAAAGTTCATGAGCAAATATATTATTTAATGTTACAAAAGTGAACAATAAGGGAATTTTAAAAATCAACAAAACAATAAACAATGGTAGACAAAATGGAGAAGAAAGAGCAGATAAATCCTTATTTTTCATAACTGGATATTATCTGAAATTGATGAATCAAGAAATACCACCAGAAGAATGATTTTCACAGGAGTGAGGCGGAGATGAGAAGGGATAGAGCTGGAGGCTGTTGCTTTTCACCTTAAGTTCCCTTGTATCAAGAACCATGTGCAAAAAAAAAAGCTTAGACGTGCTAAAAAAGATGCAGTGCCTCGGTGGACCATTTCATCTAAAGAAAAACTTGCTGATGCAGGCTGAACAAATCCTGTCCTATGCCTGCGACTATAAACTACAGTTATCTATATCTATCACTAAAAAACTGTTTTTAATGAGTTGAATATAAGCCCTAAAAATAGGTATCTGTAAATCGTGCTTCAAATATTTTAAGTTAGAACTCCGCCACCATTCCAGGAATAGAAAGTTTTAGCACTGGAAACTGCAAATAAATATTTGCTTTTGTATCAGAATTTTAGCATCCTTCCCCTCCAAGTTTACTTTCTATTGCAGAAAGTAAGAATTTTCTCATGATGGTATGCCTTGCAGCTTGTACCTGATAACGCAGATAAAGGAGAAGTTTTATGAAAATGTAGTCCTTCTATTCCACTGAAAAGTAAATCTTAATGGCCTCTATTAACTATCTTTTAACATCATGTTGAACTTGGGAGAAAGGAGAAAACCTGAATGAGATCAAAAAGTGAAAGAAATAAAGTACTTTGCATAATGTTGTTTCTACTTTGTCCTCAATGGTTTTCTTCATTAACTTTAGATGATTAAATCATGTTTTAAAAAGAATTTAGGAATTTCATGTGCACCTCAAACTATTTATCACATCCAAAACTCAATTTGTTTTCTTTCTTCACCAATTTATTATTCTTTCTGTATTCCTGATCCTGTTAGAAAGTACTTCCATTCTACACAACCACTAAACCCCGAATCTGCGAGTCATCCTCAATTATTTTCTATTTTAATCTTTCATACTTAATTAACACCAAGTGCTGTCAATCTTATTTCCAAGATATTGCTCAAATACATCCTTTTCTTTTCATCTCTCATCTAGAATATAGTAATGGCCTCTTACTGGTCTTCCTGCCTCTACCCTGACTCCCCTCACAGCCAGTCTCTATACTGCTACAGAAGTGATGTATACTCGCTCTGACCATGTCAGAACACTGCTTCATGTACTTCCATGGCTCATTAACACCTATGGGGAGAGAACCTATCAGATTCATTCTTTTCCTATCTTAACTTCAGTCCCCAACACTCCCTGGTACACAATGGTACAATCCACTAACTCTCTTGTCCTTTACTCTATCTCTAGTACCTCACCAGTGCCTAACCTCTAATAAGTATTCAATATGTGTTTGTTGAATGAATGAATGAAGATTCTCTTCTGATAACAGTCAACTATTTATTGTTTCCCACACACCTTTTCCACCATATCACCCATATTTTTCATACTACATAAAGAATGAAATCTTCATTTTTAACCTTCAAGACCCAGTTTAGATATCATCTCCTCTGGGAAACTTTTTTTCACAGCTATTCTTCTCACCCTTCTCCCCAACCCTTCCATTAGAAAATGAATCAATTCTACCTCTCTACACTACTTCCTACTTCAGTACCTCTATTATTTATCTATTACTGCACGTTAAAATTTTAGAGATAGATAGACAGATAGATAGATAGATAGATATGCCTCTCCTAAAAACTCCTTGAGAGCAGCCAGAGGTATTCACTTCTGTAAAATAAAGGCTCAATAAATGCTTTCATAGAACTGAACTCAAATGTCACTTCCTCTGTTTTTCCCCATCTCTGTTCATAATGTACTAGATCGCCCAGGACTAGAGTCCTATCCTATACCCAGGAAGTGCAGTATACAGGAGAGAATCAGAACTGGGTTTAACTTCTGACTCTATCACTTAACCAGCTGATAAATTCTGAGCAAATTAGTTTCTTGTCTCTGATTCCTAACCTGCATGATGTAGGCCATAACACTTATTTCACTAAGCTTTGGAAGGATTAAGTGAGATAACTAGCAGGCTGCTCAGTGAATTTTACTTCCCTTACTGAGAAGGAAAAGCAGAGGAGGTCTGAGATACCAGGTAGAGATACAGATAGAGAGTGAGAGAGAGAGTGTGTATGCATGTGTTCATGTTTGCATGAGTGTGCATGCGATCGTGCATGTGTGTGTGTCTGGGTTGAAAGGTTTAATTAGTTCCATTTTGGGCAGGGTAAGACTGAGGTGATTGTATAAAAGACAACTCAGGTAAGATTAATTTAAGATTAATTTTTCTATTTCAGTAATTATGTTTTAGTGATTGTCAAAAAATCATTATCTTTGGCAAAAAGGAACAATTTCAAGTTTTGCAATCAACTGTTTCAGTCAATTATATAGAGTGATATAACTTTATGCATGCATGAGGCAAATGTCCTAATAAAACAGGAATCTGACAAAGTAAACTTTGGTCAACTCTAATTTGAACATATCAACAGCAGTTATAAAATACTGTTGTAATTCAATTAAAACTGCCAATATCATTCACTCTTACTCAAAGATAAAACTATTCTAGGACTTATAACTGATTTTGCATCATGACCCTGAGAATTATCTAGAACATTAGAGGTACCGAATTCCCAGTAGTAACCTTGTAACTGATATTGATTTGTCATCTGGGAGGCAAGAATTCTACCATTGAACCACCAATGCCTTTGATTTGTCATCTGAGTGTCGGTAACTTACACTGTTCCCAGGTACTTCTTCCATAGGCAATGCTAGCAACATTTTATATTCTATAATTACAGTACTATTTGCATTCAGACTATTCTATAAGCATTTTCTAGCCTCCTAATTATGCTTTTTTGGATTCAATTAAATGTTGTTTTGCAAGGGAAAGGTAACACGTTATACAACATTCTGTATTTCCCTCAGGTAACGGGAGAGCTCAGGAAAGACATCAACTCTTGGATAGACTCTAACCAAATGGCACATGAATCAAAATATCCTTAAGAATGATGAAGTTAAGGTATCAAAGGTATGGTCATAATCGCTGAATGCAGTAGATGTTATTACATAATTAAATGAAAACGAAAAAGATAAAAACAATCCTTAAAAGAGTGAACATATAATATAAAAATAACAATTCAGCAATAATCATGTAGATCTACAGGTCCCACTTTAGTTAACAAAAGCAGAGCGGGAAAAAATAATAATAAAATAATCCAAAATTTTTCCTGCAGAGAAGGGCGAAACGCTGTTGAATCTTACTTTTTTTAATTTGATGACTAGATTAGTTCAGGTTTAATGATATTTTTAAACACTTGTTCAAGGCCGTGGAACCTAAAATATGATGTCACTGTTTCAATCCCTATGAAAGATAAAAGCAAATAAAACATGGAAACCATATGCCAAAGATTGAAAACCAAGGGGAAAAGATCATTAAAAAGGGATAAAACAGCAGGACAAAGAGTGTCATCAAATATGTTCACGATGGGGACTTCCCTGGTGGTGCAGTGGTTAAGAATCTGCCTGCCAATGCTGGGGACATGGGTTTGATCCCTGGTCTGGGACGATCCCACATGCCGCGGAGCAACTAAGCCTGTGCGCCACAACTACTGAGCCCGCGTGCCACAACTACTGAAGCCCGCGCGCCTAGAGCCCGTGTTCTGCAACAAGAGAAGCCACAGCAATGAGAAGCCCTCGCACCGCAATGAAGAGCAGCCCCCACTCACCACAACTAGAGAAAGCCCGTGCGCAGCAACAAAGACCCAACACGGCCAAAAATTTAAAAATAAATTTTAAAAAATATATGTCCCTGATAACATAAAATATAAATGATTTAAATGCACCTACTGAAAAATGACTCTCATATAGTTACATAACAAATAAATGGCATAGTGGGATCAAAAAAGAAAAGCAGCAGAAAGAAAAAGAGAGACTGCATACATGCACACATACATGTGCACGCACAAGTGCACACACACACACAAAGACAAAAGTGGCAACACGAATAAATATCTTTTAAGAGAGAACTCACTCATGTTCTCCCTTAATCAGATTCCTACCAGTTCCCACTGAAATGGTAAATAGAATATAAAAATAGAGGAAATCTATATATATCAGCCCTGGGAACTAAAATAGGATAAACTTGTGCAAGATAAAGTACAGAGGATGTATTGAAGAAAAGGCCAACTCCTAACTCATCCATGTGCAAACACTGTTCCTGCAAGTTAGTGAAAGAGAATCCAGGATTCTAAATAGCAGGAGCCAAGTCCAGAGAACAGGTAGGTCAAAGGTATGGAGAGCTTGATAACCGGCACAGGGTATGTCTAGATCCCATAGGTCACTGCAGCAAGCACTTCTGACACTGAAAGCCACACTAAGCAGGGGTACTGTGGTGATGGTCAAGCCTAGCGTACCAAGGATTTGGGAAGCACTGTCAAGGCTGACTTTTGAAAAAGACAGTCAAAACTGGGAAATACTCGGGGCACTGCCTGGAATTTCTGATGTCACCCAAATTAGAGGAAAGAAACTTCAACCCTAAGGCAATACTTCTTGCTAGAGCCACCTCCAGTTCTGATGCTGCTTCCCTCCTCTCTACCTGATGCCCCTAAAGTCTGAAAGTTAAACTATGGTAAACCTAAACTTTTCTCTTCTCCCCTTTTATCACCTTGAAAGATTAAGAAAAACACACCAAACTCAGGAGAAGCCTCTCACTCCCCAAACTGGGCAAGCCCACGCTGCATTCATCTCTTAGTCTATTTAACAAACATGCTGGGAACAAAGTGAGAAATAAGATGCCATGGTCCCTGCCACCATGAAGCTTACATATTTGTAAGAATATGTACAATAAGGATCACGGAGAAGCAGAAAGGGAATAAAGATCCTATATAACACAGGGAAGTAGTCTAGTTTGGGAGGTATAAGAAAGCCTTCCTGCAGGTAGTAATATTTAAACTAAGAATAAAGGATAAGACTATGTTGCTCAGATTAAGAATGAGGAAAGAAGTGTACCAGACAAAGAAAAAGATGAGCAGTAGCCCTGAGATAAGAGTGTGTGTAACCCACTGAAGGTTATGAAAGAAGAGCAGGGTGTCTGGAAGGTGTAAGTGAGGAACAGATGGGGGAGATGACGAGGCTGATGAAGTAGGCAAAAGAAAATCTTGAAGCAATTATAAGAATTTGGGACTTCATCCTAAAAAGAAAGAGAAGTAATCGAAGGAGAGTAACATGATCAGATCTTTGAATTTAAAAGACTGCCATGACTAAAATGTGGGAAATGGATGGGGGTGGCATCAGAAAAGAGGTAGTGAGACTAACTGGGAAGCTACTGTAGAAATCATCTAGGCAAACGATTCATACAGGGCGTGAGATAGGGAAAAAAAATTAAGAGGACTCCAGTTCTGGCTCAAGGAACTGGGCACTTAGCAATACCATTTACTAAGCTAGGGAACAAGGTGGGAGACTTAAGCTTGGGCAAAAAAAAAAAAACAAATAATAATAAGTTTTGAACATGTTGAAGGTACACACAAGCAACCAAATGGAGATGCTATAGAAGAAAGTGGGTATACAGGACTGTAGCTTAGGTACAGAACTAGGTTGTCGGTAAATTTGGGGGGAGTTAATTTATCAAATGGAACTGAAGCCATGGAGTAAATAAGATTGCCTAAGAAAATGTGTAAAATGAGAAAAGAAAATGTCAGAGCCCTGAGGAACCTCCACATTTGGAGGGGAGCTAGAAGAGAAAGAACTAGTAAAGAAGATGAAGAAGGAGCAGTGGCCAAAGAAGGCAGAGGTCAAGGAGAGTGTTGTTCCAGAATGACAATGATAATGATGAGACTAGGATGGTGATCATGGAGTTGCTAGCTTACGTTTACTGTGAATTAACTCTGTGGAAGACTCTGTGCTAAGTGACTCACATATGCTGTCTCATCTAACGATTACAACAGTCCATGTGGTAGGAATGCTACTATCCCCATTCTGCAAGTGAAGAAACTGAGGCACAGATGATTTAATTAATTTGCCTAAGATCATATATCTAACTCAATACATATTTCTGGATGGATGACAGAAAAAGAGTGATAGCCGGGATGTGAACAACTTGTAAAACAACTTTGTCACAGAGGATGACAGGCTGAGTAGGCTTTTTGTTTGTTTTTTAAGATGAGAGAAATTTGAGCATATTTAAATGAGGGATATTAGGAGATTATCCAAGAGTTTAGGAAAACCTTAAAAAACTGTAAAGTAACTGAATGTAAGAGAAAAATTAATTCATTAGGAAATTAATCAATTTAGGAAAAAATTACAGCTATACCAAAAAAGTAAGGATACAAAGGGATTTTCTCTCTCTATGCCAAAGTTTTTTGCTCTGTAATTTAAGGGGTTGGGGAAAATCAGCAATTTCTAATCACTATCAAGAACTTCCCTTTAATTATTTTCCTTCATGATCTCTCTTGGTTATTTCACACTTGGTTATATCACACACACAGGAAGTTCTGATTAGCAGTCACATATGTCTGATTACTAAAATAATCATACTTAACAAAACAGCTTAGTTGGGAAATCCAAGGCTCAGGAAGATTAAGTGATTCATATAAGGTCACTCACGTATTTTTTAAAAGAGGATGTCATCGTCTAAATATGAAGAAACTGGCCCAAATTAGCACAGGGAATCAATGGAATCAATTCCAAACCACACACCAAAAGTAAAAAACTGAAAGATTTTAGAAGGATAATGAAGAAGGCATACTTTTTTTCCTCTAATCAGAAAAAATTTTAAAAAAAGCAATAATAAATCCCAGAATATGGGGGGAAAAAACCACACCTGTATAAAAAAGTCATGATCTAACCATGACACAAATTAAACTGGAATGACTTTAAGCAACTGGTATTGTACAGGAGAACCAATCTGAACATCACACTATGGTCATTCTTTTTCAAATGTCACAGAAACATTTTAACACCTTAAAAAGTTAAATGGGAAAAAATGTAATCAAAAGAAACGACTATATAAAGAGTGAGTCAGAATAGTGTAACGATGAAGAGCACGGACTCTGGAGCCAGACTGCCTGGATTCAAATGATGGAATGCCTCAGTGCCTCAGGCACTAATCTTAATATATGAACTATCATAATAATATTGTACCTCCTTGATAAAGCTGCCACGAGCATTAAATGAGTTAATATATGTAAACAGTAAATACTTAAACTAGTGCCTGGCACATAGTAACATTTGTTTGTATTTGCTATTTATTATCGTTATCATTATTATTATTATTTGATATATGGATAATGAAGCATAAAACCAATGGGAGAAAATACAAAGATTTGATCCACTGGAAAATACAAGAACCCTAATAGATAAATGTGCAAGGAGCAGAAATAAATAAAAAGTAGAAAAACATATAGATAATAAAAGAAATGCTAATCTCTAAAAAAATTGAGTTACATACACCAATATGGATAACACAAATATAATGTCATGGGGGAAAAAAGCAAGTTATGGAAGTTATACAGCAGATAATACCATTTATGTAGCATTCCAAAACATGCAAAACTAAACAATAAAATATGTAGGGCTACATCTATGGTAAACCTATAAAGAAAGCAAGAGCTTATCAGTTATCATTTATGTTAAGTGATAATCACAAAATGCATGACTGAGTACTTCTAAGTAAAGGGAAGATAGGACTGGTGAAGGTCACAGCTTCAACATTCCATTCCTGAAGCTGAGTGGGGGTACCCAGACTTTTGGAAATTATTCTTTATACCTTGTATAGGCGTTATGTATTCTTTTTGTGTGTGTGAAATATTTTATAATAAAAAGGGAAAAACTTACTAATACATTTTAAAGGCAAAAGAAAATTTTTTTTAACCTCTCAAATTAGTAAAGTTTTTTTCTCTTTAAAGCTCAAGGGAAGAGATTTTCTTCTTTAATGATAAGACCAAATTAACTAGTTTTAAGAGTTAAATATATTTCTAGGATGGTCAAAGGCAAATTCCACTGGCAGTGTACCCTGATAAAAGAGGACTTTTCCCATCTGAGATATATCACCAAGCCTAAATAAGCAATTCTTAGCTGTACATTTAGAACAACCAACATAATTTCTCCTGCTTAATGCCATTACTTTAGATGGGATAGCTAATATGATGCTTCTAATACACTGTAACCTATCCTCTAAATCAATACTAAATCTTTAAAAGGGTTATGTAACTTTGCTTATGGATCAAATTACACTAGGCTACAAGGTTCAAATGTAGAATCTTAGTCTCAGAATAACCTTTATATTTAGTTCCACAAAATAGACAGCTTGAACCAAACATAACAAGAGAACACAATTTTGCATAATTTATTAATCATGTCACTTCCATTAAAAATTATGAAAGGTACTTGAAGACTTTTAGACAACCCAGAGATTATAGAATCATTCTATAGAATTACAGAATGCAAAAGCAACATCAGGTATTGCCCATCTGAATTCATTCAATTTGCAGATGTGAGAACTGAGGCACAGGGAGTTAAAAGGCCTTAGGCAAGATCAAGACTAGGAAACCCAGTCTTCCAAGTCGCTATCCAGTGACTATGCTGACTCCCCTGTGACATGAACATATACATAAGAATGCATATATGCTAATGAGTCTGCAATTTTTCAACTGATTCTGCACATAGGTAACCACCCTCTGCCTTCAACCCATCCTCTTCCCGGCCCCTTAGGGTGATCTGACTAGAAGGCATATTCACACACAAGAAATAAGGAACAAGGACAACAATGCATGCACTTTTTCTTTTTCACACTTAACAACTGTCAGCCCAGAGCTCCAAGACCACTTGTGGCCCCTCACCTATTGTTCTATCTATTCTCTTGTACTGTGTACTGGGAGACATGGCCCTACCTTTCCTTACTTCACACTACTAATCTAAGATAAAAGAAGAATCCACCTACAATAGTCACTATAGATCTCTCCCAACCGCAACCAAGTCCAGATTCTCTCTCTGACAACTAAACACAATAGAAGCAAGAGAAATGAAAGAATAATGTAAAATTCAGGGCTCTAGGATTTATACAAGGGCTGTCCTGATATTTTTTAAGGACTCTAACATGCAGCATGGGCTTATTTTCAATGTTGCTTTAACATATGTGCTGAAGGACTGGCTGGTTTTGTTTTGTTTGGATTTTCGTTTTTGCCTTTAAATAAAATAACTGACCCAACAAACCATAAAAATTCACTGTGTAATTTATAGTAATAGCAGATAGTTATTCCATGGCCATAACAGAGATTGCAGAAGATATGTACTTGCATGCAAATCATCTACTAATTTTCATCTTTATAATAGCACGATTGCCCTAAAAATGATGCTTATATACCTGAAAATATAATTTTTGAAAAGTGTTCATGTACTAATCCCTGAGACTACATAATAGCCAGGCCTTAGCATAAAGTACATTGCCTGGCATAAAACAGGCAAATGCTATTGAAAGAAGATGTTGAGAAAGAGTTTTCCTGTCATTGCAAAAGTTCAGCTACAGCTCAAATTTTCAAACAAAAGTCTCCCCCATGCTCTAAAGGGAGACGACAAGGAGCCGCTGAATGTTGAGACCAGAACCTCCCTGAGAAGATTCACAAAGCAAGAAATCAAGTGTTGTCTATAGACTCTGGGAGTCATAATTTCCACATATGTGTACTTTCCAAACATATGATAATGCTTTTATATTTAAAAAAAAACTCAAATTTTTACAGTGGATTTTTGCTAGTATTTTCTCAGTCAACAACTACTAAAAGCACAACTACTAGCACATGGGAGGGTCCCCTTTTTTTAAATGAGTTAGAAATTACTCTTAATCCTGTATATTGAACATAAACATGTCTCTTTAGATGAGCATTTGGAACAATGTACTATATTTAGAAACTTAGAACCAGGATAGACCGTTGGTCAGGAAGCTAGGCCCTGAGAAGACATTTCCTCTACCAGCATTGTTTCTCTATTTCACCTGCAGTCATCTCCATAATTTACAAACCTTTATTTACAGTCGGTGCAAATAAGTCCTCTCAATGAAGTATTGGGTTGACCAAAAAGTGCCTTCGGTTTTTAAGTAAAAATAAAAGCCTCATTTTTCATTTTCACCAAGAACTTTATTGAACAATGTATTCATCCTTTTGTTCCACTACCTTCTGCTATTTTTCAGGCAACTTCGTAATTCCATCTTCCTAAAACTTTTTATCTTTTTGAGCAAAGAACTGTTTCAGGTGCCTTTTACAGTATTCCAGGGAATTGAAATTTTTTCCATTAAGAGAATTTTGTAAAGACCGAAATAAATGGAAATCCGAAGGTGCAATGTCTGGCGAATAGGCGGATGAGTCAGAACTTCCCAGCCAAGCTGTAACAGTTTTTGCCTAGTCATCAAAGAAACATGCGGTCTTGTGTTATCCTGATGGAAGATTACGCATTTTCTGTTGACTAATTCTGGCCGTTTTTCGTTGAGTGCTGCTTTCAGTTGGTCTAACTGGGAGCAGTACTTGTTGGAATTAATCGTTTGGTTTTCTGGAAGGCGCTCATAATAGAGGACTCCCTTCCAATCCCACCATATACATAATATCTTCTTTGGATGAAGACTGGCCTTTGGTGTGGTTGGTGGTGGTTCATTTCGCCTGCCCCACGATCTCTTTCATTCCACATTATTGTACAGTATCCACTTTTCATCGCCCGTCACAATTTGTTTTAAAAAAGGAACATTTTCATTATGTTTAAGTGGAGAATCATGTGAAAATACGGTAAAGAAGGTTTTTCTCACTTAACTTATGTGGAACCCAAACATCAAAGCGATTAACATAACCAAGCTGGTGCAAATGATTTTCAGTGCTTGATTTGGATATTTTGAGTATGTCAGCTATCTCTTGCATGGTATAACATCGATTGTTCTCACTTATTGTTTCAATTTGATCGCTATAAACTTCAGCTGGTCTACCTGACCGTGGAGTATCGTCCAGAGAGAAATCTCCAGCACAGAACTTTGCAAACCGCTTTTGATGCATTCCATCAGTCACAGCACCTTCTCCATACACTGCACAAATCTTTTTTTGCGTTTCAGTTGTGTTTTTACCTTTCTTGAAATAATAAACCATAATATGTCAAAAATGTTGATTTTTTTTCCATTTTCAATATTAAAATGGCTACACAAAAAATTCACCAATTTTGATAAGTCTTTTTTAAAATGCATGTTGATAATGACAGCTTTCACATACAATCTAACAAAATTGTTTTGAATGAAGTTGAAGACAACTAAGTGCTACTAGAGCCATCTTACAGAAAAAAATGAATGAACCTTTTGGCCAACCCAATAAATTCCCTCCACTTTCCTTCAGAAAGTCAGGTACAAGAAATTGTCTTGCTGTTTCCAAATCAGCACACAGCTGGGCAACCCGGTTATACAAATGCCAGGTCACAATGCTGCTCCAGGCTACCACAGCCAAGCATCAGAGTCAGGGTACTGTGGCCAGTGTGGCCAATTCAAGTGCAAGAACCTTGCAGGTGACACTTGAAGAGATAAGAGAAGCAAAGCATTCTGTAAGAAAGGGGGAGGGATGTGATTATAGATTAGGAAAAGGTCATTAATTATTGTATGGATAAGAACCTGACCATGGCAATAAAAATTGCCCATAAAGGACAAAAAAAAGCCAAAGAGTCCTCCTTCTGGTGGGAATCGTATCTGCTTCACATTCTTGGGGAAGGTAAAGGGAGGAACAGGGAGGAGACTGAGCAGAATGTGTGTTCAAGGCCAACTGAACAACTTGTAGGAGGCCCAGAGCACAGAGGAGCTTGGTGATGATGAAGACTTTTAAGGAGTTAGTCCCTTATCTTAAGAAGCCACTGGAGGGGGTTAAACAAAGAAGTAGTAGCAACAATTCTGCAGGTTAGGAAGGTCATTCTGGCTGCAGCACCCTTTGTTCAGTGTTTCCCAGGCACTAACTGTGGAGGGAGTAAATGTGGTGTCCCCTAAACAAGGAAAGATCATGGACAGAATGCCATGTACTGATTGGGCATCTTTCAAAGCCAGACCAAAGCATATCTTCTTTATGATACTTTTCCTGTGCCTTTGCTCTTACTCCAGTCGACAAATTCTTCTTCTCCCCTTTATTTTTAACCTCCCTTACTCATACACATTTTATCTCCAGCTCCAATCTCTCCAAATTACAGCCTCACATTTCTAATTCCACCACACATCTCCACATGCATATTCTTCCAGTGCCTCAAACGTAATAGATCTAAAACACAACTTACTTTTTACCCCCACCTATAAACCTGCTCTGAGTTCACTTCTCCTAATCATCCAGGCTTAACATCTTACCATCACCTTTATTCATCCCTCTTTCCCCACATCCAATTAACTGTTTCTCTCTGTCTCATTTGCTTCAGCAATACTTCTCCAACCCTATTGTCACTACCCTAGTTTAGGTCTTCATTCTCTAACAAAAACCCTTTTCTTTATTAGTCCAATTGTTTCTTCCCCAATTCAATTCATCCTCTGAATTATTAGATAATATATCCCATAATTCAACTCTGATTATGACATTTCCAGCACCAAAAAAACTTCAGTCTCATAGCTTACTAACCCAGTCCAAATTTCCTAGCCCAGCATTAAAAGCCTTCCATGTTCTAGGCCAAACCTAATTTTCCATCTTTATACTTTATTTTCCCACTATTCCCCCCTCATATATGCTCCAATTATTTTCTACACCTGCCCAATCTGATCTGCTAAATACTGGGTACTCGACAAAAGTTGATTTCCTTCCACATGAGTTTGCTATATTCTTCTTCCCCATGCCACCTCAACTTATAGGAAAACATCCTATAATTCTATAAAGTTGATTCTCACACAGGAAAGTAGCATATTCATGGAAAAGCCTGTAAAATCTAGAAAACAGACAAGAACCCTGACAAAGAAGAGCCGTGTGACTGAGCTCCAATGTCAAAAGAAAAAGGTAGTGACAAGCAGGACGCCATAAACGCTTCAGAACATTTGAAAGGTTGAAAGCATTATACCTGGGACAATGGATGCTAACAGTCTACCAGAGTTCTTTGAGATGATTCATCGGTCTCATAGAACTTACAGTCCAGTGATGAATATGAACACATATGGACTTTATAATGCAAGATGGTAAAACCGTGCTCCAATAGAGGTAAAAATGTCTTAGAAGCATAAGGAAATGAGAAATTCTAAGAGATGCAGAAAGCTTCACAAAATACCATGCAACAGAGGCCATAAGGACTTCAACAGGTTATGAGAGAAAGGTATTCCAGGCAGCAGATAAAGGAAACATAGAGGTGGAAAATGCTAGAAGTGTGAGAAATAGGAAAGAAAACCTGATGAACTCTGGGTGCCTAAACTATTACAATTTTGAAAGTCTCTAATGATCACCTACATAGTTTTAATGAATTAAAACTATGTTTTACTTCAATTAATTCCTGAAAATATGCAGATGATTATCTGCAGGATGGATCAGTTGTTATTAAACCGGACTTTCACAACTCAGTTGGATCCTGAGATGCATTGAATCCTGAATGTGGTGCTACACTCAATTTACTCCCCAGAGCCTGGCTCTTCAGCATTCCTGCAGCAGTATGAAGGAAAGGCTCTACATCTTAGGATCCACTGAAGGTGACACACTCTTCTATGCACACATTGCAACCAAGAGAAAATTATACACACATTTTAAGAACTAATAACCCCATAATATAAAATTGAAAAATGCAAAGTCAAACCATTTAAATGTTTGTACTACGCACTTTGCATAGTACAAAGAAGTCTAAAATTAGAAGAGACCATAGAGAAAATCTAGATCAACCATGTGACCCAAGCTATGTCTATCAGGTTCTTTGTCTCAGGAATTCAGGGTCAAGGCACATTGATTTAGTCTCTCCCTGTGCTTGGAACTGAGGGACACCTAAATACCCAGGAGCTGCTGAGCAGCCACATACAACTGTGAACACAGGAAAAAAGAGAAAAAAAAAAAAAAAGGTCAGCAAAGAGAGAACAATGAAGCAAAGAAATGCAAAGAGTAGAGACAGAGGAAACTCCAGATTTTCCAGTCCCTGGTCCCTAATAAGGTCTGCGTGCATTTGGCTTCCATCAAATCCCTCTCTTTCTTTCTTTTTCCTAAAACTAGTTCAAGTTCATTTGTATTACTTGGAACAGAAGCTTAAATGCAGCAATAACCAAAATCCTTCATAAGGTCAACTGGTTGATTTATTACTGATCTACCTTTCCTATACTTTCTTTTCCTTTGTATTTCCTTAAAAGCCATATATATGACCTTGGTATGCTATACAGACAAATATTTGAACAGAGATACAGGATTATGCTGAGCATTTTTAAAGGGAAAACCCATCATCCCCAGGAAGGAGAAAATATAGGAATACTCAAGGTAAAGCCTTGAGATAACTGTACAGCAACCAGAGATGCTAACAACTGGTAAATTAAATAGCTATCTGATTACCCTCCTACCCAAAGCCGATTTAATTGTGAATAAACCCGATGGGTAGGTTCAATTCAGTCTCCTCTGAGGCATGAGAAAAAGGTCATAACTGAATATAGGGCACTTCGTCTGGAATGCCCCAAGTAATTAGCACCCAACCACACAAAGGTTTGGGTGCTCTCCAGTGGTATCCCTAGCCCAGACCCAAATCCAAAACTGAATATCAAACCATCTTAGGGCTTGGCTTAACTATTTACCCTATGATATAACCAGCACTTCCTGCTATTAGGTAAGGGGAAAAAAGTAACAGAAGCTTAATATCATGGAACTCTGTCCAGGCGTGTGCATCTGTGTGATATGCCAGGTATCAAGACTTTCCTGAGACAGATCCAGTCTCCCCAAAGCTGGATCCGCACCCATCAGATCTGACTCCAAGTAAAGCAGTTAAACAAGTATAGCAAGTCAGAGTTGACAATCAGAAGTTTGAACCAATGTAGTGGGTGGCTCTGCAGGATTATATAAACAAAAACAATATTACAGGATCCTAGAGTTGGAAGGGACATGGAAACTCTGTCCAACTTCATCATTTTACAGAGAAGGAAGCTAAATATCAAAACGAAATTTATCAACCAAATCCCTAACTATAGTAACACAGGTGAGATAAAAATCAAAGGGACTGTGACCAGATTATGACAGGACCAAAAAGCATTATTTCCTAAAGCTGCTCTAACGGTTGAAAATTTATTTTTAATTATAAAAGAAAAATTGTATTAGAAAAATCTATGAAAACTACTGTTGAGATACTTTTTGGATATTCTTGTTACTTAAGTTTAGCAAAAGGGTAAAGATTTCTGACTAAATGGGTTAACATTTCAGTTAAGATATTAGACCAAGCACCTTTAAAAGCCAAAAAACTGTGTTGATTCAGAACCTACACGGTTGTATGCTTGCAACCTTGGCAGACAGGCAGTTTAGGCACTGTGACAAAATTCTCAATGGCAGAGAGATGCTTATTTTAATATTAAAAAAAAATCCAGACATTTACATAGGGCCCTAATAAAAGTCACCAGAAATTAGACTAATATGTCAGTTGGGACCAAAATTAAAAGAATAAGTGTTTAAATGGTCCAAATATAAACTTGGTTTTCAAAATTTCTGGCAAGGGGCCATAGTACTATGGATTTGGGTCTTTAAGGGCTGCTTGACCACAAGTATTAGGTAAGTCAACACATCACTGAGGGAGGGCAAAAAGAAAAAACAACAGATAATCTCTGGCAGTTACAATCTACCCTTTATCGTTCAGCACAGTATACTTTAGAAGACTGCTGATAAAATGTGAAGACAGAACCTGTTGTGTTCCCCAAGAAGTGCTATTAAAGTAACTCCTAAAATATAAATCCATTAAAAAGTAGGTCTTCTTGAAAAACAATATTAATTAGAAGCAAACATGAAATTGGTATTATTACTTAAATTAACATAGATAAATACTAAATATTTTAAAAATCTGCCATCAATCTGAATTGACAATTTTATAAATTACATGAATCCTGAAGATTATTTTATAGACAAAACTATTTTTTAAAAAATCTATTTTGCCACCAGCGCTGCAAATGGAAATATGAAGCGATAGACCTGAGGGTGCTGAATATAATCTATACTTAGTAGAGTCAGCTTTCAACTAATTTATAAATCCTAGCTGTTAGCCATATCTTATCTTGACAGTTTACTCTATTGGTGGCAAAAACAAAAGCAAAACAAAATTTCCTGAGAAATCTCACCTCTGAGGAATTATATTTTCTGTTCTTCCATTCCAGATAAAATTAAGAAGTGAGATGACTAGATACTCATCACAAATATAGAAGTTCGTGCAATTTCACATTTACCTTAAACTCTACATTTGTACTTTGAAATAATTACTTTTTATAGTAATCTTATGTTTAAAAAACATTCCTCACTGATATTTTCCACATGATCTAAAGAAAACTATCTTTAAAAATCATCCTGTTAAGACTGCAAAATTACCCCCACTTGACAGCTTATATCAAACGAGCTTATAAACCAAATAACGCAGGAATGGCACCTTTCGATCATATACTTGTAAATAGTCCAGGGTGAAACTTAACAAACCAGACTCGGATGCATTTTTTTCCGCTCAAAAACAAAACAAAACTGGTACCTGTAAAATTCGGGATTTTGCTCGGTTTTGGCCTATTGACACCCACCGGGCCGCGGGAGCCTGACCCCGCGGCGCGGGCTGCGGTGCGCCTCCGGGTGCACCCCTAGTCTCCGCGCGCCCGCCGCTGCCCCCCCCACAGCTGCCGGGCGCCCCACTCCCCTCCCGGACGCGCGGCTGGAGGCGCGGGCCTGGCTGGCCGTTCCCACGCGTCCAGGCCCGTTATCTGAGCGGCCGCGGCGGCGGGTCCGCCCCGCGCGGGGAAAGGGACTCCGGGATGGGCCCCGCGCCCTCCCGAGCTGGGGGCGGCGTCCCTGCCCCGGCCGCCCCTCCCTCGGGCGCCCGCGTCGCTCGAGAGCCTCCCTCGGGCTCAGGTTCGCTCCCGGGACGGGATAAGGTGTCAGCCACGCTGCCAGACGCCTCCCGTCGGCGGGGGCGAAGCCAGCCCTGCCCTCCTTCCATCCGCCCCTCACCGCCCGCGCCCCTCCTCGGCTCAGGAGACGAGGTGGGGGGGGTGGTCCCCGCAGGAGGCTGAAAGGGGCGCTGCCGGCGCTCTCAGGGGAGCGGAGGTCGGGGTCACACCTCAACTTGGCAGGGTCCGGGCGTGAGGGCAGAGGCGGGGCGGGGAGGGAGCCCCAAACTCACCCGACTGAGCGGCTTCCCGGGCCGCGGCCGCGGCCAGGCAGAGGCTGAGGCAGACGCAGAGCGAGAGGGGGCGCGGGAGGGTCCACCGCGGGCTCATGAAAGTGCCAGGGAGCCGCCGCCGCCGCCGCTGTCCGAGCCTCCCTCCCTTCCTCCCCGGCTCCGGGCGACGGACAGGGCGGCGGGAGGCATGACGGGAAATTCCTGGGCACTGGCAGCCGAGTCCAAATATGAGCATAGGAGACGAGCGAGGGAGGATCGCGGAGCGCGCCCGCCGCGGACGGGGCCCGCTGCCCGGGCCTCGGCGGCCGCCAACTCCCTCCTCCTCCAAATCCTCCTCCTCCTCAGCTGCCGCCCCAAGGCCGCCGGCTGCCGAGTGCAACCAGGAGTTGGAATCCCTCTGCCAGAGGGCATCCCTTTCCAGTGTTGGGGCCCAAGAGCAGAGCGGCGCATCCCACCCACGGGTCCCGCCTAAGACCCCTGAAGGGGTAGAAAAGAGAGGAACCATCACGAGGAGAACCGACAACGAGCCAGGGACCCGCGGGAAGACATTTAAAGGGTTTGAGAAGACTCTTGCGATGCCCCTAATGAACTGGGAGCTTTGTGAGTAAGTGGATAAAAATATCTGGCAAGTGCTTCTCTTGAGTGTGGTCAGGTGAGGCTGGAGCGGCACTGCCAGTTATACACACATGGCTCAGGTGAGCCATCCTATACAAAACGAACAGGCATTATAATATATAAAACACCCCCCTGCATTCCAGGTGAGTGGGCCCTTTACACCAGGTGTGCGTGTAGGGTGGGTGTGTGTGTGTTTAGCCAGAGTTACAAACGGGCTCTCCCCAAACATATTTGAACACCATATATGGAGTTGAGGCAGACTGGCTGACAATAGTTTTTCATACTAGCTAAATGCTGATATTTAGATTAGTCATTCTTTTCACCTCCAGCCTCTCTTCATCCCCCTTACATTAGTTTTGTATTTCTTGTAGCTTATCTGAAGGACAGTGGTGAAATTTATTCAAAAGGTACTACCTCTGACGACCAGAAATGTCAGTCCCCGATGTTTAATTACAGGCCTAAGCCAATAGTTGCCTGACTTTTCTCTGGCACTGATAACTCCTCCAGTAATCAAGGCCAAATGACCCTTAGCTTTTCAAGAGGACATAATTATGTCTAATTACTACTTTTTTTTTTTTTACTGGCACTAATGGAACAGGCCCTGGAGATGTAGGATGTTATATAATTACTTGTGACCATTTTAAGATGCTACAGAAATGATTCACTGGTGCAAAATACTTAAGGGGTAAAAGTCAAACAGATTTAGAGTGTGGATTATTCTAACATGACCTAAAGTACGGTAATTTGTACATCACACTATTTTTTTGAAAATGCTATATTTGAAAATCAGAAACTTTGTTTCAAAACGAATTCAATTCTGGCAAAGTATTAAGGCCCATATGCCAAAAACCAGTCCTTTTGCAAGTGGTTCCCCTTAAATCATCCAGTACTGAGAAACACCACATCCCATGAATTATTCCTGGCAAATGGGCAGATTTCACCCTCAATGTACTAGCAGTGATAGCGAGACAAAGGGCAGATGACCTAACTAACAGTAAATAAAATGTAATACAGTAAATTAGGGATTTAAAAGACACACGGCATTATTATTCAACTTAAGTATCTAGAAGCTGGATATCCTAAAGGGAATATTCAGGAAACTCTTTAAGCATTCTGTCCCTTTCCTCTATTTTGTATATTTTGTATTACATAAGCACTTTTCTTATTCATTTCCCCCACAACGTGTAGTATAATTCTTTGCCCACAATATTTTTTTTTCTTTTTTTTTACTTTTATTTTTGGCTGCCGCGGGCGGGAGGAACGCAGGATCTTTTGTTGCAGGGCGCTTCATTGCCCCGCGCCGGCTTCTCTCTAGTTGTGGCGCGGGCTTAGTTGCCCCGCGGCATGTGGGATCTTAGTTCCCCAAGCAGGGATCGAACCCGTGTCCCTTGTATTGGAGAGTGGATTCTTAACCACTGGACCACCAGGGAAGTCCCGCCCATAGCTTAAATGTTTGTTTAAAAACAAAAGTAAAATGAGCACAGTCATTTGTAGACTGACATATAGGAGCTCCCTAAGTGTAGAGAAAAGCTTGTTTCAAAGGGGTGTAATAATTTTGGCTATATTTAAAATATTTTAGTTGACCTTAAGTACAAAAACATAAAATTACAAAGAATGCAGTATACCACTGCATGTTACTATAAGTGGAAGGTTAATTAATTGTATCAACTGCTGACTTGACAGCAATACCAGCAGCTGTTCTAAAGGCTTGAATAAATATGCTAAAGAGGGGAGAAAAGAACAAAAGTTACTGAGTACACAGTAAGTGCCAGACACTCTGCTAGCTGTTTTACACATGGTATTTCATTTAATTCTTCCAAATATCTTTGAGCTTTTAATTTTGTATCCCTATTTTACAGCTAATGAGAGGCATAGATAAGTAAATTATGCTACTAAGAAGAGGTAAAGTAGTATTGGAATTCAAATCTCATTTCAAAGTCCACATATATTTTTACTGTACTAATCGGCCCCATTTTCTCTACATTAAAAACAAAACAGGGCTTCCCTGGTGGCGCAGTGGTTGAGAGTCCGCCTGCCGATGCAGGGGACACGGGTTCGTGCCCCGGTCTGGGAAGATCCCACATGCCGCAGAGCGGCTGGACCCGTGAGCCATGGCCGCTGAGCCTGCGCGTCCGGAGCCTGTGCTCCGCAACGGGAGAGGCCACAGCAGTGAGAAAAAAAAACAACAGGGTATTCAAAAACTGTATTCACTGGGCTCTTGTGGTTTTAAGTAACTGGTGTGCACTTAGGTTACCTCAAGTAATAGGGGTAAAGAATACATGTGGAAATAAGACCAGAGACTTAACTGGCTTGTCAGGTCATCCTTGGTGGGCCCGGGGGTGGGGGCCTGTGCCTTTGATGGGTACCAGAAACAGGAAAGCTACTAACCTCTGACAACATTCCTATGAGTTTTGTAGTTTAAATCATATATTTCACATGTTTTCTCTTTGTTATTATAATCTTAATAACAATCATGTTAACATATTATCTTAAACAATGTTTGTTTTTAAGACAAAGGACCCAGAGGAGGTAACTGTTTCCTTTGCTTCCTATATACCATCCCTCCCCCAACCCAGCGGTGTGCTAGTAAATATTTAACAACCAGATCTGGAGGAAGGAGGCCTGAAGTGTAACAAAACCCAGTTTATGTGGGTGTAACACTCCCACCAGCCCGAGTCTCTGGAGGCAAAGCTGGGGAGAGATGCCCTCAACCAGCTCGTGGGCCCCTGTGAGCCAGTTCCATCACACCACTGCCTCAACCCCTTAGAAATGTCCTCAGAACGCAGCAAAATTCAAGTTGCACAACCACAGCTTTTCCACTCTGGCTCCTACTACCAGCTGCCAGTTCTCCTCTATAGCTCATAATCAAATGCCCCAGCGGGGAGAGTTTGATTCTATGACCACAGTCCCTCTTGGGGAAAGTTCTGGTATGAGGTTATCTCATAAGCCACTGAGCAGCCTGTGGATTGGCTACCTCTGAGCCAGGTGTCCTCTCCTACTTCTGCAGCTGTAGTTAGGGTGGAAGGCTCACATGCTACACAACATGGTCACCTGTACTAAAGAAAGAGACTGTGCTGCTGCCTTTCTAGGGCATTGCAGTTGGGGCAGCCTCTTTCAAAGGGAGTCTGTAAGCATGGCAGGCACTCAAGCTACAGTCTCTCCGACATACTATTCTCAACTCCTTAAGTAAATCTCCTCAGCCGTTACGCAAAGCTTTGAGACAGTCCCCACTCCACATACGCGAAGGAACATCTTGGGTGGATGCCAACAATTGCAAACAGGAGAAAGGACATGTTCGGACTAGATATTATTCAAAAGCCCTCAGGCAGGGTGAGAAACCCTAAGTTAGTACTTCAATTCAATGAACAGTTATCAAGTGCCATTGTTCTAAACCAATAATGATCAATTGGAAAGTAAGGAAATTAATTACCTCCTAGGAGGATGTAACAGATTCTCCAGAAGGAAGTTTTTCTAACTACACTCAATCCAAACTCCCAAAATTCTGCTTTCCTATCCTGCGAGGTAGAATGTTGTCACTCTCACCCCTGCTGAGAATACTGTTTTATACTGACAGAAGCATGCCCCCGCGCCTCAAGGAGCTAGAGTGGGAAGAGAGTTAAGGAGAACTCTTCTCAGCATGAGGGACACAGAGTCAATGCTGACTGGTTAAGAGAGACACAGAACATCTCTCATTCTGTAAAAGGATTTCCTCTTCCATGACAACCCTCCAGCCTCCAGTCACCAAACACACTAAAATGACAAGGACTCTTAAAGGCGGAAGACTGAATTAAAGTGAGCATTTTCCTTCTTGTCTTGGTAAAATGGTTTGCCTGCATCTCAAATGGTATTTTTAAATTTTACAGTTGAGGCCATCCCTTTTGTTGATTAATTCTGAAGAGATTTGAAGAATATATTCCCATGATTGACGTGCTGCCTGATTCTACCAGCTTTGGCTGTGGATATGCTACAAGTAATAAATATTTAACAAGATGACTTTCAATATTGTAGAGGATTAAATAATCCTCTCTAGACCAGCAAAGCTGCTTGGCTTTTGGCACGATTGTATCACATGAAGTGGCATACGCAAAATCAACTACACACACAGAATAAGGGGGCTGGGAGAGAGGGACAAGAATAAACTTTTAAGTTGGTACAGGAAGATTCTTTTTTTTTTTAATTTAATTTTATTTATTTTTTTATACAGCAGGTTCTTATTAGTCATGTATTTTATACATGTTAGTGTATTAGTGTCAATCCCAATCTCCCAACATCCCCCCACCACCCCCCGCCACCCCTGCCACTTCCCCCCCTTGGTGTCCGTAGGTACAGGAAGATTCTGACGGGAGACTTGATTCTACTCTTTCACTCAGTCTGTTCCTGAATGCTTCTTATATCGAGAGCATCTCACACCATGGTGTGTTGTGTCCAGTGTTTAAAGGTGTGTTTTTTTCACACAACTTATCCCTAACTGCTATCCCTAAACCAGCTCCTTCATGTGTTGTTCATCCAAAGAGGCTCCAATAGGAGGTAGAGGAAACCCTGGCTGTGTTGGGCTTCCTGGGAAATGGTATGTTGCCCTCCAAAATGGTGCTTCATTACAGGATTTTCTGCAGTAGTTTTACCGTTGCCATTAAAGCTTCTGAGACAATGGGTAAGTTACTTAATTACTCTAAGCCTTGATATTCTTTTTTCTCTGTATAATGGGAAAATAAAGGTACCTACCACTCATGATGCTTAGCCCTAGCCCCATGCTAGCAAATGGTAAATCCTTAATAAATATCAATACAGTACTAATGTAATTAACTTTTATCATTGCTTACTTTCAGTCACCACAAAGCCACTCTTTGCCTTTAAGCCTTATCTGATAGGAGTTCCTCTGTCTGAAATGACTCATAGTTTCTCTTCACAGATCAGAGTCCTACACTTGTATTCATAATCACCTCTTAAGGAAGTCTGTCCAGATTTAGTAATCCTGTCAACACATATTTTCTTCAAATTTACTTTTTATATTTATACCCAAGGTTACTAATAGTAACTATGTTTTCAAATATATTTTTAACTTCCTCAAAGTAATCAGAAGGCTACACACTTATATGATTATTCAAACTATTTTTGTGAAAACCAGTTAGAATTGCCATCAAAGTATATGATACATTTTGAAAAATATCTTCAACACAGGAAAATCATCTTTGCATTCTTTCATTCATTCAACAAATATTTACTGAATGCTTTCTATATGCTGGATAGACAATGAACAAGATAAACCAGTAAAATATTTAGTATGTTAGTGATAGAGAAATAAGGCAGGGAAGGTTGCTGAAAGTGTTGGGGAAGAAACATTAAAAACATGGAAGAAAGAAGGAAGCCATGCAGTATCTAGGAAAGGAGGAACAGCAAGTGAAAAGGCCATGCCCAAGGCAGAGGCAGGCCTGCCCTGTAGGAGGACCATCCAGGAGGCCGGATGAGAAGAGGGTGAAAAAGGGCCATGAGGGGGGAGCACTAGAGGATGTGGCCTGAGTCATTATAAGGACTTTGGCTTTTATTGTTAAGTGAGATGGGAAGCTACTGCAGGGTTTTGAGCAGAAGAGCGACATGATCTTACATTGGCTGTTCTGTTAAGGCATGCAGAGACAGAAAGGGAGACCAGTTAGAGGGTCTTGAAGTAATCCAGGTGAGAGGGAATGGGGATTTTGGAGTAGGAAGGAGGAAGTGGAGGTGGTGAAAAGTGATCAAATTGCAGAGAAATTTGGAAGAAGCGGCCCAGAAGATTGCTGACAGACCAAGTGTAGGGTGTGAAAGAAAGGTTAAAAATGTCTCTATACTTTTTTTTCCTTTTTTTTTTTCCCTGAGCATTACAGAATTGCCATTTCCTGAGCTCTGGATGACTTAGAAGTAGGGGGTGGGGTAGTATATTAGAAGCTCAGTTTTGGACATGTTAAGTTTGAAATGACTCTTTTTTTAAAATTATTTATTTATTTTTGGCTGTGTTGGGTCTTTGTTGCTGCGCACGGGCTTTCTCTAGTTGCGACGAGCGGGGGCTACTCTTCATTGTGGTGCACGGGCTTCTCATTGCGGTGGCTTCTCTTATTGCAGAGCATGGGCTCTAGGTGAGCAGACTCAGTAGTTGTGGCGCACGGGCTTAGTTGCTCCGCGGCATGTGGGATCTTCCCGGACCAGGGCTCGAACCCATGTCCCCTGCCTTGGCCGGCAGATTCTTAACCTCTGTGCCACCAGGGAAGTCCCTGAAATGACTTTTAAACATACAAGATAATGTTCATCTAGACCATTAAATATGAAAATTGCACGTATAGGGGAATGTCTGGGCTGCAGATAGTATATATGATATCTAAATCCTGAGAAGTCCCTGGATTGATTAAAAAGAAAAAAAAAAAATGCCAGCAGGGCCACTGAGAAGGTGAGGCTAAAAAGGTAGTAGGAAAATCAGTCAAGTATGGAGGCCTAGGAAGCAAATGAAGCTTTTTATCCCTTTCTTTCTTCAATTTATATACTTAGAATATATTCTTTGTGGAAAAAGACAGAAATTATTTAGAATCAAAGTAGGATAGATGAATAACCAAATAAAGTTATATCCTTTTTATGATTTAAATGAGTAAACATAAAATATTAAAAATGATTTTATTTTGTGACTTATAAATCGACTCTGAAACTTACCCTAAAAGATAGTCTCTAGATATCTGAGGAATAGCAGCACTGGAATACAGGTATATTCTACCGTTGTAACCACAGTGAAAAGCTATCCCTATAGGTCAAATGGCCAAATACCAAATATTTGTGGTGTGTAAGTGAAAGGTTTATCAGACAGGTGGGAATAAAGACATCTCTTCAGAGATGGACAGGAACTTTTGTGAGGCTCAAATATATACAAAATGGTTTTAAAACTGTTGTTTAAAGTATTGTACAGATGTTGCTTTTATAGTTTTTAAAGCTGGTGGTCATAAAAGCGGAGAGAGAAGTAAACTTGCAGTTGGCAGATTTCTCTTCAAACTCTGGCTATGCCATGTGATAGTTGTGCATGATTTTACAGTTCACATCTCTGGGATTTAGTTACCTTATCTTTAAAATGAAATAATACCTGCTCTGCCTGTTCTGCAAGATGTTGGTGGAAGTCAAATGATATAATGAGGGAGCTTGCAAACTACTGATATCTAAAGCAAAAGTCATGATTGAGGCGAGGTGCATTTTTCTAAATTCACCTACTTCTGTTTCTTTGTATAAGCCACAGTTCTCTATGTATCTTGAAGATACCTCCTTGAGATCCCAATTTAAAAAAAAAAAAAGTTCCTCTAAGGAAAATGCATACATACACACAAGCCCACAAAATTTGGTATACAATTGCACACTGATTGAAAATCACTTTGGAAAGCAATAGGAGTCGTAATTTCTTATGTGGAAGAGAAACCTAATGAAAGTATCATCTAAAAAACAATTAGTGTGTAGCAGGCTATGGGGCAGATCAGAAGAGGATAGCAGTGTTGGGAAGGCAACCCAGGCAGATGCAGAAACCCAAGCTTGAGGTAATGAGAGCCCCTAGTCTAAGATGGTAGCTGTGAGACTAGAGATGAACAAGGAGATGTGATAAGAATAGTTGCCAGATAAAATGCAGTATGCCCAGATAAATTTGAATTCTAGATAAACACCAAATAATTTTTTAGTATATCCTAAATATTGCATGGGGCATACTTACACTAAAACATTATTCATGGTTTATCTGAAATTCCATTTTAACTGGGCATCCTGTATTTTTATTTGCTAAGTCTGGCAACCCTAGAGAGAAACCGGTGAACTTATTCCTACCCTCATCCCCATGTTTCTGAGGCAGATTCTGAAACAACAAACAAAATAATGTGTACAACGTGACCACTGTGAAAAGGACAGAGTCATTAAGAGCTAGTCCAGCTCTTCTGTGGATCCTGAAGAGATCAATAAAGATGTCAAACAGTTCTTCACAGACCTATTTATTTCCCAGACAGGGCATGAGAGTTACTAATATTGTGGTTATATTCTATTCTCCATATATGAGTTTCGTACTGTCCAGCACAATCTACCTGAATGTGTGTGTGCACGTGTGTTTTATGTATGGGCTAATTAGCAAAAGAACCACTGGCTCACGGTTGCCCTGGACAGAAACATGAATTGGAGGACCCACAGCCTGTCCATCACCCGCCACCTACACACACACACACACACACACACACACACACACACACACACACACACGTGCACGTGAGACTGGGCAGGGAAGTTTTTTCCCTATGCAGCCCAAGCCTGTGGTCTTACTTGATTGGACAGTGTATGGTATAAGTGGGAAGGAAGAAGTTTTAACAACGAGGTCCTTTTCAGTGGAGACGTAGGAACAGTTGAAATATTCAAAGAAGGCAATCCATTTGAGGTGATATTACAAACCCGAAGGCAGGACAGGCAGGAGCATTCAAGGTGACTTTCTCCATCTAAAAGCCTAAGGCCTTTAAGGTCTTCTCATCTCCTGGGTAATACAGGTGAAAATGCAAAATAGAACTGCAAAACTTTAACCCTTATCTCTTCTACTTTGTAATTCTGTTCTGAAATTACCTTCACCATGTCCTAGTGTCTCACTCTGTGGAGGCGGAAAAGTCATGATAGCAAGGAGAAAGGGGTCTGGTTTCACTTCTCTTGTAGGTATAGCGGCAGACTAGGATTCACAACTGATGATCAGCAGTACCCAACAGCCCACGGTGAAGCTGGAGACCACAAAAAGCCCACAGCCCACACCTCTGGAGAGTATTTTGGAGAAGACAGGTGGAGGATAAAGTAAGGCCAAACCTCATGACTGGCTGGTGACTTGGTGAAGGCTGTCCCTGAGCAAAAGTGAGTTTTGCAAATTTGGGGGTAGTAGAGATATGGAGCAAGACATTGCAGGACTTGGATACTGACTGAACTCTTAACAGTAATAGAGAACTTTGAGAAGGAGCCTATATTCTTCTTTTGTGACTCCCCATAGTGTGATGAGTGCTCAATAAATGCTGTTGGCCAACTCTTTTAAACTGGGGATAGGGGAGAGGGGCACGAGGTTTGAAGGGGAAGGTGGGAGATGGTTAAGGAAGAATTTATGTATGTTCAATGGTCATAGAGAAAACAAATAGACCAAATAAAACTATTAGCCTTTTAATTTTCCACAGTTGTGTAAAATGAAATAAAAAGTTAGTTCCTTCTAAAAACCATTACATTCTGTTCCCAGTGGTAACAATTATGACCAGAACTGAAATGAAAACATATCATAACCAAAGCTCTGAAAACTCAAGATATTTAGTGGAAAGAAATCCTGAAGAAACACTTAATAGAGTGTTTGAAGTAAAAGCAAAACATTAAAACAATAAAAACATTTTCCAAAGGAAACAAATGATACTCAGCTAATTTCATGTCACTTCACAGCCATAAGGAAAAAAAGTTGGAAAATCTACACATTATGTAAGCAATGATCTTATAAACATGAAGGAAATAGCTCTGAACTGTTTCCAACTTTGCCTCTAAAATTCCTTTGGTGTGATGGCTGAACATATTATTTCCTGTTCTTGTACTCTGTGGGAAATAACACACCCATTTTAATCTTTGTCACTTTTTCCTATATCAACATTCATGGGAGGAATTAGCACTGATAATTCTCCCAAGGTTGATATCTCATATTCAGAAGTCTTGTGGCAGTGGGTCTCAAACTTAAACATCACAATACCTGGATAACTTGTTACTATCCTGGGATCTCTCCCAGATACAGTGATTCAGCAGGTCTGGTGAGGGATTCAGGAATCTGCATTTCTAACAAGTACCCCAAATGATTCTAAGACAGGTGTTCCACAGACCTTTCTCTGGTTTAGAATAACAAGGGTAATTTTCATGTCTACTTTCCAACTGAGGAGGATAAGTTTCGAGCTCTTTTTTCTATAATGCCCATAAGAATGGTGGAAAGGATTACAGGAAAATACATGAGAGTATACATAACACAGCTTTCATGACCTTTACAGGAAACTCAAATAACTACAATTTTTGATTTATAAGCTTTGAAATGAGGCACTGAAAGATTCTGAGTTGCATCCTGAGTCATCAGTGATTAATCTCCCCATAGTTTTAATGCTGTGAATATTTTATTGTATTCCTTGAAAATTGGTTATTTTTAAATCAGGTTATAACTCCTAGGTAAGTGGAATATTAAATTTTTAAAAAATTACTCCAGGTAAATGGGAATTTTCTGTACCAATCTGATACCAGAATATGATACACTTTATCAAATACAGTTGATCCTTGAATAATACAGGAGTTATGGGTGGCAATCTTCTGCGCAGTCAAAAATTCAAGTATAACTTATAGTCAGCCCTACCTATACTTGGTTCCTCAGTATCTGCGGTTCTGCATCCACCAGTTCAACCAATCTTGAATTGTGTAGTATTTACTGTTGAAAAAAATCCGAATATAAGTGGACCCATGCAATTCAAACCCATATTAAAGGTCAACTGTGCTTTATTATAGTACATATTTTTTTCTGAACATAATGAAAATAGCATTCTTCTCCAGACATTTAAATTACATAGGGCAATATTTATTCCACCAATGTCCATATATAAGGTTCTGTTTGATAACTAAGTAGTGTTTTCAGCTGTTCTTGGGGAAAACCAAGAAAAGTGATTTTGATTTTTCCATGTTATTTAAGCATGGTGGAAAATGAAAATGAAAATTTATATAATTAGGCAGTTTTACTTAGATATGATACATTGTAATTTTTGAAAATGTGGTTTTATTTAAATGGGATATATTGAAATGTGGTTTATTTAAATGTGAAACAATGTATAATTCATAACGATGAATAGCAGAATGAGTGGCCAATCAACAAGGCTCATGGCTAGCTCTCTGAATGTGCAAACAGGATTCAACAACCCACATTACTGTTCATAACCAGTCTCTCTTCTTCACTGTCTGCTTCTTTCTCATCCCTATTGCTCCTGTTATCTTCCAGGGATCTACACCACACAACAGAGCCTCAATGATACCAGATATATACCACATACAATTAATTTGTAAGACTCCTACTGTTAAAAGATTATACCAGCCTATATATTTAGAGTCACATTAAGGAACATTGCAATAACACAGGACTGATTTTGGACAATCATTTTCAAGATTTAATGTCTTCTGTTGGTGAATCACAACTGGTCCTTTCCAGTCAGGCTGACATCACTCTAATGACTGACACTACCCTAGTTCCATGGATGATAATTCTTGAACGCTGTCATAATCAGGATCTTAATCTCAATGTTACTCACATTGAGAAAAAGAAATTTACATTTAGATTTTCTGCCTCTTTGAAGTAGAAGTACTGAGCATAAAAATAATTTTTGGACACAATAGTTGGGCAAAACTAATAATAAAATGAGTAATTTAGGAGAGATGAAAAACTAAGAAGGTATACTGTTTCAAAGTCAAATAAAAAGGGAGAATACATTAGTTTCAAAAGAACAAAAGTAGTTAATGGTGAAGAATAACAACCAGTTTTAGAAATAAAGGAAGATGTCAAAACTTCTGGGCTTTCAAACCTGCACCCAGTCAGGATATACCAGAGTATTCACCATTAATATGATGTTTACTTTAGATTTTTGGTAAATATCTTTTATCAGATTTAGGAAGTTCCCTTCTACTCCTATTTTGCTAAGAATTACTTTTCTATGAAAGGATATATGGATTTGGAATTTTATCAGATGGTTTTACTGCATCTATCTGAGATGATCATATTAAATTCACTTATTTTGTTAGTGGGACAAGTTACATTGGTTTTCTAATGTCAAACTAATCTTGCATTCCTGGAATAAATCCAACTTGGTCATGATATGTAATTCTTACTCAGATGTTGCAATTTGGCTTGCTGACCATTTTGGTTTGTTTGGGATTTTTGCATTTATTCAGGGGGCTTGCCCTATAAATTTTCCCTTTCTGTTTGGTTTCTGCATCAAAGTTATGTTAATCAGTCCACTCCCTTTCTCTATTTGCTGGAATAGGAAATATATCATTTCAAAAAGGAGGCACTGAAGAGATTATAGATTTTCCAAGGTCTCTCTTATGCGTGAGCATTGTTAAGGGTGACTACAATGAAAAACAAAGGGATGTTAAAAATAAATCACATTATCAAGTAGTTGGTTTCACAGAGTCTGATTTAGAGATGGTGACAGGGATATATGACAGCATTTTACATTATTTCATTTAGTTCTCTCAAATGCATAATAATCATTGTTTTAAAAATGAGGAAATTGAGTCTTAGACTACGTGACTTGCCTAACATCACACAACCAGGATGTGTTAAAGTCGAAATGTGAACATGGTTCTCTCACTCCAGAGACTGTGCTCTTAAACCATGCCTCCTTTTTTCCCCCCTCTCTCAATACAGGAATCCAGTGTTTGGAAGACCTTTCATATACCTGCTAACTGTAACAACCCACAGATCTGCCACCAAAATAAACATAGCCTTTTCCAAAGTGCTGTAAAAAGTCTAAAATGTCTGAGCTTCATTACTAAAGGTTGGTAGTGATTCAAAATATACTAGCAGAGGAGATCAAATTAAGAAGATGAAGTAAAGACAATTATGGAAATCCTAATTAAGGTAAGCATTCAAATATATGTAATAAATGTTTGTGGAGAAATTTTGTAAAATACATATGTAATCTAACAGATTGGAATTTACTGCTAAATCTTGGAGTATTTCCCTCCAATAGTATGTATATGATATATTCCTTTCACTCTAGATACATAATTTTTCACTTTTAACAACTCTGGTATAGAAATTCATTTGAGAATAAATGGTGTCTTAAAAAAATCACTGTCAGTTATAAAAGAAAAAAAATTGCTGTCTAACCTGTATTACTTCCCATTTCTTCCAGGGGATTGATGTTTGCTTTTATCTGGGGGAACTACTAACTGTAAACACTTTAAATTCTCTCTTTGCTTGCAGATTTTTGTTTGTTTGTTTTGCGTTACGCGGGCCTCTCACTGTTGCGGCCTCTCCTGTCGCGGAGCACAGGCTCCGGACGCGCAGGCCCAGCGGCCATGGCTCACGGACCCAGCCGCTCCGCGGCATGTGGGATCCTCCCAGACCCGGGCACAAACCCGTATCCCCTACATCGGCAGGCGGACTCTCAATCACTGCGCCACCAGGGAAGCCCTGCTAGCAGATTTTTGCACCATGCTGGTGGAAGGAACTGAAACCAGTCTGAATGAGGATCAGCTGGTTCTTTTGCGGACCCTTCCAGATGGGACATTTACCCTGACTCTGAGGTTGTTCTAGCTTTATGGTAAGCTCTTCTATCAGAATCCACATCTTTGGTGTTACTTTTATCGTTGTTTTCCTTTCTTACTTAGTGCCAGAGAAAATGCTGCCTCTTCCAACTAACAGTATCTTAGATGAAATACAGTATATTTGAAATAATGATTATGCAACTTAAGAAATACAGACAATATTTTCCACACCTTAAGTATTCCTCAAAGACATTATTTTAATGATTGCCCATGATTCAAATAATCCATAATTCATTATTTATTCTCATTTTTGTAGATTTCAATTGCTTCTAATTTTTATTACAGAATAAAGCTGTAATGAACATCATTTTCATATCTTCATGTCATCCTGATAATTTCTTCAGAATAAATTCCTAAAAATTTATTGGACTTCAAAATTTATTGGCAAAACTGTGTATTGCCAAATTGACCTATAGAAATGCTCATCACTTTACATAACTACCAGCATTAATATAAGGGACCAGGGGGCTTCCCTGGTGGCGCAGTGGTTGGGGGTCTGCCTGCCGATGCAGGGGATACGGGTTCATGCCCCGGTCCGGGAGGATCCCACATGCCGCTGAGCGGCTGGGCCCGTGAGCCCTGAGCCTGTGCCCCACTGCGGGAGAGGCCACAGCAGTGAGAGGCCCGCGTACCGCAAAAAAAAAAAAAAAAAAAAAAAAAAAAAAGGGGGCCTACTTTCCCTAAACTTAAGAAAAATTGTAAAGCTCCATATGTAAAAAAACTTTCTCAATTGTTGATTAATTTGCATTTATGTCTGTGGCTGTTTCATATTTTTGTTGGCCATTTGCAGCTCTTCATTTGTGGGTCGTCTCCTGATGTCATTTGACTATTTTTCTATTGAGATGTTAGTCTTTTTATGTTAGAATAATTTTTACTTGTAGAATATAATTGCAAATCATATATAGTGCTAACATCTTTCAATTTCTTTGTCTTTTCATTTGTTCTTTTTGGATGTACTGATCATTTTAATATAACCAAACATGTTTCTTTATGGTTTCTTTGTTTCTGTGCTTAACCCTCTATCAAATGTTTTCCTCTGATTTTTTTATTAGTCATTTTGTGACTATTTATCAACTCTTTATTCCTCCTGGAATTTATCTGGGTATGTGTAGAAGACTCTTTACAAGTGAAAACACAGAAGACTGAAACTACTGTAGATACCACATTGATGATATAAAATCTAATGTGAAAACAGAACTGAAGTGAATTCAAAAAGAAAACGTCTAATCTGCCCCCTTATCCATTCTCTTCCCTAAACCAAATGACTGTATGTTTGCATATTATTCTTGTTCTCATTATTTCCAGCTAATTGCTTAGAACAGTGCTCTCCAAACTTTTTTTTACTTCATGGCACTGAAAGAAAAGGATAATCATTGTACAGCGCCCTGGTTAAATGGAGGAAGCTACTTAACAGCCTGCCAGAAAAGGATAATCATTGTACAGCGCCCTGGTTAAATGGAGGAAGCTACTTAACAGCCTTGAGCTCCACCACTCCAAGTCCTAGTGCTACTCTAAAGGCTACATCTAAATGGTACATCTGTAACCATTTGTGGCACATCAGTTGGGAAGTCCATAATATTTCTGTCAGTTATCATGTTCCTCTGAAAGGAACCCTTCTCCAATATGTTACTAGGGTCCATAAATCAGATGCTGGTAGTGAGGTAGAGAAGCCCGACTGTGACTGTCAAATAAAAAGAGAGCAATGAACAAAGTAAACTGAACATTTGTTGTGTTACTGGGACATACGAAATTTTTGTGAAAGAATCCTCTCAGTCAAGTTAGTATGAGGAAATTAAGTGACTTCACAGTGTGGAAGTATCTGGTCATTAAAATATTCTAAGTTACTACAAGCCAAAGGGTCTGTGCCTCTTCTAAGGAAACACAAGTTGCAGGAAACATAGGCTCTGGCCCTGGTATATTAGGGCTCTAACTTTTGCTCTTAATTTTTTAAAACTTTTATTGAATGATCCACTTTTTCCACAATTTTTAAAGTCAATCTTTATAATATACTAAATTCTTACATATCAGAGTATCTTTGTAATTCAAGTATCCATTAACCATATATTGTTATGATGATGAATCATAAAATACTCTTACAAAAAGTGCTCTTTAAAAAGTCAATCCCAGGAATTCTCTGGTGGTCCAGTGGTTAAGACTCCATGCTTTCACTGCTGAGGGCGTGGGTTCAATCCCTGGTCGGGGAACTAAGATCCCACAAGCCGCACGGTGCAGCCAAAAAAGAAAAACTCAATCCCTCCTCAAACATTCTTCCCCACTTCACAACACCTCCTACATTAATGTCTGTCTTTGACAGTGTCTTGCAGATTGTCGTTCAAAAACACAATGCAAGTGCAATGAAAACTCATTACAAAGTGAACTTGCAAGTCTCACAAATATGTAGTATTTCATGAAATTGATAAAGATGATGGAAGACTATTCAAATCATGAGTATAGCCATAGAATGTGTCAATCAGTCCAGTGAGCAATTAAAGGAAAGTTGCCAAGAACAAAAAAACAATGATACAAGAAGCGCATAAGGGAATGATTTGACTAGAAGATACTCTTACAAAAATGGATGAAGTCTGGGATCTTTTGTAAGATGATTTGATTATGGAACAGCCAACATGAAGTAAAAATTATCATTCCATGTTTCAAATAATTTTGTCAAAAAATATTTCTAAGAGTTAAAATATTTATAAGTTAACTATGTTATACAGAAAGCTTTTTTTGTAATCTTAGCAAAAAATTTTAAGTTAAAGTTCTAGTGAAACTATTTATGAAAATTTGGTCCCAAATTTAAATAGATTTAATTTAAGTGACCTTCTGGTATCAGTTATGCTCAGGTAAGAATCTGTTTCAAGGTATTAGTTGTCTGACTATATATTTGTGCAACAGTGTTAACACAGATTTAATTTGCTTTAACATCTGATAGGGCCAGTCTCTCTTTATTAATCATATTTTATTAAGAATTTAATATCTTTCTTGTTTATCCTTCCAGCTGATATTCTATAAATTCATTTAAAATACCAAGACATTAATTTAAATCTATGGAAAACTTTATTGGAATTGCATTAAACTTCTTTACTAATTTAGGAAGAAATAGGGAGCCTATTTGCTATATTCAGTCTTTTTATCAAGGAAAAATTATTGTCTCCATTTATTTGTTTTCTTTGATCTGTTTTAGAAAAGTTTTCCTCACATACATCTTATATATTACTTGTTGAATTTATTCATAGGTGATAACAGTGTACCTGTCTATCAAATCACCATCTAAAACAGAATATCCCTATTCAACATGCAGGCACCAATCCCAAGACAGGAATTGTTTCTGGTAAAGAGCATGAATGATTTTCAAAGATGGGGACAATAATGAATAGCATAACAGAACTTACTTCCAGCAATATGATGGAATAAGACATCCTGAATAAACCTCCCAAAATAAAACATCTTTTTTACTGGATTAAACATGAAAAACATCTTTTAAAGTGAATTACTGATCTGGCAGTAAAGTAAGAGGAATCCTTAGAGGCCAAAAATGAAGCAAAAGCAGAAAATCAAAGATATAATCAGATGTGGGAACCAGTGGTGACCCAAAGAGCACTAGCTGAACCCTCGTGACTTACGAGTTTTAACAGCAGAATATATATTCTTCTCAAGTTCACATGGAACCTTCTGCAGGATAGACCATATGCTAGGCCATAAAACAAGCTTCAAAGGTTAAAAAAAATTGAAATCAAACAAGTATGTTATCCAACCACATGGAATGAAATTAGAAATTAATAACAGAGAGAAATACGGGAAATTCACAAATATGTGGAAATGAAACAACAAACTTCTAAATAACCAATGGGTCAACAAAGAAACCACAGGGAAATTAGAATACTTTAAGATGAATGAAAATGAGGACACAATATATATATATCAAAATGTATGGGACATAGCTAAGGCAGTGCTTAGAAGGAAATGTATAGCTGTAAATGCCCATATTAAAGAAAGAAAGCTCTCAAATCAATAACTTAAACTTCTACCTAAAGACACTGGAAAAAGAAGAGCAAAATAAACCCAAAGCAAGTAGAAGGAAGGAAATAATAGACTAGAGTGGAAATTCATGACATAGAGAATAGAAAAACAATAGGCAACATCAACAAAGCAAAAGATGATTCTTTGAAAATATCAAAATTGGTAAACTTGTAGCTAGACTCACCAAGAAAAAAAGAAAACTCAAATTATTAAAATCAGTAACAAAAGAAGGGACATTACTATTGACATTACAGAAATAAAGAGGATTATAAGGGAATACTATGACTAACTATATACCAACAAATTACACAACAAATGAAATGTAAAAATTCCTAGGACACAAACTACTGAAACTGACTCAAGAAGTAATGGAAAATCTGAATAGACCTATCACAAATGAAAAGACTGATTTAGTAATCAAAAAACTGCCTATAAGGCCTAGGCCTGATGACTTCAATGGTGAATTCTACCAAATATTTAAAATAATAATTAATACAAGTTATTCACTAACTCTCCCAAAAAACAGGAGGGACCACTTCCCAATTCATTCTGAGACCAGTATTACCATGATGCCAAAATCAGACAAAGACCTCACAAAAAAAGAAAACTACAGACCAAATATCTTTTGAACATAGATTAAAAAATCCTCAACAAAATACCAGCAAACTAAATTCACCAACATATTAAAAGGTTTATACACCATGATTATGGCTTGAGTGTTATCCCAGGAATGGAAGGTTGGTTTAGCATTTGAAAATTAATCCCTGTTATCAGTAGAATAAAGGACAAAAATCATATGATCATCTCAACAGACACAGAGACAGCATTTGACAAAATCCAACACCCCTTCATGATAAAGACAATCAACAAACTAGAAACAGAAGGGAACTTCCTCAACTTGAAAAAAGAAAATGAGTAAATACTTTGAGGTCAGTGAAATGAAGACACGACACACCAAAAGCTAACATCATACCTAATGGTGAAAGACTGAATGCTTTCCCTCTAATTTCAGGAACATGACACGGATATGTGCTCTCCCCACATCTGTTCAACAACGCAAGGGAAGTTCTGACCAGGGCAAGTAAGTAAAAAAAAAAAGCATCTAGAAAAATTAAAACTACATTTTATGCAGATAACATGATCTTATATATAGGAAATTCTAAAGAATTCACTAAAACCTATTAGAACTAATAAATAAGTTCAACAAGGTGGCAGGACCCAAGATCAATAAGCAAAAACCATTTTTCTATATACTTGCAATGAACAATCTAAAAAAGGAGTTTTTTAAAAATTCCATTTATAATAGCATCAAAAAGAATAAAACACCTAAGAATAAATTTAACAAAAGACGTATAAAACTTATACCCTGAAAACTATAAAACACTGCTGAAAGAAATTAAAGAAGACGTTTTTGAATTTTATTTTTTATCTTTTATACAGAAGTTTCTTATTAGTTATCTATTTTATACATATTACTATATATATGTCAATCCCAACCTCCCAATTCATCCCACCATGCCCCCACCACCCCCACTTTCCCCCCTTGGTGTCCATACGTTTGTTCTCTACATCTGTGTCTCTATTTCTGCCTTGCAAACCGGTTCAACTGTACCATTTTTCTAGATTCCACATATATGCATTAATATACGATATTTGTTTTTCACTTTCTGACTTACTTCACTTTGTATGACAGTGTCTAATTCCATCCACGTCTCTAAAAATGACCCAATTTCATTCCTTTTTATGGCCGAGTAATATTCCATTGTATATATGTACCACATCTTCTTTATCCATTTGTCTGTTGATGGACACTTGTTTCCATGACCTGGCTATTGTAAATAGTGCTGCAGCAAACATTGGGGTGCATGTGTCTTTTTGAATTATGGTTTTCTCTGGGTATAAGCCCAGTAGTGGGATTGCTGGGTCATACAGTAATTCTATTTTTACTTTTTAAAGGACCCTCCATACTATTCTCCATACTGGCTGTATCAATTTACCTTCCCACCAACAGTGCAAGAGGGTTCCCTTTTCTCCACACCCTCCCCAGCATTTGTTGTTTGTGGATTTTCTGATGATGCCCATTCTAACCGGTGTGAGGTGATACCTCATTGTACTTTTGATTTGCATTTCTCTAATAATTAGTGATGTTGAGCAGCTTTTCATGTGCCTATTGGTCATCTGTATGTCTTCTTTGGAGAAATGTCTATTTAGGTCTTCCACCCCCCCTTTTTTTTTTTTTTTTTTGTGGTAGGCGGGCTTCCCTCTGTTGTGGCCTCTCCCGTTGCGGAGCACAGGCTCCGGACGCGCAGGCTCAGCGGCCATGGCTCACGGGCCCAGCTGC
>NC_041219.1:1737961-1765848 GCF_002837175.3 Physeter macrocephalus | reverse complement strand
TTTCCCAGCACCACTTATTGAAGAGACTCTGTCTTCTCCCTTGTATATCTTTGCCTCCTTTGTCATAGATTAGTTGACCATAGGTGCATGGGTGTATCTCTGGGCTTTCTATCCGGTTCCATTGATCTATATTTGTTTTCATGCCAGTACCATATTGTCTTGATTACTGTAGCTTTGTAGTATAGTCTGAAGTCAGGGAGTCTGATCCCTCCAGCTCCATTTTTTTTCCCTCAAGATTGCTTTGGCTATTCAGGGTCTTTTGTGTTTCCATACAAATTTTAAGATTTTTTGTTCTACTTCTGTAAAAAATGCCATTGGTACTTTGATAGGGATTGCACTGAATCTGTAGATTGCTTTGGGTAGTATAGTCATTTTCACAATGTTGAGTCTTCCAATCCAAGGACATGGTATATCTCTCTCCAACTGTTTGTGTCATCTTTGATTTCTTTCATCAGTGTCTTATAGTTTTCTGAGTACAGGTCTTTTACCTCCTTAGGTAGATTTATTCCTAGGTATTTTATTCTTTTTTTCTTTTATAAATTTATTTATTTTTATTTATTTATTTTTGGCTGTGTTGGGTCTTCATTGCTGCACGTGGGTTTTCTCTAGTTGTGGCGAGCAGGGGCAACTCTTCATTGTGGTGTGTGGGCTTCTTCTTGCAGTGGCTTATGTTTTGCAGAGCACAGGCTCTAGGCGCGTGGGTTTCAGCAGTTGTGGCACATGGGCTCAGTAGCTGTGGCTCATGGGCTCCAGAGCGCAGGCTCAGTAGTTGTGGCACATGGGCTTAGTTGCTCTGCGGCATGTGGGATCTTCCCGGACCAGGGCTCAAACCCATGTCCCCTGCATTGGCAGGCAGATTCTTAACTACTGCAGCACCAGGGAAGTCCTATATTTTATTCTTTTTGTTGCAATGGTGAATGGGATTGTTTCTTTAATTTCTTTCTGATTTTTGTTGTTAGTGTGTAGGAATGCAAGAGATTTCTATGCTTTAATTTTGTATCCTGCAACTTCACCAAATTCATTGATTAGCTCTAGTAGTTTTCTGGTGGCATTTTTAGGATTATCTATGTATAGTATCATGTCATCTGCAAACAGTTTTACTTCTTTTCCTATTTGTATTCTTTTATTTCTTTTCTTCTCTGATTTCCGAGGCTAGGACTTCCAAAACTATGTTGTATAATAGTGGTGAGAGTGGACATCCTTGTCTTGTTCCTGATCTTAGAGGAAATGCTTTCAGTTTTTCACCATTGGGAATGATGTTTGCTGTGGGTTTGTCATATATGGCCTTTATTATGTTGAGGAAGGTTCCCTCTATCCCCACTTTCTGGAGTTTTTGTCATAAAAGGGTGTTGAGTTTTGTCAAAAGCTTTTTCTGCATCTATTGAGATGATCATATGGTTTTTATTCTTCAATTTGTTAATATGGTGCATCACATTGATTGATTTGTGTATATTGAAGAAACCTTGCATCCCTCAGATAAATCGCACTTGATCATGGTGTATCCTTTTAATTTGTTGCTGGATTCTGTTTGCTAGTATTTTGTTGAGGATTTTTGCATCTATATTCATCAGTGATATTGGTCTGTAATTTTCTTTTTTTGTAGTATCTCTGTCTGGTTTTGGTATCAGGGTGATGGTGGCCTTGTAGAATGAGTTTAGGAGTGTTCCCTCCTGTGAAATTTTTGGGAAGAGTTTGAGAAGGTCTGCTGTTAGCTCTTCTCTAAATGTTTGACAGAATTCACCTGTGAAGCCATCTGGTCCTGGACTTTTGTTTGTTGGAAGATTTTTAATCACAGTTTCAATTTCATCACTTGTGATTAGTCTGTTCATATTTTCTATTTCTGCCTGGTTCAGTCTTGGAAGTTTATACCTCTCTAAGAATTTGCCCATTTCTTCCACATTGTCCATTTTATTGGCATAGAGTTGCTTGTAGTATTCTCTTATGATGCTTTGTATTTCTGCAGTGTTGTAACTTTTCCTTTTTCATTTCTAATTTTAGTGAGTCCTCTCCCTCTTTTTTGTGATGAGTCTGGCTAAAGGTTTATCCATTTTGTTTATCTTCTCAAAGAACCAACTTTTAGTTTTATTGATCTTTGCTATTGTTTTGTTTCTATTTATTTCTGCTCTGATTTTATGATTTGTTTCCATTAACTTTGGGTTTTTGTTTGTTCTTCTTTCTCTAGTTACTTTAGGTGTAAGGTTAGATTGTTTGAGATTTTTCTTGTTTCTAGAGGTAGGATTCTATTGCTATAAAATTCTTAGAACTGCTTTTGCTGCATCCCATAGGTTTGGATCGACGTGTTTTGTCATTTGTCTCTAGGTATTTTTTTATTTCCTCTTTGATTTCTTCCGTGATCTATCTCTTGGTTATTTAGTAATGTATTGTTTAACCTCCATGTGTTTGTTTTTTACATTTTTTTCCCTGTAATTTATTTCTAATCTCATAGCATTGTGATCAGAAAAGATGCTTGATATGATTTCAATTTTCTTAAATTTACTGAGGCTTGATTTGTGACTCAAGATGTGATCTGTCCTGGAGAATGTTCTGTGTACACAGAAGAAAACGCAGTCTGTTTTTGGATGGAATATCCTATATCAGTTAAATCTATCTGGTGTTTTGTGTCATTTAAAGATTTGTGTTTCGTTATTAATTTTCTGTCTGGATGATCTGTCCATTGGTGTAAATGAGGTGTTAAAGTCCCCCACTATTATTGTGTTACTGTCCATTTCCTCTTTTTTAGTTGTCAGCATTCGCCTTATGTATTGAAGTGCTCCTATGTTGGGTGCATATATATGTATAATTGTTGTATCTTCTTCTTGCATTAATACCTTGATCATTATGTAGTGTCCTTCCTTGTCTCTTGTAACATTCTTTAAAGTCTATGTTATCTGATATGAGTATCGCTACTCCAGCTTTCTTTTGATTTCCATTTGCATGGAATATCTTTTTCCATCCCTTCACCTGCAGTCTGTATGTGTCCCTAGGTTTGAAGTGGGTCTCTTGTAGACAGTATATATATGGGTCTTGTTTTTGTATCCATTCAGTGAGTCTGTGTCTTTTGGTCGGAGCATTTAGTCCATTCACATTTGCTGGAGTGGGGCCCAAAATCTGCTTGGACTAACAAGTTCCCAGGTGATGTTCATACCGCTGATTTAAGAACCATACTTTTGGGCTTCCCTGATCGAGGTGTTAAAGTCCCCCACTATTATTGTGTTACTGTCCATTTCCTCTTTTTTAGTTGTCAGCATTCGCCTTATGTATTGAAGTGCTCCTATGTTGGGTGCATATATATGTATAATTGTTGTATCTTCTTCTTGCATTAATACCTTGATCATTATGTAGTGTCCTTCCTTGTCTCTTGTAACATTCTTTAAAGTCTATGTTATCTGATATGAGTATCGCTACTCCAGCTTTCTTTTGATTTCCATTTGCATGGAATATCTTTTTCCATCCCTTCACCTGCAGTCTGTATGTGTCCCTAGGTTTGAAGTGGGTCTCTTGTAGACAGTATATATATGGGTCTTGTTTTTGTATCCATTCAGTGAGTCTGTGTCTTTTGGTCGGAGCATTTAGTCCATTCACATTTGCTGGAGTGGGGCCCAAAATCTGCTTGGACTAACAAGTTCCCAGGTGATGTTCATACCGCTGATTTAAGAACCATACTTTTGGGCTTCCCTGATCGCACAGTGGTTGAGAGTCCGCCTGCCAATGCAGGGGACATGGGTTCGTGCCCCGGTCCAGAAAGATCCCACATGCCACGGAGCGGCTAGGCCCGTGAGCCATGGCCGCTGAGTCTGCGCATCTGGAGCCTGTGCTCCTCAACGGGAGAGGCCACAACAGTGAGAGGCCCGCGTACTGCAAAAAAAAACAAAGAACCATACTTTTTGAGTATCACTGACCTAGAGAAACTTGAATATGTGCAGCTGGAATCACAGTCAAGAAGGAATGTTCATAACTGCCTTGTTTATAATAGTAAAAAAGTGAAAATAATCTAAATGTCCGTAGTTGAATGGATAAATACCAACATTAATATGTGGTAAAACTATAATGAAAAATAAAGAATTATTAATACAAAATTCAGGATAGTGGTCATCTGGGAGTTAGGAAAGAGAGAGAAGTATCCAGGACACACAGAGATGCCTCAAAGTTAATGTTCTATATTTTAAACGATGTTGTACTTCAAAATGTAAGTCAAATATATACTTCATATATATTCTAATATGTGTGAATCATTTCATAATAAAAATTTTTATGTAAAGTGGGAGATAATGATCAGCTATGTCAGATGGTGCTGAGAGTTCAAAGAAAGGTGAGGACACAGAAAAGACTATTAAATTTGGCAAAAGGAAATATGTGCTGATCTCTAGAAGTAATTTCAGAGGAGTAATGAGGACAGAAGCCAAACTAGAATGGATTGAGAACACCATAATACAAGATAGAAACTGCCAAAACCATGAGAAGTGAAAATGAATATCAATATTTCAGGAGTGTACATGATAGGAATTACTTCCAACCAGGGGTCATCAATACCACTTCCTGGAAGAGGCATTTGTATAGGATTCTAGAGGATGGGCAACATTTGGGTATACAGAAGCAGGAAACGAAGGATGTTTCAGGCAAAAAGAACAACAGGAACAATGCCAGTAAAGGCAGAATCAAGCAAAAGTTAGATATGAAGGGGAAGGGCAAGCAGTGCAGTCTAGCTGGAGCACGGTGGCTGGGTGAAGACTAGGATAGATAGAAAGGTACAGGTTGTTCAAGACTGGCACTGTCAACATGGTAGTCACTGGCTACGTGTGGCTACTGAGCACTTAAAATGTGGCTAGTACAACTGAAGAACTGAAGGTTTAATTTGAATTAATGTAAATTTAACAACTGATACCTGATTCAGTTATAGGAACACTTTGAAGTATATTTGGAAGAGCCTGCATATATGAATAAACTTTTTCAAACAGTAGATTTTATGTAACCTAAATATAGACCAAGTATTTTCAATAAAAATGCAGCATCTGAATTACGATGGGCTGTAAATAAGGTGACCATCTGTACAAGTTTTAGCACTGTAAGTCACACAACACGGGGTCACCCTAGCTGTAAGAGTAATCTATATTCTAGATGTCAAAGCATGTAAAATAGCTCATTATTTAATAAAAGCTTTTATTACATGTTGAGATAATAATATCCTGTATATGTAAGGCTAAATTAAATGTATTAAGGTTAATCTCCCTGTTTTTTTTTACTTCTTTTAATGTGGCCATCAGAAATTTTAAAATTATACATGCCTGGACTTCCCTGGTGGAGCAATGGTTAAGAATCCGCCTGCCAATGCAGGGGACACGGGTTCGAACCCTGGTCCAGGAAGATCCCACATGCCACGGAGCAACTAAGCCCATGAGCCACAACTACTGAAGCCCAGGCGCCTAGAGCCCGCGCTCCGCGATAAAGAGAAGCCACCGCAATGAGAAGCCGGCGCACCGCAACGAAGAGTAGCCCCCACTCGCCGCAACGAAGACCCAACTCAGCCAAAAATAAATAAATAAATTTATTATAAATAAATAAATAAATAAAATTACACATGCCTGACATTATATTAAGTATTGGACAGCACTGGTCTAGATAAAGGCAGGCCTTAAAGACCAACTTGAGTTTTGGCTATTACTCAGTAGGATATAAAGTGCCACTGAAATCTCAAAATGTCCACATAAATTTTTTTTAAGTAAAAGGAAGTATTGTAGCATTTGGAACTATAAAAATAAAACTGCCCTCTGGAGTTAAATTTTTTAATTCACTCAATAATGAAGTCACCAAGGAAAAAAAATGGTTTCCAGGCCTATAAGACTTGACTAGTTTACAAAGGCTTTATAAATGTATAACACATCAACAAAGTTCCTAGCTTTGGGTGCATGGCAAACCGTTTATAAAGTCCTAGTTAAAAACCAACTTTTGTACTTTTTCCTTCTTTTGACAGTCACAGGTTTACAGATCTACTCAACATCTCATTTTCTACAAATCAGGAAAATTTCTAATGAATACCAGAGAATCACAGACAATGCTAGAACATTATGTAAGTTAACAGTTCTGTTTTTTTGGAGAGAGATTCTCAAAGACTGTCCCCTATCACCCTTCCTCCAACAATGTCCTACAACAGAAAAATAAAAGTCAGAAGGATTATTTTGCCTAACATTTGCAATTCTGGGAAGTCTTATCTAGCACTCTGACGCATCTGGCTCCCGCCAACCGCCCATCCATAATTTAGGGAACGTCACCACCATCTAACCAGTTGCCCAAGCCAGAAATGTGATAGTCATACTAAATTTCTACTTCAACTTCATCCCATTCAAAGACCTTTTCAAATTCCACCTTCTTAATTTGTTTCGAAATTTTCTTAATATTTCACCCCAACCCAAACCTCCACCTAAGGCCCTCATAGCTAAATATGGTAGAATTAGGATTAAACTAAATTTCTGTCTCTATATGGACTCTCTCTCTCTCTGGGTCATCTGATTCACCTCTGTGGTTTTAACTCCCAAATTGTATCTCCAGCTCAGATTTTTCTCAAAATACCTCAGAACTGGAAATCCAATCACCTACTAGAAACATCCACCTGAATACTGGGATGGATAAATATTCCATCCCAATCTCAAAGTATCCAAAAATTCAGTTTATCATTTTTCCCATCCACTTTGTTACTTATCACCTATTCTCCAAATGTTGGGATGGTTAGAGTTCCTACATTAGAAAACTGGACATCAATTTCTCTATCAATATCCAATTCATCAAGTCCTTCCCATTTTATCTCTGTTTTTCAAATCCTTTCTCCATTTTTCATCCCAAAAAATCCTCACCTGATCTCCATTTAACAACCCACATCCAAACTTCAGAATGTGACCTACAAAGCTTTCCATGAACTGATCATTACCTACCTTTCCTGTCTCTATTTATTGTCTTGTACTAATTCAACCATAAGAAATTGCTTGTAGTTTATACATGCACTAGGTTGTTTCTCATCGATCTTTTTTCATGTGCTCTCTATGCCCAGACAGCCTTCTTTCCAACTTTAAGGTGCATGTGCAGGTCTCCAATGTCTACCCATGGAAGAAACGGTAAATCTAAGTACTCAGGTTCTACTGGCATTAAAGTCCAAGAATCAACAAAATGAGTCTATCCTGCTGCCCCTGGTAGAGGTTCTTGGGTACAGAAATCTACCATCAGGATGTATTCCTAGTCATAAAGTTTCCCAGTGGGGCTTAAAGGCAGTAGCTAGTTATGCTCACTAGACCAGTAGAATGAGCATTATGGACATTCAGTTTCTTTAAAGCACAACTTCCGGTTTCTAATTTCCAGTTAAGTACCTGTTCTTGAGCATCCTTTCCAAAAGAGTGGCTGCCAAAATTCTGCTTGATTTAGCATCTTTTGTTGAGTCATCTGGAAGAAGTGACTTGCCGAGATAAGTCTAGGAAAAAAGGGTGAAGAAGCCATGTAGATGACCTACAGTAATGTAATGTCACTAGGAGCAGGAAATGAGAATTGCAAGGTCAATCTTATTAAAGGAAATGTTCTGGGCACATGATATATCAAGACACTGTTCACTTGGAAATCACAACTTGTCATCCACACAAGGAAAATATAACAAAGTGCAATATCAGGCTTCAATATTCACAAGATATTCAGGTTTCTACCAACCAATGAGCATGAAAATGGATTTTATAATAACTCAGGTTCCAACACATTAATTTTTATGAGCTCATCACAAGAACAGAAGCTTCCCTGAGAGCTCACAAGAGACTTACCATTGTACCTATACTAATTAAGAAGTGTCTGATAAATTTTACCTCATCTGCCCTGATGTCTTCCCAATCTATTAAGATGCATAAGCTACCTCTCTAATCTCCCAGAATTTTTTTTAATTAATTAATTTATGTATTTTTGGGTCTTCGCTGCTGCCCGTGGGCTTTTTCTCTAATTGCAGCGAGTGGGGACTACTCTTTGTTGCAGTGCGCGGGCTTCTCATTGTGGTGGCTTCTCTTGTTGCAGAGCAGGGCTCTAGGCACGCGGGCTTCAGTTGTTGTGGCACACAGGCTCTACAGCACAGGCTCAGGAGTTGTGGCACACGGGCTTAGTTGCTCCACGGCATGTGGGATCTTCCCAGACCAGGGCTTGAACCCGTGCCTCCTGCATTAGCAGGCGGATTCCTAACCACTGCGCCACCAGGGAAGCCCTAATCTCCCAGAATTTATTCTGCTTTCTTCTCTCACTATATTTTCCACACTATCTTTTAACTTAGCTGCCCTAGGTTCTCTAGATTGTGACCATCTTGAAGACTGTGCCATGTCTTTTTCATCTTTGCATTCCTAATATGTGTCTGACATTTGTTAACAACCAATAAAAGTCTACCAACTAAGTCAAGTCTTCTTTTTAGTTGATTAAACCATTGAAAAATCTAAACCAATGCTACTCAAAGTAGCTAGCCCATAAACTATTTTTTTATGATAAGGAGTTTGAGCCAGAACGTGTAAAAGAATGGCTTCCTTTGAGAAAGTCTTGCTATGAAAATTGTCTAGATGGGACTTCCCTGGTGGCACAGTGGTTAAGAAGCCACCTGCCAATGCAGGGGACACGGGTTCGATCCCTGGCCCGGAAAGATTTCACATGCCACGGAGCAACAAAGCCCATGTGCCACAACTACTGAGCCTGTGCTCTAGGGCCCACGAGCCACAAATACTGAAGCCCATGTGCCCTAGAGCCTGTGCGCTGCAACTACTGAGCCCACGCACCACAACTACTGAAGCATGCACACTCTAGGGCCCATGTGCCGCAACTACTTAGCCCAGGTGCTGCAATTACTGAAGCCCACCTGCCTAGAGCCCATGCTCCACAACAAGAGAAGCCACTGCAATGAGAAGCCTGTGCACCACTACAAAGAGTAGCCCTCGCTTGCCACAACTAGAAAAAGCCTACATGCGGCAACAAAGACCCAACGCAGCCAAAAAAAAAAAAAAAGTCTAGCTAAACTAAGTAGTGCTTTAGTGATACATCTGATTTACATTCTTGCCCCACTTTAAGCCAAACACTTGAAAGTTAGACAAAGACATTTTCATAAAGAAAAGATGCTGAGGAATGGATGGTTAAAATTAACTTCAGGTCTTCATCTATTTTTATAAGCATACATATATTTACAGGTACCAAAAAAGATTAAAAATAAAGGCATCTATTTTCACTGGTTAAAAATATAAAATAAAATAAAGACACAGGGAACTTTAAAAAAAATTTTTTAAAGCCAAGACGCATTTAAAAAAAAAAAACCTAATAAATTTTTAATTAGAATTTTTTCCTTTTTTTAAACAGGACAAGTAACAGATTACATCAAACTTCAGAACTTCTCAAATATCTAGTTATTATACACATTCCCATCTGTCTTGCAGGGAGGGATCTTGGTCGGCTTAACAGTTTCAGGTAAAATAAGCTGCATAAAAGTATATATTACAATAATAAATGTACAATGTTTACATGGAATATGTTTTAGAAGCAAGAAAAAGATGCATCTGCATCAAAAGGCGACCTCTTAAAATGCCACAACTATTTTTTACATTCACTCTTGTAACAGGTCACAAGATGGGGTCACTAAGCACAGATAAATCACTGTGATGCACATAAAATACAGAAAGATTGGTTATTTTATATATTATATATATTTTTTCACACTTTAGCATCTGAGACATAAACTGAGAATTTAAAATTTATTCTCTTCAGATAACAAATCATTTTTTATTCTTCATAAACATGGTGCCCACAAAAGCACATAGGTAAGGCACAATAGGGTTTTCTGTTACAGAACAGTGTGCATCATGTTTACTTAACCAGAAAACGTGCATTAACTGTGCAAGTTCATGCTGCAAACCCAACACATATACAATTAAAAAAAAAAAAAAAAAGAAAACTGAGCTTTAAACAAAATCAAAATTGGTACAATTCCAGCTGTTTCACATATTCATTTGGACTGACAATGACATATCAACAGGTTATTTTTAAAAAGCCAATTGTTACGTTACAAGTAAACTTTGCTCCGTAACTATTTTAATCTGAAATCATAAACAGTAATAAGGTAACTTCACTGAAACAAAGTAAATACTGAGGCACAAAGCAACCATCACTCCTGCATTTTACTACACTGCAAACTTTCATGACCCAAAATTGCAAATATAATTTCTCAAATACACATTTTGCTGCAACAATGTGCCCTGCTTTAAACTTGACATACAACAGGGAAGCTAACATCTCATTAAATTATAAATAGATTGGGAAAATGACTTAATCCCAATGGTACTATGTCATAGCCCTAGTATTTATAATAAATACAGCTTTTCACAAAATACTTTTCCAATATCTGCCAATTGCTTTTTTATTGCTCACATAAATTTGAATCCATTACAACTGGTATCGGAACTTTCACACAATATCATACTCAGACATTTTTATATAAAACCTATAAAAGATATTTTAAACTTTTATCTAATACTTCCAGGTGTTTGGCTGTTTGATCTATATGATAGTACAGCCATATGTATATATGTGTGTGTATATATACACATATACACATACATATATATATACATACACACATATATACACATACATATATATACACATTAGATTATGAATAAAATAGGAAGCTTATTTTACTGCTTTAATGCAGACATCCTCACAAAACAAGACTACTTTCGCCATCACCAGCATTTATACATATATACAAAAGCCAGTTTAAGTACATGTACATCCACTTATACTTATATGTAACCACTAAACCCAAACTGATTTTCCCATATTCCAGCTATAGCAAATGAATCTCTTACAAGCAATAGAAACCTAAGATTAAATTGGGAAATTAACAGTTTTACCACATTAGCCTGTAAGGAACTATGTAGGTGACTGTATACAAAAATTCACAACATTAGTTTACAGGAAATTATGGAAATACAAGAAGCCTTTTCACCATGCTTTTGTGTGGTTATCCAAATACTTCTTGGTGCAAAAATAACAACCACCACATCTGAAAATGCTTAATAAGGTCAATGTTCCTCATGCAAAACTTTAAGTGCATTGGCTTAACTGAGCTCCAAAAACTGAATGAAACAATTATTCTATCTACTCAGCATTGCTGCTTCACTGCTAAGTCCCTTTGGAACCTTAAGATTTCTGGAACGTTCAAACAGATCTGTACTCAATAAAAATATTACATACAAAAAGCATTTAAAAAGGGAGACGAAGCCAAACACGAATTTTCCTATTGTAAAGAACAGTCCTAGGAGTGGAAGAAAGTCTTTTCAGGAACCTCCTTGAGAATTGGCTAGGCCAGTCCGAAGACGAAGATGAGACATAGAGTTCATATGTTTATTTGATGGCTTCAAGGGAGTGTTGCAAGTAAGAGCTTGGGGAAAGCGATGGTGATATCTATCTAGTCGTAAATATTTTACTGTAACCAATTTCCCTGTTGTAAGATAAAAATAATATTTTAGATCTGTATGAATGTGCTTAATAGAAAACAAACTGTGGTAAAAGATATATGAACACAAAACACAAATAAAATAATCTAAAATTATTACTCTAAAAATGCTAACCTAAGATTCTTTAATTTAAAATCTGGTATAGTTTAACAGTAAACCATAATTTATCTTTTCAAAATGTTTGTCATACTCAAGTTTCTTACCATCAAACCAAGAGCCATGCAATGCCTTAAAAGCTTTCCCAGCATATTCTGGAGACAGACATTTAACATATACACAACCCTGTGATATTTTTTAAAAAAATAAAAAGGGAAGAAAGAAAATAAATAGTCTTAGTTTAGTAGCAACAAATCCCAAACGTAGAATTCAATAGTAAAAGTTACTTTACCTCACGTGAATTTTTGTCTACTGCAATGTGAACAATGCCATCATTATCACTGCATTTTTCTAAAATTGCTTCTTGAATTGCCAAATGCCACTGATCCCCTATTTCCCTAAAAAATTAATGAAAACAAAAATCAACAGCCATCATCAAAAAGTCTACAAATAATAAATGCTGAAGAGGGTGTGGAGGAAAAGGAACTCTCCTACACTGTTGGTGAGAATGTAAATTGGTACAGTCACTATAGAGAACAGTATGGAGGTTCCTTAAAAACTAAAAATAGAGTTACCACGTAAACCTGCAATCCCATTCCTGGGCATATATCGGGAGAAAACCATAATTCAAAAAGATACATGCACCCCAATATTCATAGCAGCACTATTAATAGCCAAGACATGGACGCAACCTAAATGTCCATCAACAGATGAATGGATAAAGATGTTGTATATATACATAAATGGAATATTACTCAGCCATAAAAAAAGAATGAAATAATGCCATTTGCAGCAACATGGATGGACCTAGAGATTATCATACTAAGTGAACTAAACCAGAGAAAGACAAATATCATATAATATTGCTTATATGTGGAATCTAAAAAATGATACAAATGAACTTATTTACAAACAGAAAGAGACTCACAGACAAAGAAAACAGTTATGGTTACCAAAGGGGAAAAGGGAGGAGGGATAAATTAGGATTGGGGGATTAATTTACACACACTATATACACTATATACTTATACACATTATTATGTATACATTATATATAATGTATACATAAAATAAATATAAAATAGATGTAAAATAGATAAACAACAAGGATCTATTGCATAGCACAGGGAACTACACTCAATATTTTGTAATGACCTATAAGGGAAAAGAATCTGAAAAGGAATATATATATATACACATATATACATACACACATATATATGTATAACTGGATCACAGTGCTATATACCTGAAACTAACATGATATTGTAAATTAACTATACTTCAATAAAAAGAAATTTTTTTAAAGAATGAGCAAAAAAAAAAAAACCCACAAAAGATCTGTTGTACAACCTAAATATATAAAACTTTTACTTTTCAATCATACCTCAATACAGCTGGGGGAAAAAAGAACAAAAAATCAACAGCTATATTCCTACTCAGAAGAAGTCTTTTGTTTTTTACAATATATATACCCAACTAGAATGGGGACAGTTTAAAAACCATATAGTTAAAATTAACAGTATATAAATGCTTGTTACTAACAGTAGGTAGATTAAAACATAATTAACATTCAGAAGTCCCAGACCTGCTCTCACTTTCCAGTCTAAGAATGCACACGCTGAGGCACTGAAGGATCAGCCTACTATAGCAGAATAAATGTGCTGTCATTTTTACATTTAAAATCCTACATACTTAAAATCATTTCTCTTTTCTATCTAGACAAATGTTAATGAGCACTTTAATGAGTTACAGTAAACTTGTAAAAGTAAAGTATTATTTTTTAATGACATTTTCAAATTCCTAAACTTAAGGAAAATTCTTAGTATATAGTGTATTCTGAGCTTCTTTTTTTTCCAAAATAATAGAAGCGTGAATATAGGACAAACATTTTGTACAAATAAGTCACCTTACTATTATGAAAGAGTTCCCGCTACAGTAACGCACATTTGTTTTTCTTGTGAGATATAGATGGTGGGTCCAAGGAAAAGGCTGTTACACTTCAAATTGTAAATCTTCATCTCAGGTAATAAAATACTGGACTGGCATAGACTTCCTAATCCCTACGGTATGAGGTAAGATTCCAAATAGAGGGATCACCACACCGTTAATTGTTTCTACCTCTGCAAGATGGAGGGGATGTGTATGCATGTGTGTGCGTGCGTGCGTGTGTGTGTGTGTGTGTGTGTGTGTGTGTGTATACTGACAGTGCTTTGTCGCATTTACAATTTTGCTGTCACTTATTTGGACTCTTACCATATCAACTATTTCTTGAAATAAATGAGCTATCAGGTGGGACTTATGGGTATTTTATATGTAATACAATTTCTACTGTCAGCTTTTTTTAAAAAACAGAATTTGACTTGTCCTATCATTGGAGAGATAAGTAGTCACCTCTAGAAAGCAAGTTCTAAAGATTATTACAGCTTATATGTGAAATATTATGGATTCTAAGGCAATAACTTTTGACTGTGCTATTTTCTGGATTCATGTGTTGTTGTAATTACATAGACAGAAAAGTTTCTCAAACAGTAAATGGACAAGTCTTGTAGAGGGGAAGGTATGTACATTTTTGTAGAAAACTTTTTACGAGTAGGATTTGGAAATTTTAAAATAGCAGATATTTCCATCTATATTGCCTACTGAGGCAAAGAACGGTGGCAGACACGACTTATACATCTAATAAAGGGTACTGTTGTTTGTCATCCTATCTGTCATTAATTTGACTCAAGCATTTATCTGCTATGGGGATTCCCAGTGAAAGCAAAGATTTATAAAAGTTTTACAAATCATTATACACCTGTGTCTTTTGGTGAAACCTTTGCTTGAAATTTAACAAAAAAGAAGAAATGAGAAAAACAGAACATTTCGGTAGTTAGAGATTGAGAAGTAAAAGATTTTTCAGTTACAGGCATAGCATTATAAGAGTATCATGCATTTTTCAGCCAAATATTCCAAATAAAAATTACATGTACCTTTTGTCATAATACTTACATAACTGGATCAAACATATTTCGAATCTTTAGACATGGCGTCAAACTATTTGGTGGTGAATTTCTTCTATCTAAATGAAATGCTACAAAAAAACAAATTAGTTTTACTATTTTCCATTGTTCCATTTTGTTGAAAAGTATTCAGCCATTCAGTTTATTCAAAAAATATTCACTGCATATTTTTATTATGAGCCAGACCCCTGAATCAAGGTGAATAAGACAGACACAGTCATTGTTCTCACAGACTTTAGTGGGGGAGACAGATGAAAAACAGTGTCACCCAAGAAATCATAATTGTGGTAAATCCTAAGAAAGAAGAGTACAGAAAGCTCGCAGTGTAACTTAAGCTAATCTGTGAATATCAGGTAACACTTCAAGGAGAAGTATAATTTATGCTGGGACCTAAAGAATAAATACAATATAAATAGGCAGAGTAAAGAGAGGTGTAAAGGACATCTCAAGAAAAGGTGACAGCTGTACAAAGCCCAAGGCAAGAAGGAACTTCGTATATTCGAGTAACTAAAAGACAGTCACTGTGACTAGAGTGGGGACAATAGAAAGATAAACCTGATTCGAGTAACTAAAAGACAGTCACTGTGACTAGAGTGGGGACAATAGAAAGATAAACCTGAAGAAGGGGATGTTGAATTATGGAGGACCATGTAGGCCACATTAAAGCACTTAGACATTACCATAAAAGCGATGGGAAGCCACTGAAATGTTTTAAGGAGAGGAATACTATGATGAGATCTCTTAAAATTATAAAATTTTTAAATAGAGTGTTATGTGGAGAATCAATTAGATGGAAGCAAAAGTGAATGCAAGGACACCAGTTAGGAGGTTATTATAGTTGTCTAAGAGGGAGATGATAGTAATGTGGATAAGACAGGCCAGCAATACAGATGGAAATAACTGGACAGAATAAGGACATATTATGGAATAGATTTGACATGACTTGTTTAAAGACTGCACATGTGGGGGCTAAGGGAGAGATTAAGGATGACTCCCAGGTTTATGACAGAACCAACTGAGGAGGGGTAGGTATCATTAATTAGACAAGAACACTGGAGGAAAGGTCAGTTTGGAGAGAGAAGACATTAGGTTCATGCACATGTTGAATTTCCAGTGCTTCTTAGTAACATCTGGGTATAAAAATCTAAAAAGAACAGAAGACTTAGTGCAAGATATAAATTTGAAAGTTACCAACATATATATAAAAAATGAAGTTGCAGCATAAGATCATCTGGGAAGACAGGGAGAATGATGAAAGATGGCCTGGAAAAACCCCAACACCTAGAAGGGCCAGGAAAATCTAGAAAAGAAGATTTAAGAAAGGGTAAGAGGTAGGATGAAAACCAGAAGAAAGTGGCAACCACAAAGCCAAAACAAGAAATTTCCAAGGCAGGCTCAATTGTTAATACTGTTCAGTAAAATAAAGACAGGAAAGAAAAATGTCCACTGACTTTAGCAATATTGAAATCTGAGAGCTGTTTCCTTGAAATGATGGGGATGGAAAACAGATTGGAGTCAGCTGAAGAATAAATGGGAGGTGAAAAAGTAAAGACAGTGAGTAAATTGTTTAATGCTATTTGGCTATAAATAGGTAGACAGCTATAGGACAATGTATAGTGCACCAGTGTGTTTTAAAGATGAGATTATAGTATGTTTAAGTGCTGACGAAAAGATCCAAGAGAGGCAGGGATTTAAAACACAGTAAGGGAAGACACTTGAGAAGGCCAGAGGGAATGGGATCCAGAGGGATCCTCTGAAGAGAAGGGCTCGGATCTTTGTTAAGTGAGACAGCTCCTCAATTGCAAGAGGAGGTGAGGATGAGTGTAGATTTTGGTAATTCTATGAATTTGGTGGTAGAAATTTGAGGCAGGTACAATCTGATTGCTTCTATTTGAGTCATCAGCTGAGAATTAGAAGAGAAGAAGGGCAAAATGTTTGAAAAGAGGGGAAGAAATATAAAATTGTTATTGAGTAGAGTAGGTAAGTGAAGTGACTAGTAAAAAATGGTAAGAATAAGAAAGGCAGGTAGTACTGAAAACCTAATTGAGGTTGATTAGTTATAAAGGTACCAGTCTGCCAAGTTGCATGACTTTCTCCTGCTATGCTCAGCCATTTGCATACAGACAGGCACAGATAAACAGTTTCATCCTTGGTTGGAATATACCAGGGTAAGATGAAGGACAAGTGATGACTTAAGGGTACTAGCAAGAGAGTGATTGAAAAGACGGATCATGAAAACTAAGATGCACAGGAAAAGAAGTAAAGATAGGAGAAATGCTGAAGAACTGGAGAAAGTAGGTGCATTGAAGAATCAGATTCTGGAGTTCCCAAATACATAAAGCAGGAAAGTTGAAAGGATGAGTTTATGATAAAGACCAGAGCGTATCAATTAAAGATTTCAGAACTGTCAGTGATAAGAAACATCTGGAGTATAAATGTCTGAACAGTGCCTGATATGGTGTGGAGGAATGGTCACTAGACAGGAAAAATCTTTGCCAAATCTCAGATCAAGAAGGTTTGTGAACATCTAGTACCTTCCGAACTTCTCTACCAGTGTACAGATTCTGTTCTTAGATGACCTTTTAGCTGCAAACAATCTGCTTCCTTGAAATTCCAATAATGGCCTGGGCCAGCGGGGGATGAACCAGAGAAAACAGAAGCATTCATACCACCTTATCCTAGCCTAGACCCAAGTTTCCACAAAATAACAGACCTGGGAGAAACTATCCCTGGCCAACTCTAATCAGAAAGTAGTCCAAAAGATCAAATTGATTTTTAAGATATAAGCTTTATCTCCCTAACTAAACCCTAATTACCATGGCCATGTAAAGATACAGGAGTTATTGAATGATACATTTCAAGTACCTCAGGAACTACCTTTGGGTCCTTCAAATGAATGTTGTTTATACCAAACACTACATTTGTCAGAAGCATAAATAATTATATGGCTCCCCAGCAAACTGGTACTTTAAAACAACTTTAGGGACTTCCCTGGTGTCGCACTGGTTAAGAATCCGCCTGCCAGTGCAGGGGACACGGGTTAGAGCCCTGATCCAGGAAGATCCCACATGCCGCGGAGCAACTAAGCCCGTGTGCCACAACTACTGAGCCCGTGTGCCACAACTACTAAAGCCTGCACACCTAAAGCCTGTGCTCCGCAGCAAGAGAAGCCACCGCAATGAGAAGCCCACGCACAGCAACGAAGACCCAACTCAGCCAAAAATAAAATTAAATTAAAAATTTTAGCAAGAGGGAAGAGATATGGGAACATATGTATAACTGATTCACTTTGTTGTAAAGCAGAAACTAACACACCATTGTAAAGCAATTATACCGCAATAAAGATGTTAAAAAAATTTTAATAAAAATAAATTAATTAAATAAAATACCTTTAGAGATACTAATGTTATATGATCACTGAATTTATATTTAACTACCTTTTAGAAATTGAAAAAAATTCAATAAGGCTGATTATTTAACAGTTACTTGGGAAAAGTATCATTAAATGACAACAGCTTGTAGTGGTAGTGAACTCAAAAGACTACTGTAATTACCAACCCTCCAGATATGTACCATTTATTTATTTGGCCATGCTGCGTGGCCATGGGATCTCAGTTCCCTGACCAGGGATTGAAATCCAGTGAAAGCTAGGAATCCTAACCACTAGGCCACCAGGGAACTCCCCAGACATATACCTTTTAAACCACTGCATTTATAAGGGGAGAAACATTAAGCTTGTTAGTAAGTTAAACTATCTGTTCCCATAAAAAAACCATCAGAAGCCTCTAGTATACGCCCATTTTTATACAGTACAACATTTGTGTTCAGATATATTTAAATGAAAGCAAAACTTATTTTATGTATTAATCATTTTAAAAAGCTAGGTCAGAGTCATTTAGTTACACTTAAATAGAATATATATATATATATATATATATATTTTTTTTTTTTTTTTTTTTTTTTTTTGTGGTATGCGGGCCTCCCTCTGCTGCGGCCTCTTGCGGAGCACAGGCTCCGGACGCGCAGGCCCAGCGGCCATGGCTCACGGGCCCAGCCGCTCCGCGGCATGTGGGATCTTCCCAGACCGGGGCGCGAACCCGGTTCCCCTGCATCGGCAGGCGGACACGCAACCACTGCGCCACCAGGGAAGCCCTAGACTATATATTTAATAGCATAAAATGTAAGTAATATTAAAACTAAATTCTCTCTGTATTAGAGCTATATGTTCTTAAATGAGGCAAAAAGATGCATAACTATCATTAAGAAAATTCCAGCAACTTCTCATTATGAGCTTTTTGTAACAATTCTTCTTATGATGAAATTTTTAAAAGAGCTCAAGTCTTTCTTGCTATAAATCTAAAGACTTCCATTTTATCACCACAACCATACAAAAATTGAATTGGTATACTTCAAGTAAATAGTTACCAAGTGTTCTCAGGATTTTCTGCCTTCAGGCTAAAATTATCTCAGCCATTACACCTTTTTTTCTATTTGCTAAGTAGCAGGTGTCTTACTTTACTCTCAATTCCTTTCTAGGTCCAGGAACCCCTAATCACTGTAACTGTTTATCAAAGACTGTCAAGAAAAGAGATGAAATTTACAATTCTTTCCATGGCCTATTTAGAAATATGCAAATTAACGTAGCTCAGTACTTGGCATATAGTTTCCAAACACTTAATACACTGAAACCTGGAAAAAACACTTAACACATAAAAAGTAGCTGGAGGGCTTCCCTGGTGGCACAGTGGTTGAGAATCCGCCTGCCAATGCAGGGGACACAGGTTCGAGCCCTGATCCGGGAAGATCCCACATGCCACAGAGCAACTAAGCCCGTGCACCACAGCTACCGGGCCTGCTCTCTAGAGCCCATGAGCCACAACTATTGAGCCCACATGCTACAACTACTGAAACCCACACACCTAGAGCCCCTGCTCCACAAGAGAAGCCACTGCAATGAGAAGCCTGTGCACCACAACGAAGAGTAGCCTCCGCCTGACACAACTACAGAAAGCCCGCACGCAGCAATGAAGACCCAACGCAGCCGAAAATAAATGAATGAATAAATTAATTTAAAAAATAAAACTTCTAAAAAATATATTTTAAAAAAGTAGCTGGAGATTTTTTAAATATTGTATTAATTCAGGTTGAGTTTTAACTACTACTATAACTGACCTAAAGTTGTATTTTATCATTTTTGCACAGTCTTTTCCTAGCTAAAGATAATGATAAAGTGAAAATAATAGTCTGACGTTTTAAATCCTAGAGATTATAAAGTGTCCAATTTAACACACTTAAATAAATCATACCACTACTAATTTTTAAGAACATGGATTATCTAGTTGAAAATTGCCTTTGGATTCATCTTGAAAATCTCACTTATTTTAAATATCTTATTTTAAAATAAGATAACTATAATGATAAAAAAAAATTCATATGAACAAAAACAATGGCCTAGAACTTCAGATGCATACATGAGCACCAATTGTTAGCTCTATGATGAAATTAGGCTGAGACTCCACATGCATCATTATAAGGCACTAAGGTAATCAGATCTGACTGACAGCCTATGGTTTCATAGGACCCTTCTGCATGTACCCTAAAGCAAATAGTTTATGGTTTAGTGTCATTTTGGCAACATAAAAACTTTATTTTTATGCCACGATTATATAAACTATTACTCAAGCTCCTTGAAAGTGAAAATCAATTACAGAAAATCAGGAAGAGATTGGATTTTATTTTATTTCAATTTCAAAACAATTAACCTACTTTTCCCATATAGTCTATGTTTAGCAAGCATTGATAAATATGCTTTTTATCCAACAAGATTAAAAGAAACTCAACTCATTACTAGTTCTGAAATACAAATTAAACTAGCCATGAGATTTCTTTTTGCAAATAACCATTAAGATACAAAAAATTCAAATGAGGTAACAGTTATCACTTTGGGTACGTAAGGCAACCAAACACCAAACCCTCTTATAAACTTATAAATACCTGTTTTTGCAACTATGCAAGCATTAAGAAAAATATGGAACGATACCCACAAAAGCTACTTGGCATGGGATATGCAGGCGGAAGACTCTTAACGAAAAAGAGAAAGGCAAGCAAAAATTGAAAAAAGAGCAGTTAAAAGTTATGATTCCACTTACACATGTTTTAAATACAAAACAAATTACATGTGTCTTATTTGCACAAAAAATCAGGGAAAAAGAATGCAGTTAGATCTTTAATATACTAAGTTGCTTTGGTAAGTGAAAGAGGAAAAAAAAATCAACGTAATGTATCTAGAATTCTATCACAGTGAAGACAAACCATGTTGTTTATATTAGCAAGGAGAAAAGTGGGAGGACATGTAAGAAGCTAATGCTGATTCCTTCTATGGGATGGAACTGGAAGGGAGCTCTGCCTTCATACATCTTTCAGTTGTACTATTTTACTTTAAACACGTAAGACTTTTGCATTTGAAAAAATTACATTTATATATTTTTTTTGTTTAAAAATACATACCTTGACCTTGCCACACTTTAGAAGGTATTACTAATATTTTGTCACAAGATGCAGAAGGCTGGATCCACCGCCAAACTAGAAAATCTGCACCACCTATTCTTCGTGTTTCCGTGCGAACTCTAGACTCATTAGCAGCAAGGAAGTCAACAGCTCTATCCCAGACTTTCTTCATTTTTCTCCTATCATTTGAAGGAAAATGACAACTTTACTATCATCTTGGCTTGTCATCTTTTTCAAATATTAGTCATTGAAGGTAGTGGTTACTCTTAACGCGGGCTGTTCTTATCACTGCTTATGGAGGAGTTTTTTCCAAAAAGATTTAGATGACTGAACCTCACCTCAGATTGACACTATATTTGGAACAATGCACTGGTATTCCCCCCCACCCCGCCCCGCCCAAAAGCTCCACTGGTGATTCTGATGTGTTGCTAGGGTAAGAATGTTGCTTTAGACTGTGACATCATCTTTTATTTTCAAGAAGTTATTGCTTAATTCTTTTATTTAAAAAGCTTCATTAACAACAAAAGAAAGTATTCTAAAACATTATTAATAAAACATCTCTGGCTATTCTGTCTCTGTTTCCTTATCAAGACAGAATTAAAGGAAATAAGGTAGACACTGAAAACAAAGAATCAAAAGGGTATATTTTGGGGCTTCCCTGGTGGCGAGTCCGCCTGCCGATGCAGGGGACGCGGGTTCGTGCCCTGGTCTGGGAGGATCCCACATGCCGCGGAGCAGATAGGCCCGTGAGCCATGGCCGCTGGGCCTGTGTGTCTGGAGCCTGTGCTCCGCAACAGGAGAGGCCACAATGGTGAGAGGCCCGCGTACCACCAAAAAAAAAAAAAAAAAAAAAAAAAAAAGTGTATATTTTGAAATCCAGTTGTCTATTATGCCACCCAAAATCAGGAAGATAATAGATGAAAATTCAAAAAAGAGTTTAAAGTACAAAAATAAAGCCTGTACAATAAAACAGGTCTAGTTGAGAAGGGTCACAACTCTCAGTGTAATTTTCATGACTGTAGAAGATACCAACATTCTGATTTACTTCAACTCATAATGTGTTGAACACACCTGTCGTGAGGCTGTATTAAGGAATTTCGCACATGGGGAATAGGCATGTAAGGCTGTAAATCTTTATTTTCCTGGCAAGCTTCATTATGACTTCGTAAAACATCTGAAAGTAAATCAAACAAATTTACAAATGAAGCAATCACTGGACATCATGTAGTTTATCACATAATGACTATTCTAGAAGTAGTTTAGATTTTTACAAATACTATACCTATAATCTTTACCACCATATCATACATCTGCCTTGTTTCTTCTTCCTCTTTTGTCCAGCGATATTTCATGTAACGCAGAACAACGCAAACCATCACTACACCTGCAATATTTATATATTGTGTTTTTAAAACTGTGGTCAATGGCATTCAATAATATTCACTGCAACTTGAAGTTATTTTGTCAGTTGTTAAATGTGGTATTAACAAAATAAAGCAAAAAAAAGCCATTTTGACAGTTTCTACAGAGACTATTTTAACTGCCATAATGGGATAATGGAATAAGCCTTCAAGACAGTGGTCTGAATTAGCTACATGATCAAATTACATAGAAAAATTTAATATTAAACATTTCCCAGAGTGTCACTTAATATCTCCAGAAAAACCATTTCTTCATTACGCTGACAACTGAACATTTAAATTCTATTATTTTTTTTAAAACAAAGTAACATAACTATATTTCACAAACTTTTTTCTTTCAGCATTAAGCTATGAGAAAAGTGAGTCTTATGAGACTGTAAACAGACTACCTCTAACTTTATTTAAGTAACCTGAATTATTTTTACAGGACTTGGGCAGAAAAAAGAAAAAAAAATGAGTATCTCCTAAATTCCTATTAAGAATCAAAATAGTCACATAAAATCTAGGAATCTGAATAAAAATTTTAATTCACTTAATGGTATTTTTTAAATTAAAAATAATTTTAATGAAGTTAATTTCTAATATAGTATTTTAAAAATAAGCTTAATTTTTGTATCCTCCTGTTCTATTTCCTAAAGTAGATTTCTATCTATGCACTAAATTTGCTTTTTCTGTGACATTCACATGACAAAGTTTGATTCCCACCTCTCCTCACAGCACTGTTTTCTAAGCCCTTAGATTGATACGGACATTATAGAAACCCTCAATATTATTATAATACCTTACTGAAGACTTCTGGATGTGATTTATAATGACAACTATCACAGAAGTATATTCTCAATCCTGGCATTTGGTGAAATACAGACACAAAAATTCTAGACTACAATGTATCTGCTTTCTCATCCTCACAACTTACCTAAGCATAACAACAATAACCTGTGGGTGACAGTAATAAAAGCACGTCGAAAACGACACCAGAAGGACATCTGTGGTCTTGTGGATTGTAAAAACTGTACATCATCTATATCTGTCAATTCTTCCTCAGAGCCATTACCAACACACCTATTTAGAAATAATTAAGGGAGAGTTTAGAGTCAAAATCACTTCTTAGACTACAAAATGAACAAAGTGGAAACCAAATCCTTTACCTTATTCCAACATCTTTTCCATTTTCAAAAATCCACTTCAATGAGATGTTAAATATATCTTCATATTCAGGATCTAAATCCTAATAAGAAAAATAGAGAAAATAACTAACTATTCTTTATAATTCACATCCACTTGTTATGTGTAAGGCATCCTATAAATAACATACTTTATATAACACTTTAAACTATATAACATAATAAAAATGTATTATTCATTACAGAAAAATGAAAGGAGAAAAAAGAAGAAAGTCACCATTTCCCCACCACCCTAAGATAACCACTGAACATTTTGCTATGTTTTCTTTTCATTTTTTTATTTACAGATTTAAAAAATAATAATTTTCTTTTCAAGTATCATTGTGATTAAGAGTAAATTAGTCTCCCCCTTTTTTAATGGAACACTATCTGCAGATGAACAAATGACAAATTATTCAGACTTGGATGTTTAACAGCCGTTTTCTCAACAAGTGAATGAAGTTAAGCCCATCAACTCCAGAAAAACAACTGATTGTGTTATCAATGATAAAATTCAAGCTTTCAAGTGAAAAGTAGAATTTCAAAAAATGCCCATCCATTACTATGAGCCTAATAACTTCACAATACTTGAAAACCTTTCCAATGAGACTATGCTGTGATATTAACAAATGTGGCTTTTGAGCATGGCATAATAAAATGTGTCAACATTTGGAAGATCTGCATAACCAGTGAACCAATATTTTCCAAATGCACAATCATGAGCTATAAAATCTTGCATGGGTAAAAGATCCATTCTAACTGCAAAACAGACCAAAGGGCTTTAGTATGAAAAGTACGAGTACAAAAAGTTCGCTGACATAGTTTTAAATTCTACATTGCCGCTAATCTTAAGAAACTACTACTTGTAGAGTTTTGGTATTGAAGAATATCTACAATTATCGGAATAGAGAATTAAAATACTTTTCCCTGTTTTGACTACGTATCTGTGTGAGGCTAGATTTTCTTGAGGTACTTCAACCAAAACAGCATCACGATGGATTAAATGAAGAAGCAGATATGAGAAGTCAGTTATTTTTAATTAAGATAGACATTAAAGAGATTTGCAAAAATATAAAACAATGCCACTTCTCACTAAATGTTTTTATTTTGGAAAATATAGTTATTTTTCATAAAAATACAGTATTTATGTTAACGTAATAAATTCATTATTCTTATTTTAAATGAATAAGTAAATTTTTAAATGTTGTCTTAACTTTAACATGGCAAATATATATCTAAATATAAATAAATACATATTTAGCCCACAGATGTCATTTAGAATCATCAGTAATTTCAGAAGTACAAAAAGTTTAAGAATTGCTGAGCATAAGTGGATTATGTATTTTTTAAATCAAAATATTAAAAACAAAAGTGGTATTATATTACACATACTGTTTTTCTACTTGCTTCTTTCACAGAATGAGGTGGCATGAATGTCAGTGTCAGTACACATGGAACAACCTCAATTTTTTCCAGCAAGATAATATTCCATTGTGTGGTTATTTTACACTAATCACCCCCTTATTAATGAACATGAAGTGTTTCCAATTTTAGTATACCAAATAATACTGTAAATAAACATCCTTGAAAATTCTTTCATTCAAAATATTTATCGAGGGCTCACTATGTGCCAGGTACTGTTCTAGGACCTAGAGATGTAGCGCTAAACAAAAAGCCGAAATTCCCTGTGCTCATGGAGCTTGCATTCTATTCAAAAAGTATGTCTTCATGTACTTTTGGAAGCGCAAAAAATGAATTTCTAAAAGTAGAAATAAGAAATCACTTTTTAAAATCCCTTAAAAATGTTTAAGTAATAGCTATTGAATTTTAACAAAATATTCTTCAACAGCTTTGGAAATTACAAGGTTCTCATTTGATCAGTTTACTTCCTAATATGAAACTGGCAGTTATTTTAATATATCAAATTTGAAAGTATAGTAAAGAATTTTATGAAGCAGAACTAATCTTGCTAGGCATCATTACTTATGTGTAACTACTACCAGGATTTTCAGATGCTGAAGATAACTATAGGCTATCTGTTATTTTTTTAAGTGTGATAATTTTGGCAATATTTATAAATATCAAAAAATTGTAGCCAATGTTAGTATTTAATTATTGAGAAATGGTTTATATGTGAGATCACTTCAGTGGGATATTATGAATTTAGAAATGATCATGATGAGAGCTAAATAGCTATATGCTTTAAAAAGTAAAATACAACATTTAGCTTATTTATAACTATAAAAGATATATACTCATTTGAGTAAGAACTAGAAAATAACGAAGAAAAAGTGAATTTTGTTTAATATTGCCCTAAGATGTTATGCGATTATACAAAACAATTTCAGGCAATTACTGTTTTAATTTTTATAAAATTAGAAATCACTTTGCATATAACTAAATATCAAACAGAATGCACATTCACATACTCTAAAATTAGAGCAGATTCAAGCTTTGATAAAGGAACACCAACAGAACATACTTCTGGTTACACTGCATGGATCAGGATTAGATAAAGCACAAGTTATACAGGATTTTGAAAATCCACAAAGCAATATTAATATGGGTTATTAATATGTGAGCTGAAGACCTTGTGTTGATTCCTCTTTGTAATGTATTGGTTTTTAAAAATGATTTTGTACTCATTTAGTTTCTTTCAAAGACTTTATCCTTCAAAGACAAAGACATGATAGCACCCTTGAAAGACGTGGATTTTTTAAAAAATCAATGAAATACATACATTGTATTTAACCTGTATTTACATATATGCTCTTCAGTTTGTATTAATACAGTATGCAGAATATTATGACACGTTTGCATTATTACACAGAACTTAGAAGGCTAGACTATAAACATATGTCAAACAATGTAAAAACTAAGAAATTTCCAAGTTTACTAGTTATATAATTTAAATATAAAAATTTTAGGAAGCTAAAAACATTATAAACACAATTACTACCCTCATTAATTATCCTTAAAAATGTACATAATGGTTCAAATTAACAAGGACACCTACTCTAATAAATTAAGTATGTGGAGGAACAAAGAGCTTAACACTTCTAGTTATAAAATACTAAGGATAGAAAAGGGCATCCGTCGTTATTTTTCCCATTTTCTGTTTTCCTTTCCTATGTTAATACCCCTGGATATCCAATGACTACCTGGAATACAACAGAACCATGGAATGTTCCTTTATGAATACAGATTTTCAAAAAACAAATGTAATTTATTTAAAACTTCATTAAAGATTAAAAAGGGTGTTGAGTTCTTAAATAAGCTATTACTTCCACAAGTATTCTACATAGTACTTAGAATTCTACAGTATCATAAAACGGAATTTTTATAGACATAGAAGTTGAATTTTTTTCTGGCTTATGCTAATTAAATAGCTCATGCTAACACTGTAGCATATACAGCATCTACCTGATTTTAAGAGTCTGAAGTGTTTTACTGTTCACTTTTTGGAGCTACCTGGAAAGCTGTAAGGCAAGGGTAGGCCAACTTTTTTGTAAAGGGCCAGAGAGTAAATTTTGCAGCGGTATACACTTCTGGTCTCTGTCACTTTTTTAAGCAACCTTTAAAAACGTTGTAAAAACACAGCTAGTAGGCCATACCAAAAAATGGCTCACAGGCTGCAGTTTGCCGGCCCTCGAGGTAAGGCATTCCTGTATCATAAAACGCCCATTTTCTAATAACTGATGACAAAACTCAGGAGAAAACTTAAGTTTTTAATTTTTAAAGCAGGTCTACTATTAACATAATTGCTTATTACTAGTTACTTACAGGCAATAGTTCTGCTAACACACTGCTGATTGCTTCACAGAAATCTTTCTAAATTCAAAGCATGTTTTCCCAAATCTTTAACAAGTCTATTTTAATACACTATATGTGTACACATACACACACACCCATGATTCCCAATTACAAATTTACTTATTTTCAAAAAACTAGCCAAAAATGTGTATTTTAAAACCTGTATCATTTGCTTCAAAACTGGATTACAAAGTACAAAAATAATACTGTTTCATGTAAAAGATTCCGTTCATTAAATAAAGCAACAAAACATTTGTAAGGAGGGAAAATGATACTGGTACAGGAAGAAGTCAAGCAAATATTAAAAATCTATTGGATAGGGCTTCCCTGGTGGCGCAGTGGTTGAGAATCCTCCTGCCGATGCAGGGGACACGGGTTCGT
>NC_041219.1:1679065-1737833 GCF_002837175.3 Physeter macrocephalus | reverse complement strand
CCCACATGCCACGGAGCGGCTGGGCCCGTGAGCCATGGCCGCTGAGCCTGCGCGTCCGGAGCCTGTGCTCCGCAACGGGAGAGGCCACAACAGTGAGAGCCCCGCGTACCAAAAAAAAAAAAAAAAAATCTATTGGATATAGTTCACAAATGGATAATTTATATGGTAATAATAGCTACGTGGCTTTCTAGTTAGTGAATATTCTGCTTAATTGTGAGATGATATATGCCATACATTAGATGCTACCTTTAAATTAAGTAAAATACGACACACAGAAATCAATAGTGAGTATGATTTAATTCTTGATGATTCAGTGGAAACTTGACCTTTCACCTCCAAGAATAATGGAAAGAACATGGTCCTTAGAATCAAAGAGGCCTGGAATCAGATCATGACTCCACTACTGAATAGCTATGCGTATAACCTTAAGTGGAAATAAGAGAAAATAAGTCATTTATGCAGATGCATATACTTTGCTCAATTCTTCAGATTCTAAACCCTATTCAGGGGCAGTCCCTTGACCACTCAGTAGATGAGGGTAGGGGCTATAAACCCAGGCCTTCCATCTAAGAGGCAGAACAATACAGTGAAAACAGCAAATACTTTGATTCTATTCACAGTTCCATCACTTACTAGCTGGATGACCTAGTTATTAAACCTCTCTGAGATTTAGTTTCTTAATAAAGTGGGTCTGATACCACCAACCTTTCCGGATCATTGTGAAATCAAAGGTAACATACAGAAAGTACTAAGATAAATTATACTTGAAATATTATATTATTAAGAAATGTATCCCTCACTCCATTTCTTAGAATACTTATTTTTCCACAAAGACACAATTTTATTAACAGTGATTAGCATTCCAAGCTAGTTCATAAAAAATCTATCCAGTCCATAATTTGGCACATTTGCAGCTATCTTCTTTCCTATTATATTCTTCACAAACCTTAAACATATTGGGTTAAAAATTAAACAGGTCTTGAAAGTGACCTAGGAAATGGTCATCCATTACATCATCCATTACATCATTCTATTGTTAAGTTAATCATACAAAGCTCCCACCATTTAACTTAAAAAGCAATCTACGTCTTTTCATGAAAATATAGTGCCATGTATTTCCTAAATGTTCCACCAGAGGGACCTCTTAACTTTTTACAAATCAAAACAAGCTTTCAATCTCAAAAATGATGAATAAAAAGTTCAAGAAAAACACTGGAGAAGTAAGAAAAAGTGTTTAAGTTATTTAAATTAATTGTCACATTTATTTAAATTTCCTTTGAAGGAGAAGGTAGGAGCAATAAAATAAAAATAGAATGTAAAGAATCAAATTGAAGAAAAATTTTAAACATTTTTACTGAGGCTTATTCACTCATTTTACTCCATCAAACATTTGCTAATACTGTGCTTAAAATGCACTAGAAGTTGGGAAAAAAATTAGCTTATACTGTAGGAGTGCTACATATTCTCTGGCTCATTTACTCCTGAATGCAAAAACTTAATTGTGTTGCAGGTGAAACCATAGTACAAATACATAAAAGGTACAATAGATTCCTCTCCACAAGCAGAAAGCCTACAATATATATATGGTCATCATTATTTGATACCAGCTTCGTAGTGGGGTTCTTCCATACTTATTCTAGAACTTGGGTAAAATAAAATATCAGTTTTGGATAGATTGTGCTAAAATTATCATTAAAAATTAGAAAGTAATTTGGCAACATATATCAAAAGCATTAACAAAAGTTCTTTGAACAAGTAATTTCATTTCCAGGACTATTTCCTAAGGAAATGATCACAAAATCAAGTACTATAATGCAAAAATTAAGGTGCTTTCATAATACCAAAAAAACCACAAACCAGTACAATACAATCATGTAAAGAAATATTATCCAGTGATAAAAAGAAACAATTTTTATAAACCTGAACAATGACATGGGAAAACACTAACAACTTTAAGGAAAAAATATGTAAATATTTACAATATGACTTTTATAATATTTATAGTGATACTAATTTGGGGGAAAAAATATAAGACTAGGGCTTCCCTGGTGGCGCAGGGGTTGAGAGTCCACCTGCCAATGCAGGGGACACGGGTTCGTGCCCCGGTCCGGGAAGATCCCACATGCCGCGGAGCGGCTGGGCCCGTGAGCCATGGCCGCTGCGCCTGCGCGTCCAGAGCCTGTGCTCTGCAACGGGCGGGGCCGCGGCAGTGCGAGGCCCGCTTACCGCAAAAAAAATAAAAAATAAAAAAATAAGACTAGAGAAACATAGACCAAAATGAGTGGCTAACCTTAAATGGTGAATTTGAAATGCAATTTTCCTTTTATTTTCTGTATGAGTTAAATCATAAGCATGGGTTAATGTTGTACTGAAAAAAATAAGCATTATTAAAAACAGCACCTAAAAGCTTTTATCTAAACCTTAAAACTGTATTTTTTTGGAAAAAACCCTGTTTAATGCTTTTTTTCCTTTTAGTAGCAGTCCAAACTGCATCTTTGGTGGTAACAAGCCATACCAGATTTCACAGCATTTGAAAAGCTAAAAATGGGACTCCAAAAAGAAAAGGTTAACACACACACACACACACACACACACACACACACACACACACACACACACACCCCTAAATGTATAAGAAGGATATTACCTACATAAAGTAACTTCACTTAACTAAGAAATTAATCCAAAATCTCTTGTAAAAATAGACATTAGAAATTCTACTGAATTAAAAAAAAAAAGGAGCAAAACCCAATCTGAAACATAAAATAGTCCCAGAGAAAAGATATTAAAATCTTTTAAGACCAGAATTCGTTAACATCACTTTTTTTTTTTTTTAAACTCAATACAGGCAGTTCCCAACTAACTCATGCATGGGTGTATCCATTAACTCCTTTGCTGCCAGTCTTTAATCGAACTAATCTCTTGTACCCAACTGCTGCCTGGCTTAGACTCCAACTTGTCCCAACCCTGGCTCTGTGTCCTTCTTTTTACCTTATCCAATCAAATGGCTGGGGACGGGAAAGAGTGGCAGTTAATCATCCTTCCACACCAACCCGACTCTTCTTCAGCTCCAGCTTAACTACTGATCAAGCCCTATCCTGTACCCAAGCCCTATCCCATCCAACCCTTTAGTCCTTCCTTCAAATACAATTCAGTAGACTCTAAGAGTCTTGAGGTTTGTCTGAAATGTAAATTAATCCTGCTCCAGGAATTTATGACCAATGATAACAGATATCTGATATCTGTGCCATTACCTCTCTGAGAGATTCAACTGGGAAAAAAAAGAAGAGAAAGCAGGAGGGAATCACTGGTTGGGATCAGTTTTTCCCACTGCTAAAAGTAAAAACACTTTCAAATCATAATGAATGGCTTGCTGGCTTTGGATTCCCACATGCTATGCCCTTTTCCTGTAATATTTGATTCTATGTTCCCTTTAGCCTACTCAATCCAATCCCTTCTTTGCCCCCACCCCCATAATCCATCTAGCAATTTTTCCATCCCTTAAGACAATGTCCCATAATCGTAAGCCCTCCTTATTTAGACCTTTTTGGATCCTAATCCTTTAGGTATCCAATCTATTAACTATTACACTATCCACGAATTTGCCTGTCATCAATGTTCTCATCTAGGTCAAAACTGAAAATGAAGAAAAGAACAAGGTTGAGAGACAAATCCTGCAGCATGTTATTAGAAAACTCTCTTCAGAGTGACACTGGTTTAATTAGTTAGGAAACACACAAAAAAGAAGTAAAATTTATTGGAAGTTATTATAATCATCAGGCACTGACCTAGGTACTTTATATTCTCACAAGTCTCCCAACAACTCTGACAGGCATTAGTAAGAACAGTCCCATTTTCACACTGAGATACAGGTACAGAAACGTGAAGGGACTTTACCAAGACACACGGCTTCTATGTGCCAGTGCTAGAATTGGAATCAACATCAAATCTCCATCATATTATACTGTCTCAACATCTTTTAAGTATCTACATATAAGTTATGAATTAAGTTAAAAACTGAGTCCATATTTCTCTTTTTTGACGAGCATATCATGGCAGATTGTCACTAAAACCTTGCTGAAAGCCTTATAACTATACTACATTCTAAATTAAAAAAAAAAAAAAAGAGAGAGGGAGTGACGTCAGCAAGATGACAGAATAGGAAGCCCCCAGACCCTCCTTCCCCCACGGAGACACAAAGTCAACAATACGCAGACCAGTTCCCTTTGTAAGAAATCTAGAAACCGGTTAAGAGCCTCCTGCACCCCAAGCATGTGCAAAACTAGCTGCATGAAAGTAGGAAAATTCATAACAGTCACTCACCAGAGTCCCTTCCCCTGGCATACCATAATGTGATCTGGAGAAAATTCCCAACTCCTGGCTTATCCTTGAAGAGGGAAAGAGAAGACTGGAACATATGCCCAATGTTCAGACTTTTCAGGGGCCACCAGAGGGACTGGCTTCTGTCTTGCTTGAATCTTAGCACTAATAGGTAAGGGCACCAGGTGGGGGCTGCCAAGAACAAAGGCAATGAACTAATACACACTCACTTGCCACTGCCCCTCCCTGCAGCTCAGTGCAGAATAAGTGGCAGAGAACCCCCAACTCCTGGTTTCTCCCCGAGGAGGGAAAGAGTTGGAACATGTGTCCAATGTTTCAGTTTCTCAGGGAGCTGCCCAAGGGACTGGTTTCTGTATCACCTGTTTCAGAGCACTGAGATGTGACATAGTCTAGATGCCTGGGGGCTGCTGAAAATAAAAAGACCTGGACAGCTTCCTGCTGTTCCAGAGAACCCGCAGTATAGCAAACAGACACCAGAGGGAGCAAGAGATTACAAGCGCCTATAAAAAGAAACCTGCAAAATAAAATCTCTCTAGTTGGGAATATACACCCACAAGTCCAGAAAAGATGCATCCACAGAAAAGGTTTGAGGGGACCCCAGAATCTCTATCTGAGCTCAGTGGTAAAGGTCTTCCCCTGCATGAAGGCAGTCTGTAAAGACTGGGAGATGTGGCTGTGTTTTCAAATGGTAGATCCCAACACAAGGTAACAAGGCACACAAAGGAAACAAGGAAACATGGCCCAACTAAAAGAACAAAATAAATCTCTAGGAACTGACCCTAAAGAAACTGAGCTATATGAATTACCTGATAAAAATCTAAAAATAACTGTCATAAAGATGTTCAACAAGCTCAGGAAAACAGTGCATAAATAAAATGAGAATATCAATAAAGAGAACACACTAAAAAGAACCAAACAGGAATTTTGAAGCTGAAGAATACAATACCTGAATTGAAAAATTCACAAGATGGGTTCAAAAGCAGTCTTAAATCAAGCAGAACAAAGAATCAAGGAACTCAAAGATAATTCATTTGAAATTATCCAGAGGAACAAAAAGAAAAGAGAATGAAGAAGAATGAAGAAAGGCTTAAGGGACTTAAGGGACATTATCAGTTAGATCAATACATGCATTATGGACGTCCCAGAAGGAGAGAAGTGAAAGGAGCAGAAAGATTATCTGAAGAAATAATGACCCAAAACTCCCAAATCTGGGGAAAGAAATGGACATTCAGATTCAAGAAGTCCAACAGCTTCTTATGGGATACAGCAAGGGCAGTTCTAACAGGGAATTTCATAGTGGTAAATGCCTACATTAAAAAAGAAGAGACTCTCAAATAAACCACCCATCTTTACACGTCAAAGAACTAGAAAAAGAAGAATAAATTAAACCCAAAGTTAACAGAAGGAAATGATAAGGATTAGAGCAGAAATAAAATAGAAAAAAATCAACAAAACAAAGAGGTGGTTTTTAGAAAAGATCAGCAAAATTGACAAACCCTTAGTTAATAAAAAGAGACAGAAGCCTCAAACAAAATCAGAAATGAAGGAGGAGGTATTAAAATTGATGTCAGAGAAATACAAAGGATCATAACTGGATAACCTAGAAAAAAAAAGGATAAATTCCTAGAAACATATAACCTATCAAGACTAAATAATGAAGAAATAGAAAATCTGAACAGACCTATAACTAGTACAGAAACTGAATGAGTAATCAAAAACCTCCCAACAAAGAAAAGTCTAGGATTCAGTGGTTTCACTGGAGGATGCTACTAAAAATTTTAAAAAGAATTAACACTTATGTTTCTCAAATTCTTCCAAAAAATTTTAAGAGGAGGGAACACTTCCACTCATTTTATGAGGCCAGCATTACTTTGACACCAAAGCTGAACAAAGACACTACAAGAAAGGAAATACAGACCAATATCCCTGATGAATACAGGTGCAAATCCTCAACAAAATATTAGCAAACTGAGTTCAACAATTTTAACAACACATTAAAAGGATCAGACACCATGACCAAGTGGGATTTATTCCAAGAATGCAAGGGTGGTCCAACATACAAAAGCCAATCAATGTGATACACCACATTAAAAGAACAAAAAATTTTAAATCACGTGATCATTTCAATAAATACAGGAAAAGCATTTGACAAAATTCAACACCTTAGATTATTAAAAACACTTGACAGATCAGGAACAGAAGCAAATTACCTCAAAATAATAAAGGCCACATATGAAAAGCCAATGTCTAGTATATACTTAACTGTGAAAAACTGCAAGTTTTTCCTTGGAGACTAGGAATAAGGCAAAGATGTCCATTGTTACCATTTCTATTCAATATAGTACTAGAAATCCTAGCTAGAGCAATTAGGTGAGAAAAGAAAACGCATACAAATTGGAAAGGAGGAAGTAAAATTATCTGTTTGCAGAAACACGATCTTATACATAGAAGACTCTACAGACTCCACAAAAAAAACCATTACAATTTAAGCAATTCAGCAAAGTTGCAGGATAAAAAAATTAATATAAAATAAGAAGTTGCATTTCTATACACAAAAATGAAAAACCAGAAAATTAAGAAAATGTCATTTACAATAGCATCAAAAAGAATAAAATACTTAGGAATAAACATTACCAAGAATGTGACAGACTTATATACTGAAAACTACAAAGCACTGCTTAAAGAAATTCAAGACACAAATAAATGAAAAGGCATCCTGTGTTCATGATTGGAAGACTTAATATTGTTAAAATGTCCATACTACCCAAAGCAATCTACAGATTCAATGCAATTCCCATCAAAATCTCAGTAGCACTTTTTGGAGAAACAGAAAGCTCAATTCTAAAATTCATATGGAACCACAAAGGATCCTGAATAGCCAAAACAATTTTAAGCAAGAAGAACAAAGCTAGAGGCCCCATACTTCCTGACTTCAAAACATATCATCACAAAGGTACAGTAATCAAAACAGTACGGTACTGAACTGATGTAAAGAGGGACACACAGAACAATGGAAGAAAACAGAGAAAGTCTCACATATATGGTCAATTGATCTTCAACAAGTGTGCTAAGAACACACAATGGGAAAAGGATAGTTTCTTCAACAAATGGTGTTGAGAAAACTGGATTTCCACATGCAAATGAATGAAATTGAAGCCTTATCTTACACTACACAAAAATCAACTCAAAATGGATTGAGACTTAAACAGGACATGAAACTATAAAACTCTTAGAAGAAAATACAGGGGAAAAGCTTCATGATATTGGTCTTAGCAATGATTTTTAAAATATGACCTGGCAATGATTTTCTGGATATGACACCAAAAGCACAGGCAACATAAGCAAAAAGAGACAAGTGAGACTACATCAAACTAAAAAGCTTCTGCATAGCAAAGGAAACAATCAACAGAGTAAAAAGGGGATCTGTGGAATAGGAGAAAATATTTGCAAACCAAATATCTGATAAGGGTTAACATCTAAAAGTAAATAAGGAACTCCTACAAGTCAATAACAAAAAAATCAGATAACCTGATTTAAAAATGGGTAAGGGACCTGAATAAACATTTCTCAAAAAAAAAAACATACAAATGTCCAATAGGTATATGAAAAGATGCTTGACATCACTAATCATCAGAGAAACGCAAATCAAAACCACTGTGAGATATCACCTTACACCTGTTAGCATGGCCATTATTAAAAAACAAACCAGAACCAAAAGAAAACAAAATAAGAGTTTTCAAGGATATGGAGAAAAGGGAACCCTTGTAAATGCTGGTGGGAATGTAAAATGGTGTGGCCATTTTGGAGACCAGTATGGAAGTTCATCAAATTACTAAAAATAGAACTATTGTATGTTCCAGCAATCTCACTTCTGGGTATTTATCAAAAGAATTGAAAACAGGATCTAAGAGATATTTGCACTCCTATGTTCGCTGCAGTATTATTTACAATAGCCAAGAAGTGGAAACACCTAAATATTCACCAGCATATCAATGGATAAATAAAATGTGGGGTATATACAATGGAATATTATTCAGCCTTAAAAAAAGGAAGGAAATCCTGTCATATAGTACAACATGGATGAACCCTGAGGGCAATGTGCTAAGAGACATTAACCAGTCACAGAAGGACAAATACTGCATGATTCCATTTTTACGAGGTATCTACTGTAGTCAAACTCACAGAAGCAGAAAGTGGCATGGTGGTGGTCAGGGGCTGGGAGGAGGAGGAAAGGAGGAGTTGCTGTGCAATGCGTACAGAGATTCAGTAATGCAAGATGAAAAAGTCTGAGAGATCTGCTGCACAATGATGCATATATAGTTAATAATACTGTACACTTTAGGGTAGATCTCATGTTATGTGTTTTTTTAACCACGAAAAGGGGGGAAATGAAGTTTGTATGACATGACTTGTTCACGATGAATGGATGCCAACTTCTAGGGATCAGCATTTCCATCTGCAAGTACTCACATCTTTATGGAATTATCTTTATGCAACTGGATTAACATCAAGCTCCCCAATATGGTTTTCAAAATCCACTATCCCCTTTTTGGAAATCAGAGTGACACCTGTCCATCTTAACCTTCTAGTACCTTTCCTTTTATCTAGGATTTCCTAGATTACTTACAGTGGTATAGAAAATACATCTGCAAGTTCTCTTAGAACCCTGAAATAAAATTATCCTGGGGCAGAAGAATTGAAATAAATGACAATGGTTAGATGCTTACTTGCTTCCTTATATGCTACTTACTTATCTCAATTTCTCTCTCACCAATGGTGTTTGCACCCTTTCCAAACTAATGTGCATTCTCTCACAGAGAATGTTCTAAAACAAACTAAAACAAAAAATGTTGAGTAATTTTGCTTTCTCTATCTGCTCACGTTACACCAAACAGCAGGCCCAAGCTTGTAACAGTACAATTAAAGTAATCAAATGCATGGTACTGTAGATATAAGTTGTGATGATTTACATAAACTTTAAGAATAGAGCTATTAAAATTCTAATTTCACTGCTTACTTTCAAATATGCAGCTGCCTCTTGGACAGAAAGTGTTCTCTGACTAGAACTGCCACATTCATGATCTCCTGGAAAGATTAGCATATTATTAATTTTGAATCAGTACTATGTTAAACAGAAGAAAACAAATATGATTAATCAAACTAGTTTTACAAATTACACAATTATAGATTATATTATTATAATCAGTAAAGAAAGAAGATAAACACTCATTTATATTTTCTAGAAATAAATTCCAATAGGCAATATAAACAAATATTTTTATATCAACCACAACCTTTAAATGTATTTCAGTCTAGACAGAAACATACATTCCTCTTACATTCCCAATGAAATTGTTAGCCAGGGGTAGGAACCATGTCATGCTGATGCCTATCCATAGATTTTGGCACAAAGAAAGCCCTCTATAGATGTATTATTTTTCAAGGGGGAAAATTCATTGTGCTAACTCATACATCTATTAACTAAAGCTAATAATTCAAGAGTTCAAGCAAGTTTGAATTAAAATGTGCATTTTCGGAGTATTACTAAGCCTATCTTTAGCAAGGAGTATGCATAACTTAAAAAATTATTATAACACAACCATGAATAGGGAAATCAGAAGCTTCTACCTATAATCTGGTTTCTACAAATACGTGTACTACATACAAAAGTTTGGAAAACTACATTTTCCTTTTCTTGTAACTATTTATAAAAGAATCCAAAGCCTTTTTTTCTTTTTCAGGCTATCTGTGGTTATTAGAGATCAATTATCCTTACATTGAACTTCAATTTTAAGTTTCTCCTACTTGTTTCTTTCAAGTACTTTAAAAAAATTAACATAAAAGTATAATAATTAAAGTAAAATCCTTGGCAAATTTTTCTATCATAAAAGCAACCACGTTCCTATTTATCGTTTTGTTCAAGTAGCCAGATTTTAATGGTCATGGTTGTAAAACAGGTAGAAATACCTATTAGATGAACATTTAAGTCTTCAAACTTTATAATCCATCCTCAGAGATTCTGATTTCACAGATCTACAGCAGAGGTTGGCAAACCCACAGACCAAATCTGGCCTACCACCGGTTTTTATAAATGAAGTTTTATTGCAACACAGCCATGCTCATTCATGTATTATCTATGGCTGCTTTCAGGCTCTCACAGCAGAAATGAGTAGTTGTGACAGAGATAGTCTAGCCCACAAAGCCTAAAAAATCTACTATCTGGCTCCATCACAGAAAAAAGTTTGCAGACCCCTGCTGTAGTGGAAGGAATCTATATCTTTAAAAGCACCCCAGACTATGCCGATCTAACACACTTCATAAAACACTGCTATAGAAACAACTATAGAGGCTTGTAGCAGCAACATGAGGAATTCCATGTAGATTATATACTTCATTTCTGGGTGCTACAGCATACCAAATAAATGTCATCAGTTTGCAGCATATGTATATAACAGTCTGTCAGTCAATGCAAAGAAGACTTTTAGTGATATACACACAATTATTAGCGAAAAAAAACTGACCAAAATTAAGGACCCCCCCAAAAAACAAAAACAAAGATTGGTGAGAGGATGGGGAACTGTCAGGATTCTCAATGCTTCCATTCGACCAGAGAAGTTCCACATTCACCTACTAGGTTTCTACCAATGATCTAGTTTCTACAAAAGGATCTGCTACAAACAAAAGTTTGGAACACTACATTTTTCTTTTCTTGTAACTGTTTATATGAAGAGAATCCAAAGTCTCTTCTTTCAGATTATATGTGAAAGAACTGAAAAAAGTTAAAAGGTAATAAACAGATAAGGTGCTACTACAGCTTTTATAGATGCTAAACTTCATGCCAATTCACCTATATTATTCTAATTGCAGATATGTTGCATACCTGAGAACTCTCAAAGTCTTACTAAGACCAGAATATGAGGAAAATGTGATGTATCAGGAGAAAAAAATTCTGTAATATATTTACTTTATCCAAGGAAATGATACCTATACAATCACCAAAGGAAAATCTGCACTTTTATATTTAATCGAGGATTTTAGTTAATCCGCTGCTTACCCAATCTGATATATAAGCTTTCAGAATTTTGTTATTATCAATGCCATAAAAAAATGTGATGACTTTTACCATAGAGTATATATCTATATTTCACTGTATACATATGGCAGGCAGGAAAAAGTCCTTGATTAAATGTATCTATACAGATAAAAACCCACTCCATATAAGGACTAAAAACTTCTAAAGAGAAAACACCCCACAATGTAACATAACAACACTGAACTTGGGAAAAACCATTTCTACTGACACTGCATGCTATATATGCAAATTAATTTTCAAAACAATTTTAGAGACTATGAATGTTAAAACAATTACCTGCAAGCTGTGCCAATCGATCATGAAGCTTGTATAAAGTGTTCATCATAAGATTTTTCTCACTTTCCTAAATTTAAAAGAAATTATTATAAAATATCCGATTCCGGGGGGGAAAATGCACCAATTAATAATTTTTATTTGAAAAGAAAAACAGTGAATGAATTTAAAAACCATAGAAGATACATAATCTGAAAGACAAATTCATATTTAACCAACGGCTACCATATTTTAAAGAAACCTTAATCTAAGAATCTAAACTATCACTCTAAATATTTTACCTTCTTGAGGATGATTGGGAAATTGGCACTAAGGTTAGTGCTAGAAAAGGTCTCATATACAACAAACTCCCCCAGCCACCAAAACAATGTTCCCAATCCCCTTCTATACAATGCACGCTCATGTGTATTTTTATGAGACTGTTTTCTTCATGTTTTGTTTTAACCTGCCTCAACCACATAATAAGGGAATGAGTAGTGACACTTCAATTAAATTAACCCTCAACCCCTCCTAGGTTCCAAAGTGGCCCTGTATAAATTTATGAATCATTAAAGTGAAACAAACATTTAATGAGCATCTACTACGAGTTAAGAACTGTTCTCAGCAAAGCAAGAAACCCAGAGAACAAGATGGTTCCTGTTCTCAAGGGCAAAAAACATACTAAACGTTATATTATAGTTGCAAACAAGGTACAATGTAAATACAGAAGATGGAGGGGAGGGAAGATCCATTTATGGAAGAGGGAATATCTGAATCGGGCTTCACAGAAAGAATAGAATTGACCAGCATTCCAGGCAGAAGGAACAGCATGGGCCTGAAGGAATAAAAGGTTTGGTTATATTTCTTACATAACCAGAGCCTACTTTGACTCAGCAAACTACTAGAAAAGCAGTTTGGAATCAATGGCTAGAGAGCTCTAGATACCAAGACAAAGAGTTTGACTTCATTCTGAACATTTAGGAGAAGAAAAGTAAAATAGAACTGTGCATCAGGAATATTATTCTGACCATATGAAAGGAAACCAGAGTGGAGACTACTGCAATGTCTAAGCACCGTGACAAGTAGTGAGCAATGAGACCTCAATTTAAGAGCAATCACAATTAAGAGAAACTGATACAAGCAACGGGGGAGGGTAGGTTAGGAGAGGGGGTAAGAATAGCTTATCACACTATTTGAAATAAACTCATGATTTATGAGGGGGCTATGTCTTTATTATTTCCTTTCTCCTTAAGTTTCTAACAAAATAGGATTACTGTATGAATATGACCAGGAACAAATTCAGACAGGATAGTAAAAAAGCTGGGAAAGTAAAATTCATATGCCCAATGACATGTAATCTCATCCATTTGTTTTCACGCTATATGTTCAAGGACAGAAGAGACAAGTCTGCACACTACGGATGGCATGCTTTTATCAATGCAGCTTTAATGAGTGGTACTAGGAAGAGAAAAATTCATCAAAGGCTCCACAATCCTACCACCAGAGTCCCTGGCTTTATGTGAGACGGTTGATAGAGATGAGTGACATTCCTTCAGGTGACTACTTGCCTTCCAACCCATTTGCTTTTTACCCCCTCAACTCTATCTCAACCTGATTCAGAATCAAGGCAGTCCTTATCACATAAGCTTAAAAATCCAAACTGCAAAAATTAGACATCAAAAAGTAACTGCAGGGGCTGAAATTCAAGATTCTGAAAGCTATGCATCTGTGATAGATTAAACCACAAAATCGTTTTTTAATAAATATGTTCAATATAACAAGATGAGGCGTTCCAATGATACTGTAGGTTGTGGACTTGACATATAAAACCAAGGTAAATCTGATTAAGCTTCAGGACTAAAGTAGTTGAAAGTTTTGAAGTTTGTTTCCTTCCTTAACTGGAAAAGAGACTGACTCCTTTTTCGTTTTGCATGTCCTGATCATGCCTATCCCCACACCCCTTTCAAAACCAAAACTAAATCCAAAAATTTGACACTGTCCTCTGTGATTACATCTTTAATGAACATCAGAGGCCTGGGAATAAACTTCATCTTTTGATTCACATATATTAACCCTGGACTAGGACTCTTCCTGGTGGTGCAGTGGTTAAGAATCTCCCTGCCAATGCAGGGGCCATGGGTTCGATCCCTGGTCCGGGAAGATCCGACATGCCATGGAGCAACTAAATAAGCCCGTGCACCACAACTACTGAGCCTACGCTCTAGAGCCCATGAGCCACAACTACTGAGCCCACGTGCTGCAACTACTGAAGCCCGTGCACCCTAGAGCCCACGCGCCACAACTACTGAGCCCACGCGCTCTAGGGCTTGCGTGCTGCTACTGAGCCCGCATGCTGCAACTACTGAAGCCCGTGCAACTAGAACCCATGCTCCGCAACAAGAGAAGCCACCACACCACAACGAAGAGTAGCCCCTGCTCACTACAACTAGAGAAAGCCTGTGTGCAGCAACGAAGACCCAATGCAGCCAAAAAATAAATAATAAATAAATACATTAAAAACAACAACAACAACAACAAAACAAACTGGACTAGACAAGTAGAAGAAATAACAAAACCTAATCATATGTAACTGGATCTCATACTGGATAACATACATGCTATTCCATTCGCATATAATGCATTTAAATGCCCAAAAAGCTCAGCTATAATTTTATCAAGAATTATTTTTCCAACAGCAACTCATTCAAAATGACCATCTATATATTACAAGGGTGTCAAGTGCCATCCAAATGATCAACTAAATTACGATCTAAATAGTTTTTATGGAACATTTTATTAATGGGAACAAATCAATTTTGAGAAATAGAAAGGTTCAATAATCTTTAGCCCCAATATGATAAACTAGAAGTAAATCTGAAAAGGGTGTAAATCAAATGTTAAAGTTACTTTCTTACAGAAACTTATACTGGCTTATAGTTTCATTACAAACTTCTTCCATTCTGTCTGCTTTTCAGATTGCCTCCTAATATTCAGCTTGAAATGTGTCTACTGATCACCCTGAAAACAAGTTAAAGATCTACAAATAAATCCATATTTAAAGTAAGCTTTCAAGTAACCTTCCATTAAACAAAAATAATTTTTTAATTTGAAATAGCTACCTTCTAATTGTGTGTTTTGGTAAGCTCCAGATTTTCTTTTACTAACACAAATCATTCTCTGAAGCAAAGTTCTCATTCTTGGGGGAAAAACCAAACTGTAGGGTGACTCTACCAAATTTTCTCACATATTATCACCTTTAAATATTTCCCTCTTGTATCTCAGCCAATTTTCTCCTCAAGGACATTTTCAATTTTTGTATCAAGTCCCTGATTAAATGATATTAATGGATTTTAAACACTTAGCATAGTGCCTGGCACAGAATAAACACTTAACGTAAGTTAATTGCCATTATCTTCATTACAATTATTATTATTATTTAGAGATTAGGAACTTCAGGTTCCCCCAAGGGGAAAATTATACAGAAGAAAATAAAGTCTTGTCTTTTCAATGTTCAGTGAGTATATTGTGCAAATCTAAATTATGATGCCAGCAGCAATGTTATACTTAATATGATAAAGTCAACTTTTTAAAAAAAACAAGTATCACCACAATAGAATACTACAGAAAATAATCATTATTAACAATCTAAAGTAACATTCTATGGATCTGATTACACATTATTACATATCGTTTAGTACAACAAATAATGTTTTCGGTACAGGTCTGTATTTCTGTCAGTTCCTATAATAAAAAACAAAAAAAATTAACAACTAATTGTGTATTATAATATAAACTCAAATATAATCTTTGGAGTGCCTATAATGATGAATGGTAAGTGAAAAATATTTTCATGTGAGTAAAACTTAGGTTAAAATTAATATTATAAATCCTTTAAAAATAAAAGGAATCATAAATAAGTTGCATAAGACTCTAAATCCTTTGCCTTCCTGACAGTTGAAAAGGCATGCCAATGAGCAAAAAATCGAAAGAGAACAAAAGGAGGGCAAAAAAGACAAAAACTGCTAGGGTACCCAACAATTAAGAAAATAGGCATACTTTTAAGGGTAAGACCAGATCCCCAGATGACATGCCACTGTCATTTTACTTGGCAGTGGCTTTTACCTCAAAGTGATAAACAGGTCAGCTCTTAGGTGGAAATTGGTGTCAGATTTAATTATACTGTGGTCAAGGAATACTCAAAAATAAGAAAATTTATTGCCTTTAAAATTACTACTTTTTAGGTGATAGTCATCCTACTACCTTTATCATATAAAACATGAGACAAAGTATCAGTATTAAGATTTTTTACTTACTTTTATTTTTCCAAATGTTTCATCAAAGGGGTTTTTTACTATCAAGGAAAGAAAAAGAGAGAACTATTAGCATCATTTAAGAATTAGAATCCCCCTAAACAAGCCCTCGGAAATGCCAACATGTACTATGCTAAAACTGAATGTAAACATGCAAACAATATATAAACAAACTGAAGATAATAAAGGTTGGGGAACTAATTTTTCAGACTTACTGTATTTACCATTCTCACTCTGATTTTGTGGTTTGCTCTATAATACTTAGAGTGACTTGGTTCAAGTCCTAGCTCCACTACTTACTAGCAACGTGGCCTTGAACTACCATCTATTTAGCCACTCTAAGTTGAGGTTTCCTCTTCTGTAATGGAAGGATGTAATGATGATACCTACCTTATACAGTTGTGAGGATTAAATGAGATAAACCATATAAAATGCTTGGCATAGTGTCAAACACTTAATATATGTTACCTATTATCGTTACTATTAATGACTATCATTTCTTCACCTTAACTTGGTTTCTCTTCAAAATATAGACTAAAGGCAGTTACTACTTGAGGAAATCTACAAGATGCTTTAAAACTGAATAATTCATTTAGAATTCTTACTTCCAATGATTAAAACAAAACTTCCTAGTCCTTGCTAACATCTGGAAAAGTGGCAAGAAACAAATATACACATCAAAGTAGCTAAGAATAAAGTCTCAGTATTAAACAACTTCTTACTTCTAATAAATATTATAAAGGAAGGATTTACCACTTTCCATCCAACCTCCATACACCCACCCTCCCCCAAAAGATACAAACAAGTTCATGGCTGATTATGTAGCATCTCTCTGGTTATTATTTAGAATCTCCTCCTTTTCCTCTATTTTAAAATTGCATGCAAAAATATTCAAAGCTTTCAGATACCTGGATCTCTATAAGCCAGGTCACCACTAAGACTAACTGCGCCTACAAAGTAGTTCACACTGACCAGGTTTCCTTTCTGAGGTGCTTTTCTATTTTTATTTGAGAAAACAGGAAGTCCCATAGGAACCAGGAACTGCCTGATTCTAAGAAAGTTCATGTGTGAGACCAGTTTAAGTTAAAAGGTACAGTAAAATAACAAGGCAAAAATGTATTCTGCTATCATCTAAAGGGATTTGGTAATGAATTTTCAGACATCATTTTTCTATAAAGCAATAAATAGGGTTTTCATGCTGAGAAAGAAAAAATTTTGAAAAACAGAAGATCAAAAGTACTCAGTAGGGGACTAGGAAGAGGAATATAGCTTAAAGATTAAATAAAATGTTAAGAATCAGAACATGCTTAGACTAAAAAGATACTTTTTAATAACACTAATTTTAATTAATGTAAAATTTGAACAATTTAAAATAAAGCCATATTTAGTTCAATATACTACCAAAAATGCTTTTGTCAATCTACTTAAAATAAATTGGTCAAACAATACTAAACAATGAGTATTTTATTTGCCCTCTATAAGAGTAATTCTAAAAAATATTAAAACATGCAATTCTAAAAACAGGTTTTAGTATCTATGAAGAAAGGCCATGAGAGGACCATTTTCTGACTGCTTACAAATTTGTTTCTGTCAAAATTATTAAATGGGAAACTAGCTCTTCAAGTATCTCTATGAAAGTATTACTATAGATTGTGGATGCTCTGCCACTAGACTGCTCTACTATGAGTTTCTCATGACAAGGGATCACGTGTATTCACGTTTGTACGCTTGGAGCCAAGCATAGTACTGAACATACAGTCAGTGCTTGAAAAGTACTATTTGAGCTGTCTAGGCTAAATCTGCCCTTCTTTAGTCTGCTCTATGTGTTAACACTGAAGCAAAAGTGTTAAACTCTGCAGGAAGCTGGAGAAGGGTACGTTCTGAGCAACTGGGAAGGGAGAGGAATAGGATAACAAAGGGAAAGCCAAAGAGCAGAACAGTAATTCTGTTGAAAAACATTGCTCTGCCATTTGTATCTTTCTAAGTTTCTGCCTCTTGTCTAATAGGCTTAAATACCCAAGAGTATAACATATCTGAAAGCCAACAATATACATACATACTGATAAAAAAATGTTCCCCCACTTCCTGTGACAACTGTCACCTATTAAATTAACAGATGGACCTATTAAATTAACAAAAGTAAATGTAGTCTTGAGATTAAGTTTAAAAAGGAAACTCCATCTAAAAACAGCAATTTTAGCAAACCAAAAGCAGTTTTATGCATCTAACTTTTATTCCCCTAAATCATTTCAGTATTTCTAAAACTACATCAGTACTTTTTATCTCATCCACATTACCTACAATTTCTAATGGATACAACAAATATTGTTACCCTTAGTGAAAACATTCCTCCCTCCCCCTGCTAACTAGGCAATTGTAGAGAAGAAACCATATTCCAAAAGCAATCTACAGCAAATGCCACCTCATTTTTTAGCCTCTTTTCTAGGGATGGAAACTGAGAGTAAATTATAGTTCTTATCTCTTATCCTAAAGCAATGATAATGCCAAGTTGGTATTTCAAACTTATTGTCCTCCTATATCCCCTACACCCTGAAGAGCTTCTCATTACTGCTTTTTCTCAATTTCTCCTGGTGTGGCCATTTCTCCTTCATTTTTCTTGTTCAGATTATTTCAAACCTCAAATATACCAAACTTTTTAAAATAAATGTCCTTAAATTTTGACTTCTCTTCTTCGACTATCCTAATAATTGTAAAAATCAAAGTCCTAAAAATATTTCTTTAATTATACTACTAGACCCCTCAAAATCATCCAATGATTTCTCATCACATTTTGCTTCAAGAAACTAGTTCTAATCTTGTGATACTTCCCTACTTACTTTCAAGACACATTGTTTCTTCTTCTCTAAGCCTCTTTCTCTCACATAAATTGCAAAAAAAAAATGTTACTAGTTTTACTGACCCTTTCTATCAAGTGTAAACTTTTTTCCATTCTCTTAGGCTGAGATCAAATTGTCAACCATTATGAATTCCCAGATAAAAAGGAAATACATTATAAATGTACGTACATTGTTTTTTTAGACATAATGCTATTGCACGCTTAATGGACAGTATAGTGTAAGCATAACTTTCACAGGCACTGGGAAACCAAAAAACTCTTGTTGACTCCCTTTATTGCAATATTCACTTTATTACAGTGTCAGGAACCAAACCTGTAATATCTCCGAGGTATGCCTGTATTCGCAAAGTATATGTTTAATGTTGACCAAATGAACTGATGTCCTCCTCAGGAAGGCCCCATTTTGGTCACTCAGTGGCAATAAAGGGAAGAAAAGTCTGTGGTGACCAAAGTTCTTTTACAACTCAGAAAGATAAAGTTTATTCATTTAATAAGTATTTATTGAATAATTTGTGCTAGGCACAGGAAATGTGGCTGTGAATAAAATAAATAGTATCTCTGTCCTCAAGGAGCTTATATTTTAGAGGAGTTAGAAGAGACAATGAGCAAATACACTTTAAAAATATATAGTATGTCAAATGGTTCTAAGTGCTTTGGAAATAAAACAGCAGGAATGGTGCTTGACATGTGAGGGAACTTCTATACTGTTCTCCATAGTGACTGTACCAATTTACATTCCCACCAACAGTGTACAAGGGTTCCCTTTTCTCCCCTTTTCTCAGATTGCATTTGAATAGAAACCTGAGAGAGCTGAGGGAACAAGCCGTGGACTGTGAAGGAAGAGATTTATAGACAGAAAGAACAGGAAGTATATGGGCTGTGAAGAGGCAGCATGCCTGCCATACTACTCCTGGAAATAGAGCAGTGTGGATGAGAGGGCAAGTAGCAAGAAATGAAGTCAAACTGGTAAAATTATTTAAGGGAGTTGGTAGGTAAGATAATGTAGAACCTTGAAGCCTTTTTATATATTACTCTGAGCAAGAAACCTCAGAGAATTGGAAACATGTTATCCGGCTTATGCTTTAAAAGAAAGACACATGTAATAAGTGACAGGCCACTCCCTGGATTAAGTTTAAGAGTCCTAAACATTTAGATAAGAATGATCTGCTATTCATGAATCAAGAAAACTGAGGAAATAGTACTTTCAGGGTACTTTCATCCTGCTTTCTCTACATCAGCACAGCCAACTGCAGACAGCCTCAACATTTTTCTGAATACTTGAAACTACTATTACCAGTCATATAAAAATATCCTGTCAGAAAGAACTGAATAGACATTTTTCTAAAGAAGACATACCTTGGCCAACAGGTACATGAAAAGGTGCTCAACATCACTAATCATTAGGGAATTGGAAATCAAAACCACAGTGAATTATCACCTCATACTTGTTAAAATGGCTATCCTCAAAAAGACGAGATAACAAGTTCGGTGAGGGTGGGGAGAAAAGGAACCCTTGTACACTGTTGGTGGGAATGTAAATTGGTGCAGTCACTATGGAAAACAGTATAGAAGTTCCTCAAAAAATTAAAAATAGAACTATCATATGATCCAGTAAAATCCCACTTCTGGGTATACATCCAAAGGAAATGAAAACAGGATCTCAAAGAGAGATCTGCATCCCCATATTCATCGCAGCGTTATTTACAACAGCCAAGATATAGGAACAACCTGTCGATGATGGGTGAATGGATAAAGATGATGCAGTACATATATACAATTCAGCCACGAGAGAGAAGGAAATCCTGCCATTGGCAATAACATGGATGGACCTTAAGGGCATTGTGCTAAGTGAAATAATTCAGACAGAGAAAGACAAATACGGTATGATATCACTTATATGTGGAATCTAAAAAGCCAAACTCAGAGAAACAGAGAGTAGGGTGGTGGTTACCAGGGGCTGGGCAGTGGAGGTAATGGGGAAATACTGGTCAAAGGGTACAAACTTCCAGTTGTAAGATTAACAAATTCTGGGGATTTAATGTACAGCATGGTGATTATAGTTAATAATACTGTATTATAAATTTGAAAGTTGCTTAAAGAGTATTTTTTAGATGTTCTCACCACAAAAAAGAAATGATAATGATGTGACAGGATGGAGGTGGTAGCTAATGCTATGCTGGTAATCATTTTGCAGTATATAAATTTACCAAATCAACATGCCGTATACCTTAAACTTACACAATGTTATATGTCAATTATATCTCAATAAAGCTGGAAAAAAAATTCTGCCAGAAAGGCTCTGAGCTTTTGATCTTTCTGATCTTCTTCAAGCCTGAATATTTTTCCTTCTCCTTCATTCTGTCTTTAAGTCCAGTTTGCAGCTCTCCTGCAGTCATGAAGGATGCCTAACCACTGCAGCTTATCAGGACCTTCCTCTTCTCAGAACCTCCATGTATTTACTCTCAGTGTCCCACTACCTTAACTATTTGTTGTTGTTTCCTCCGCCAACAAGACTGCAAAATCTCTACCTGCTTTGCAGATACTGGATGCTAAATATATGCCGAAAGAATAGAAGCTTGAAGGCACAGTGCAGTCTCCTAGAATAACAGCTTCACAAATGCCAGAGGGGTACTATAATCCTGCTTACTCTACAAGATTCTCCTTTGAATAAAAAGGAAATAATATTTCTTGAGCTCTTGATATGTTCCAGGAATACTGATGCCACACTTTTAGAAGGTAGCTCATTTCATCCTTACACCACTATTTTACAGCAGGTATTACCCCTATTTTTATGGACAGAGAAACTGATGCACGGTCCTTCAGGTAAATGCAGTTTAAAGAGTTGGGATTCAAACCTATGTCTGACTCCAAAGCCTACATTCTTTTCATTATAGAAAAAACTACAGAAAAGAAAATATTTATTCTATTTGGTTTAAGGAAAACATTCTTCTCTAGAACTTTCAGATTTGGAATCATTAAACTTTAATTTCCTTATGATGTAATGTATGAAAAATGCCCAAAATCGGGATAAGGAGGAAAAGACACTGCTTTTGGGAAAATACACTGATGTCTCTTAGATGAGGAAAACTCTTCAAAACCAAGTTCTCTAATTGTAGTCTAGAAAAGATTTTCCATGACCTATCAAAATATAAAGTGTCTGATGACCACCACGGGCAGCATTAATCATTGCCCTTCTCTCTGCTGCCATGGCACTTTGTTCTTAAGACTGCTATAAAACTTACCACAAGGCATCAGCTTAAAGAAAAAATCATAATTTTCTAATTTAGTACCATACCACATCTAAACAATATTTTGGCTTCATCTGCTAACATAAGATACTCACAAACATGTATCAAGTTGCCTACTAGGTGTCAGGTGTTATGCTGGTTGCAGGATATTAAAAAATGAAAATATATAAGCCCTGAACTCAAGAGGTTCAGTCTGGAGGGCAGTAACTCTGCAGACATGTTCTTTCAAAGGCAGTCTCTTATAATTCTAAAAGTCTATGACCTTAAGGCTAGGTTTTAGTCTTGGAAACTTCAAGTCATCTAGGCAATTAAATTCAGCTGCCTAAATGACCAATTATCTCTCTGAGTTGTACCTTTTTGTAAATAGACATTCAAATTCTCAAATCCCATCTTCTAGCATTAATGGTTTAAACAGAGCATAATTATATGTGAAGAAGTGGGGGGTGAGGGGGAGGGCAAATGTTTCCAACAGCTGCAAAACACTGCACCTGTATGGCCAACACTTCTGCATTTCACTGCCAGCCAGACTGATCTAAATATGGACAGGGTGAACAAGGCAGTACATTCTTTTGCAACACAGCACGCTGCCCATTTGCTCTCTGAAAGTTCACCTATTGTTTCACGGCTCTGCCAAATATGTGGTCATTCTAAAGCACAGGAACAGTTCACTTGAAGTGTACTTATTAGTAAACTACAGTGAATATTGAGATTAAATCAGCAATCAAAATAGACAAAATTATATGGACAAGACTGTCTACTATAAAATTTGCCTAAGGTAAACTCTTATACCACCTTGTTCTACTCATAAATAACCTTTCCATGTTTACCCCACTTATCTATCTGGATTTACAGAGGTACAGACCTAGATGGGGATAATCAGTGAAAGAGAAGGGAAGGAGGGCAAAAATGCAAATACTTCTTTACTTCTCATATCCTATAGGACTCCCAACTTTTCACTGGCGCTATTTTGAGAGGCAACAATCCTGTGCTGCTTCCAAATAAGTTTTCTTAAAGAATAACAGAATATACAGAGTGATTTTATAAAATAAAAATTAAAAGTGCTTTAAATGTGGTTATCAAAGTACTAAGAATATAGTGAAAACTGAAATAATGTACCCAAGGAAATAAAAGGTCAAAACTCATAATTAAATTGGCAATAGCCTTATTATTTGATTGGTTCTTATTCTTCATCCCTATATGATAGGAACATTATGGTCTCTTTCAACCTTGTGATCATTTGAAAGTCTCACATTTGCTCACCCTAAAAATGAAGATCTTCCTTGGAAAATACTGATAACAGACTAATTGAAATTGTTATTAAATTTTTATTTAATCTTCATTCAAGCACTAATTTCACATTATAATTGTACCCCAAGTTTGGGATCTCTGTAACAAAAGCTGTAAGAAAGACTTCTAACCATAGACTGTTCAACAAGTATTAATGGAGCATATTCTATACACCATGTTCTGAGAACATGCTGCATACGGAGTAGTGGAGATAAATGAGTAGCTATGATATAACAGCTATATATACATGGCTATAATATATATAATAAAAATAGCTATAATATAATCAATACCTTAAAGTTTAGAATAGAGTGCTTTAAGAATTCAGAAAGGGATAAATAATTTCTGTGTAAAACAGATCTGAGCCTTAAAAATAAACCAATAAAATGGAATGTACTAGAAAATGCAACATTAATATATCTCAAAAATATCATGCTGAGAGATAAAAGCCTCACAAAAGAGTATTCTATGAATCCATTTATATGAAGTTTTAAAACAGGCAAAGCAAATCTATGGTGAAAAAATCAAAACAGTGATGGAGTATTGACTGGGCAGGAGGAAACTTACAGAGGTGATGGTAATGTTCTATATCTGCAGGGATTTAAGTTACACAGCTGGAGCGTTTGTCAAAATCATCTGATGGTACATTAAAGATTTGTGCATTTGACTACATGCAAATCTTACCTAAAAAGAAAAAAACACCTCACTCTAGTCAATAATATACACGAAGTATGTAAGGGTGGAATATCCTAATATCTTCAATTTACTCAAATATATTTTTTAAAAAAACAGAACGGTGGATGGAGTGATGAATAAGATACATAATAAAGTGAATATAGGAAGTGTGTAAACTGTAGACTAGGTGTGGGTATGAGTGTTCACAGCACAATTCTTTCAATTTTCTGTTTGAAATGTTTCATAATAAAATGGTAGGGGAGGAAAAGTATAAAAAAACAAAACGATAAATATTCGTTGATGGTGCTAAAATCGTATCAGAGAACTGGTAAAAGGTCACTTCAATTCCTAAATACAATAGGTTAAACCCCAATTTTAAAAGCTGCAGCTTATTGTACGAGAAAAAAATTTTTCTTCCTTACAAATCAGTCTAAATTCTTAACAAATTGAAAACTGAAAAAGAAAATTTCCTCTTCTTTTGCAAAAAACTAGAAGAGTTACTATAACATAAGGGTTTTTTTGTTTTTTTGTTTTTTTTGCGGTACGCGGGCGTCTCACTGTTGTGGCCTCTCCCGTTGCGGAGCACAGGCTCCGGACGCGCAGGCTCAGCGGCCATGGCTCACGGGCCCAGCCGCTCCGTGGCATGTGAGATCCTCCAGGACGAGGGCACGAACCCGTGTCCCCTGCATCGGCAGGTGGACTCTCAACCACTGCACCACCAGGGAAGCCCCATAAGGGGTTTTTTGTTTTGTTTTGTTTTAGAAAGACCTGGCTATTATAGTCTTAGTTTTAAAAATTCATATAATTTACATTTACAAATATGAGTTTATCTTTTTTACTAAAATAGTGTCATAAAGTTGGCAGATAGGGAAGTAGCCAAAACGTAGGAGCCTGTGTCTAGTAATTTTTAAAAAGTAAATGTTTGACAAACATTCACGATTATTTTCTAACACGCTTAACCTACTGAGTTGGAGATAATTCATCTACCAATGATTTTTCAAGACTGGCTTCATTTACCTAAAATAAAATTAATACTATCGGGTTGGCCAAAAGGTTCGTTCAGTTTTCCCACACGATGGCTCTAGCGGCGCTTAGCTGTCTTTAACTTCATTCGAAACAATATTGTTAGATTGCATTGTGACAGCTGTCATATCAGCATGCATTTAAAAAGAAACTTATCAAACTTGGTGAATTTTTGTGTCGCTGTTTTTTAATATTGAAGATGGAAGAAAAAAGCAAGATTTCCTGCATATTATGCTTTATTATTTCAAGAAAGGTAAAAACGCAACTGAAACGCAAAAAAAAAAAGATTTGTGCAGTGTATGGAGAAGGTGCTGTGACTGATCGAACGTGGCAAAAGTGGTTTGCAAAGTTCTGAGCTGGAGGTTTCTCGCTGGACGATGCTCCACAGTCCGGTAGACCAGTTGAAGTTGATAGTGATCAAATCGAGACATTAACTGAGAACAATCAATGTTACACCATGCGGGAGATAGCCCACATACTCAAAATATCCAAATCAAGCGTTGAAAATCATTTGAGCTGGAGGTTTCTCGCTGGACGATGCTCCACAGTCCGGTAGACCAGTTGAAGTTGATAGTGATCAAATCGAGACATTAACTGAGAACAATCAATGTTACACCATGCGGGAGATAGCCCACATACTCAAAATATCCAAATCAAGCGTTGAAAATCATTTGCACCAGCTTGGTTACGTTAATCTCTTTGATGTTTGGGTTCCACATAAGTCAAATGAAAAAAACCTTCTTGACCGAATTTCCGCATGCAATTCTCTACTTAGTAATGAAAACATTCTGTTTTTAAAACAAATTGTGGTGGGCGATGAAAAGTGGATACTGTACAATAATGTGGAATGGAAGACATTGTGGGGCAGGCAAAATGAACCACCACCAACCACACCAAAGGCCCGTCTTCATCCAAAGGTGATGTTGTGTATATGGTGGGATTGGAAGGGAGTCCTCTATTATGAGCTCCTTCCGGAAAAACCAAACAATTAATTCTAACAAGTACTGCTCCCAGTTGGACCAACTCGACGAAAAGCAGCAAGAATTAGTCAACAGAAAATGCACAATTTTCCATCAGGATAACGCAAGACCACATGTTTCTTTGATGACCAGAAAAAACTTTTACAGCTTGGCTGGGAAGTTCTGATTCATTCGCCTATTCACCGGACATGCACCTTCGGATTTCCATTTATTTCAGTCTTTACAAAATTCTCTTAATGGAAAAAATTTCAATTCACCAGAAGACTGTAAAAGGCACCTGGAACAATTCTTTGCTCAAAAAGATAAAAAGTTTTGGGAAGACGGAACTATGAAGATGCCTGAAAAATGGCAGAAGGTAATGGAACAAAAGGGTGAATACATTGTTCAATAAAGTTCTTGGAGAAAATGAAAAATGTGTCTCTTATTTCCACTTAAAAACTGAAGGAACAAACTCAAAATGGACTAAAGACCTAAATGTAAGGCTGGACACTATAAAACTCTTAGAGGAAAACACAGGCAGAACACTCTATACCCCACAGAGTGGGAGAAAATATTTGCAAACAAGGAATAAATTCCAAAATATACAAACAGCTCATACAACTCAATATCAAAAAAACAAACAACCCAATCAAAAAATGGGCAGAAGACCTAAACAGACATTTCTCCCAAAGAAGACATACAGATGGCTAAAAGGCACATGAAAAGCTGCTCAACATCACTAATTATTAGAGAAATGCAAATCAAAACTACATTGAGGTATCACTTCATGCCAGTTAGAATGGGCATCATCAGAACACCTACAAACAACAAATGCTGGAGAGGGTGTGGAGAAAAGGGAACCCTCTTGCACTGTTGGTGGGAATGTCAATTGATACAGCCACTACGGAGAACAGTATGGAGGTTCTTTAAAAAACTAAAAATAGAACTACCATATGACCCAGCAATCCCACTACTGGACATATACCCTGAGAAAACCATAATTCAAAAAAGATACATGTGCCACAATGTTCATGCAGCACTATTTACAATAGCCAGGACATGGAAGCAACCTAAATGTCCATTGACAGATAAACAGATAAACAAGATGTGGCACATATATACAAAGGAATACTACTCAGCCATAAAAAGGAACGAAATTGAGTTATTTGTAATGAGGAGGATGGACCTAGAGTCTGTCATACAGAGTGAAGTAAGTCAGAAAGAGAAAAACAAATACCGTATGCTAACGCACATATATGGAATCTAAAAAAAACAGTACAGATGAACCTAGTGTCAAGGCAGGAATAAAGACGCAGACGTAGACAACGGACTTGAGGACACAGGTGGGGAAGGGGAAGCTGGGATGAAGTGAGAGAGTAGCACTGACACTACCAAACGTAAAATGGATGGCTAGTGGGAAGTTGCTGCATAGCACAGGGAGATCAGCCCGATGCTTTGTGACGACCTAGAGGAGTGGGATAGGGAGGGTGGGAGGGAGGCTCATGAGGGAGGTGATATGGGGATATATGTCTACATATAGCTGATTCACTTTGTTGTACAGCAGAAACTAACAACATTGTAACACAACATTGTAAAGCAATTATATTCCAATAAAGATATTTAAAAAAAACCTGAAGGAACTTTTTGGCTAATCCAATAAATTAGCAAATTAGATCACTGGCAAATCAAAATATCAAAATATGACATTTAAAAGACTTTAATGAGTCAGTCTATTCCTTCTAAAAATTAATTCTGATATCTTAATAGAATATCCAAAACTCAAAGAATATCTGATAGAGTTACTGATTACTGAATCTGACTAGCAAATAAAAGTGAAGTTCCCATTCAAAAAATGTTTAATCCAGGGGCTTCCCGGGTGGTGCAGTGGTTGAGAGTCCGCCTGCCAATGCAGGGGACACGGGTTCGTGCCCCGGTCCGGGAGGATCCCACATGCCGCAGAGCGGCTGGGACCGTGAGCCATGGCCGCTGAGCCTGCACGTCCGGAGCCTGTGCTCCGCAACGGAAGAGGCCACAACAGTGAGAGGCCCGCGTACCACAAAAAAAAAAAAAAAAAATGTTTAATCCAAAAGAAGACTTAGACTTTAAGAAAATATCAACAGCTTTACTCTAAAATAAACTATAAAGATAGTAATGAATTTCTCCCCACGTCAACAAACATACATACACACACCCCCTTAGTCTCATCGGCTCAAAACCAGAGGGAAATGATTAGGCTACTGCCTCCATCTAATTTCATCAGCCCAAGACACTCCTGCAGTTTACCCAATATTGGGAGGAAAGGCAGTATAAGAACACATTCAAATACAGACAAAGCAATATGTCTACTTAAATTATGGGAGCTTTATACTGCCCAAGGTCCAAAAGTTTGAGTGATCTGCTTTTTCAGTACTTTCATAGTTTCTTCTTGAAAACTATTTTGCATATATGTCAGTTAAAGAATTATCCTACTGCATGGTGACAAATGAATAGAAAAATAAAAGTAAGTCAACCCACAAAGGTTAGAAACAAACCTATAAATAATAGCAAGCATCTGTGCAACAGATATCTTGGCACCCAAAGGAATTTATGCTAATGCAATACTGCAATTTATTAAACATGGTGACAGTTCACTGCATTAAGAGATTTTAAACATTAACTGTTATACACTAGACACTGGCTACAACACTTCCTCAAGGTTTACATTGCCAAGAATACAAAAGAAACTGTGTTATAAAGAGGGCTGTTCTGAAAGAATATTGCTAAAAGAGAATTTAGAGATCCAAAAGGGATCTGTGATACACCATGCAACCCATCTCCAGCACAATACAATAAAGAAACATGCATTTCCTATAGAATTAAATTCATGAGGTCTTCTACTTAGTAACATTCTCAATTACAATGTGTGTGTTTACCATTTTAAATGACTAGAGATAAACACTACCACCACTTTAGTTTTGTGTAGCAGAGACATTATGCAAATAAGAAAACTGGAGAGAGAAAAGCTACAGTGCAATGAAAAGGTGAACAGAAATGGAAAAAAAAAAAGACAGTAGTTCTTATTCCATTCATCAAACTGGGATAAGGAGCATAGCTCTGATAAAAGGGAAAAAGGCGCTATATGCATAGACAAAGAACAGAGATTAACGTATGACCAAAACTAACATATAAACTGAATATGGAGCTAAAAGAAAAAAATATATATATCCCTAACATTGACTTTATGAGCAACAAGCTTAAAAGTTACATCTTGACTTTTATCTACGGAAGAAACCAGACAGAAATGAAAAGTCATTTGGGGAATAGAGGAATTTATCATCATTAGGTTAAAAAAAACAAAAAACAACACATCGGGTAAAACAAATATAAGCAGTTACGACACGTGGTAAACTAGGTTAAATGAGACTTTTTTGTTGGTTAAAATATATTATATGAAACCTTAAGAGTAAAATCCATGCTTCCACATGAACACAATGAACAGAAAGTACAACATATGCTGGAATCATCAGATTTTCACCTAACGTCTACTTCTAACCTCTACGTGTAGCAGAAAGAGACAATAGGAATAAATGTGTGTGAACAAATACTTAAGGGGGAAAAAAAAATGCATGCACTTCCCCACAACTGTAACTCCGTTACAGTCAATAGGCATGTGCCCTAGCCAAAGGCTGAGATGGGAGATGCGATATTGCCATTCCCTCAGCTGCTCTCAATTTCCATGTGGCTCTCATAACTAAGAATACTTCAAACACTGAGTATGATTCTAATGTTTAAAGATGTACTATGTTCCTTAGCGCTCCATCAGGTACTAAAACGGTCTATTCTTACACTGGATAGGGAGGAAAAAAAACTGGCCTTGAGAGATCACACAGCAGCCTCTAAATCTAGGGGACTTTTCGACAGCAGTTTTGAACACACAAATTTTCCCTTATGCTCTGGTTTCAAAAACCTAACTTCGGGCTTCCCTGGTGGCGCAGTGGTTGAGAATCCGCCTGCCGATGCAGGGGACACGGGTTCGTGTCCCGGTCCGGGAAGATCCCACATGCCGTGGAGCAGCTGGGCCCGTGAGCCACGGCCACTGAGCCTGTGCGTCCGGAGCCTGTGCTCCGCAACGGGAGAGGCCACAACAGTGAGAGGCCCGCGTACCACCAAAAAAAAAAAAAAAAAACCTAACTTCATAGAGCTGGAAATTTGAACCTGTCAGTAACAAAACAATTATCTGAACCAAGTAAATAAAACTGATGCTCTCATACCCATCTAGTAAACATTCAAGGTATCTTAAGACTCCCATATTATGACTAATTTTAAGCTTATTTCCCCACATACCATCTCTTATTTGTTAAATTCTCTTCAGCAAATATTTCTGAACAATCAAAAACCAGGTGCTAAGGAATACAAAGATGAAAACTCATACTACCTTCCCCAGAGCAGCTGACAGTGCAGTGATTCTCACTATTTTGGAGGGTCAGAGACCCTTGAGAAATGGATAAAATCTATGGACCCTATACCCAGAAAAGTGAATACACTTTCAAAAATTTGCGTAAAATTTCAAGGAGTTACTGTTCACCTGGAGGCCATTTATGGCTTCTTTAAGATTCAGGGGCCACTGAGGTTAAGAACTCCTGGTCTAGTCGAATATAAGACTTTTTTGGGGGGTGGTGAGGATAATTCCAAAGGAAATCAAAAAACAAAAACAGGAGATGATAAAGAATCATGTAGAGAGTATAGTACGGGGACAAAGATCCCATACCGGAAGTCAGATTATCGGTATTCAAATCTTGGTTCTACTACTTACTGACTTTAGACAAGTTTCTCCTAAACCTCAGTTTCCTCATCTAAAGGGAATGCTAATAATATCTGGCTCTTAGGATTGTTTTAAGAATTAAGTGAAATAATTGCGTGCAAAATTTAGGACAGTGCCAAGACAGAGGCACACACACAAGTACAGACCCAGAGCCCCTTGAGTTGAATTGATTTCCTAAAGTCTTTACAGTCCTAGCCCACAGACATCCTCAGAGTAAACCCTCAGTTTCTTAAGTCTGTCTTTATGACCAAAAAAGCCCAACTAAAACATCATCTTCTCTCAAACGCCACTGCACAAAGTAGCTAGTGACTTCTAAAAGTCCTTTAAACTCTAAGGTGATCATATATGGCAAAAATGGTGACTTTATCTACTTTTATTTATTCTTCCTTCCACCAGAACCAGAATTTATTAACAAAAATAGCCACCAAAAAAAAAGTATGGCAACAACCCTGTAGTAAACTGGTAGAAAAAAAGTCTTGTAAATTAAAGCACAAGATAACATATTTATTTACATTCATATTATGTCTGCTCTAGTTAGCAAACTGACTTGCCAGAATTTTGATTTATTACTTTAAGTTTTTTTTTCCCCAAATTGTACACCCTACTATAGGCTATTTAATCTTGCTTTTTAAACATCAAAATCCATACACCATGGATTTACAAAATCCATTACAAAATTTATTACCAAAAAAGAATTTTAAAGAAGATAGGAAGTGTTTGCTTAAAAAAATAAAATAAGCAATCTAAACCAACCCAACAGAATGTTGTATTCCTATTTTTTTTTTAATGTATTTGGACTGATATTCTGCCTACAACAAAATTCAGGCAAGGACACTAAATCACTCTAGTTTCTCTCATTTTCTAACTCAAATATTACAGAATTTTTTTAAAAGGTACTAAATATTTTCAAAGTAATTGGATGATTATCCTTTTTCCTTCTTGGATGACACAGTATTAATATAATTTACAACTTAATATATTAATTTCAACCTAGTATAATTTTTAAACTTTAAAATACAAATTAAATTTTTTTAATTTAAATAAAAATTTCCACTAAGTAATGCTTACCTCTGAAGTTAAGTCATTTAGATGAATGAAAAATATCTTTTCACATTGAAAGGCAGGGAAGTAAAATGGAAAAAAAAACTCTCTGGAGCAAGGAATACTTGTTCCAAAATTTATGACTTGTGACCTTAGGCAAGTCACCCTCTCTGAGACTCTATCTAGTAAACTAAGTAAAATGGGATGTTTTGTGACTATGCATACCAATATGGGGAGAAAAGAGATTAATAAATCTTAGCTTTTTTTTCTTTTCCCAATCCTCGCATGAAATTAAAAAATAGACGGCACTCAGTGTACAAAATAACACAATATACCACTACTCCATTCCTCATTCGTCTCTGCCATGGAGCTACCGGGAAGAAATGACTGAGTTCTCAGAAAATCTGTGAGTTAGAAAGAGATGAAATGGAAGACACCAAGGCAAGACTCCCTGCCAAAAACCTTCTTATAATACCTGAATTTTACACTAAATGCCAAAAATTTCACTAATCAGAGAGAGAAACTGGGTTAACAAAGATCTTGTATTTAAAGTGCAATCACCTCTGAGAAGATTAAAGGGCTTTTACCAGTTGATAGGTTGGTCAGTCAGTCATTTAAACATTACAACTGATTTCCCAACATTCACTATGATTGTCTTGAAAACAAATTCTAAAATATAACCAGTATATACAATTTCCTTATAGCATGCTTTAAGCAGTGTTTCTTCACTTTTTAAGTAAAAGGACTTCTTCATTTATATCAAGATGTTCAGATCCCCAAAGTAGTATTTTTAGTATTCACATACTAAGAAAATATGACAAAATTCTACCAAGAATATATAATTTTTTTGTATTCTAATCACAGTAGTATTGATACATAGTTGAAAAATAATAGAATATGAGAAGGGCAAATCATTTGTTAGGTCCTCAGACAATACCTTGTAATGGGTGGTGTTCCCCAAATGTTTTCAGCGCATAAGTTGAGCACTATGGACCTAACTTCTAACTGAAAAATGTAGGCAACCCAACTAACTATACATATAAGGATGAAGGATGATTTAGGGAAGCTGGGTTAAGTTCTGATTCTATATTGGCTCAATCCTCACTAAAGATAATCACATTATCAAATTTTATCTTACAATCACATCATTTTTATTATCAGAATTCTATAATATTGTCAATTAACTCAATCAAATGGATTTCTCTATCCTTCAGCTGAAAGCATCTGAACGGAGCAAATGAGGAGTTCCAATCTGGTAAAGGGGAAGTGGGAACACGAGAGAGAAATGCAGTACAGTACACGGCTAGGGGACGGGCTTCCACATCACACTGCCACAGTTCAACCAACAACGTAATGCCACAACTCCCCTCTCTGACCTATAACCTTGGACACAGTGATTAGCCTCATCTTCCATTAGATTCTTCATTTATCAAATCATGTAAAAAATGCTTAAGACTTAAATGCTTAAGTGTAAACATTTATGTTTATACTTGCCAAGCACCCACTAAGTGGACCTACTATTTATTATAGAGCATTATACTACATGAAATAAGTCAGACAGAGAAAGACAAATTCTGTACGATCTCACTTGTATGTGGAATCTAAAAAAAAAAAAAAAAAAAAAACAAGCTTGTAGAAACGAGCAGATTGGTGGCAGCCAGAGGTGGGGGGTAGGGAGGTGGGTGAAATGGGTGAAGGTGGTCAAAAGGTACACATTTCCAGTTATAAGATGAATAAGTCCTGGGGATGTAATGTACAGTATGGTGACTATTTAACAATACTGTACTGTATAAATGAAAGCTGCTAAGAGAGTAGGTCTTAAAAGTTCTCATTACAAGAATATAACTATATATGGTGACGGATGTTAACTAAACTTATTGTGGTAATCATTTCACAAAACATACATATATCAAATCATTACGTAGTACACCTTAAACTAACACAATGTTATATGTCAATTATATGTCAATTTTTTTTCTTTTTTTTTTCTTTTTTTTTTTCTTTTTTTTTTTTGCGTTATGCGGGCCTCTCACTGCTGTGGCCCCATGGCTCACGGGCCCAGCCGCTCCGCGGCATGTGGGATCTTCCCGGACCGGGGCACGAACCCGTGTCCCCTGCATCAGCAGGCAGACTCTCAACCACTGCACCACCAGGGAAGCCGTCAATTTTTTTTAAAAAAGAAAAAATTTGAAGTACTGAGCACTCAGATGTTTAACCAAGATCACAGTAGAACGCCAAGAAGCTTAGGCCAGCATAAGAACAGGAATTAAGAGACAGAAAAGTATAAGAAGAGAAAACATAAAAAGCCAAAAATAAACTTGCTTCCTCCTAATCCAACTCCCACAGAACATGACCCACACTCTGAGGACCTAAAACTTACACCAATACTATACTAGTACTAAGACAGGATATGCTTTTTTTAATTGAAGTATGGTTACTATACAATATAAGCTACAGGTATACAATACAGTGATTCACAATTTTTAAAGGCTATACTCCATTTACAGTTATAAAACACTGGCTATGTTCCCTGTGTTGTACAATATATCCTTGTAGCTTATTTTATACATAACAGTTTGTACCTCTTAATCCCCCACCTCTACGTTGCCCCTCTTCCCCTTCCTCTCCACTGGTAACCATTAGTTTGTTCACTATAACTGTCAGTCTGCTTTTTTCTTATATTCACTAGTTTGTTGTATTTTTTAGAATCCACATATAAGTAATATCATAGAGTATTTGTCTTTCTCTGACTTATTTCACTTAGCATAATACCCTCCAAGTCCATTCATGTTGTTGCAAATGTCAAAATTTCATTATTGTTTATGGCTGAGTAGTATTCCATTGTATATATACATATATGCCACATCCTCTTTATCCATTTATCGGTTGATGGACACTTAGGTTGCTTATCTTGGCAATTGTAAATAATGCTGCTGTGAACATTAGAGCGCATGTATCTTTCTGAATTAGTGTTTTTAAAATAGGATATGGTTTTAAATAGGCTTCTATGGGCTAGCCTGGGAACTTAGAAATAGTGTAGTTAGATATGTTCCAAGTTCAAACAACTATTTTACACATGATCTGCAAGACAACCATTCAAAAATTAAGGACTGTCCATTTTTTTCTTTTAGAAGTAAACAGCTTGTCTTTGTGAGCAAACATTGTCTATGAATCTAAACGTAATTCAAAGAAATTACTCAAATTCATTAATGTTGCAAAGTATAAATCCATCATAAAATAACACCATGCAAAAGAACTGAGATAATTTTTATAATTCAAAGAGCATGATGAATAAGATCATCCCAAAATCTTTCTCAAAGTGAGGTACTGAAACCTTAAAAATTTTTTTTACTACAACAAAAGTTTTATTAGTCATCCTGTTTTCATTTTTCTCAATAGTAGCTGACTTTTCCCTTATCTCCCAAAAGAGTCATGTGCCAGAATCAAAAGGTCATCCCTCCCTCCTACATGTCTACTTTGAAGAGCTATACAAAGCAGTTTACAACAGGACATGGTGAAAAGAATATAAAGGAATATTCCCAATTAGAAATATAAGTAAGAATTTAGGGGATACCTCTTCCACTTTAACCTAAAAATGCTCTGTATTTATATTTTAAAATAAGAACTAATTAAATCAAAAGTCACTGCAGTGAATCAAAAATAACTGAGCAGTGGAAGAACTAAATCTCATTCACCAACCTGCCTTCGGTAAGTGGCCATGCTTTAAAACAGTGCAATACAATGAAAAGGACAAGAATTTTGGGGTCAGAATTGGTTTTAAATCCCTGCTCTCCTACAGACTACCTGTTTGACCTTAGACCTTAAACAAATTAACATCTCTTACACATCACTGTATTTATAAAATGAGAAGAGTAAAATCTGCATCATGGAATTATAAAGATTAACTGAAAATATTATAGAGAACACACTGCAAGGCACATTGTAAGATTCAAAAATTAGTAGCTGTTAGATCTCATTAAACCAACAATATAACTCCATAACTCAGGGCAGTCTACAGCTGCGCTATCCTATATAGTAGCCACTAGCCACATGTGGTCACTGAGCACTTGAAATTTAGCTAGTCTGATTTGAGACAGGCTGCAGGTATAAAATAGGTTGTTAGTACAAAAAAAGAATGAAAAATATCTCAATAATTTTTAAACTGATTATGCTGAAATAATATTCTAGATTACCAGATTAAGTAAAATCTATTATTAAAGTTAACTTCACCTGTTTCTTTTTACATTTTAATATGGCTACTGGAAAAACTAAAATTACACATGTAGTTTATATTTCTATTAGACAGCTCTGGTCTGAAACCGCATCTTTGATACAATTTCAAATGCAAAATGAGATGAAAATTTCATTATGTGCTTCATATGAATTATTTAGGAGACTGAAGATCCTAATGTACTTTAAATTCCTTATAATTTAATTAGCATGATTTTAATGTTTATCAAATTCATTTTATTATTTCATCCCCCCCCAACTTCTTGATTACCCCCATTCAATCTATTGCCTATTCATGGGGATACACCTCACCTTCCCACTTTACCAATAATAGTACTCATGGTATCTTACAAACTGGATGAAGAACAGCATGTGACAGGCCATTCTTCTCTACCAGCTGCAAGTACTGTCTGTCCTTCAGATAATGTCAACAGAAGACTCATCCATATTCCTAAGAAATGTTTTTCTGTCTCAAATTCACTACTATATTTTGGATTAAAGCAATGTATCCCATCTCTGTCTTTCCTATCAGCAAGTCTACCTTCTAGCAGTCCAGGAGGCTAAAATCTAGTTTCAAATTGTGCTTCATAATCTACATTAATATAACTGCAAAGACAGAAAATTCTTTTTCAGCACCTAGAGATAAGGCACTAACTAGGTAATGTAAAAAGATGATTCCTTTTATCTGCTCAGACAACTTGAGAGAAAGTTTAAAAAAATACTGATAAGAACTATAAATTTAACCAACTCTTCCATTACTTATTAACATTACCGACAGGACATGTCACAGTGCTGAACACGTGCTGCTTAAATTAAACTACTATAGCTGGGAAATTCTAACTTACAGCATTAAAAATATACATTTATACATCACTTCTAATTTCTCCAAAGCATTTCCATAGACATTATCACATCAGTTCCCTACAAAAGTCACTGGCTGGAAGTAGAGCTGATTTTGACAGATGCAAAAACCAAAGCCCAGAGGTCACAAGCAATTTACCTGCCCAAATAAAGTTAGTAGGTGAGAAAAAATACATAAGAAAATCTACGGCTTCCCAGTGGCTAAGACTGTGGACCCTTAGTCAGATCATGGGTTCAAATGCTGGTTTTAAAACTTAGTAGCTGTGGGATCTTACGACAAGTCACACCTAACCCTATTCCCTCTATATTTCAGTTTTCTCATGGAGATAATATTAATAGTTTCCTTCATGGAAATTAATATAAAGGTGCTCACACATAGAAAGTTCTCAATAAATGCTTTTATCATTTAAGCCTTTAGAATCTAAAAGAAGGGACATTTAAAGGTGATTTTATTTTAAAAAACAAAGTAAGTCTTTTGTCATAAGCATAAGAACATTCCTAGAACATCTTAAACCACAATCATAAACGTTTCAAATTGATAATATTTTCATTTTTGACAAATTCATTCTTCATGTCTCTTCCTTTTTTACTCTTTAAATTACTTCTAAAATCCTGTAAGAAATGAAACTATTTCTTTTGTAGTAAACTTTATCATAGGGCATATTCAAATTTGCAGAAACTAATTTTTAAAGTCATGGTTCCGGAGTCACAATGGACAAATCTGAAACAATGTTGCACAGTAACCAAATCTCAGTTCTGAAGGCTAGCTAGTGCATTTTAGGAAAAAGAAGAGAATGGGGGGGCTAGGAGGGGGAGGGAGGCAGTATGCTGGGGAAAGAGTATCCCTGCTACAATTCTAAAAAGCATATACTCATCTTCTGGTATCATATAGTAGGCGCTCAATAAATAATTTATGAGTAAATGGATGAATGAACAGGAGAACTAAATCAAGCAAGAAAGCATTTGTGTTACTGTAGTAGGTGTCCTTCTAAACCCAGAAGTCATTACCAAGGTTGACCAAGGTTCTAAGCCATAGCCCAGGGACTGGAAGAAACAAATATTCTAAGATTTCCTCCTGCTAATTAATTTCAGTGACTCTCTTTTTATGTGTTTAAAAAATGATACCTAGGTTGACATGTATAAACTGATGTGTATGAAATGGATGACTAATAAGAAAAAATAAATAAATAAAAAATAAATGAACATTAAAAAAAAATTATACCTAGGTGAATTCCTACGGAGCAAAAACTTCCTTTATAAGTATAAAGTGCTTTCAGGAATTAGCCACAGCCAGCAAATTCCTTTTGTAAATATATACACACATAAAAGGGGTCTCTAACTGCAAAACAAAATTGATGTACTATGTGTTAAAATGCCCATTGCTTCTAAAGGATTTTTTTCCATTCATGTATATTCAGGACAGGAGAGCAATTGTTGGTGTATACTTAATCACTTATCACTCAACTTGCAGTTTTGCACCCAGCCTTATTTTAAATGTTAGCTTGCCATTTGATATCAACATAGCTATAAAGATGAGTTTAGAAGTCATCTTGCAAAAACATTTTAAGCAAAAAACTATGGATATAGAGCAATAATTCTGCTACCCAGGCAAAACAAGTGGTATAATTTTAAACTCTATACCTCTAGAAATAAAGAAAAAAAATTAAGACCTTGTAAAAATAATAATGACGGCTTCAATGTGACAGACTTATCCTATTTTCAGATATTACCTGTTAGTATAAATTTTTACAATCTTTTTGAAAAGCTAATTTCCTTAGAAATATATTTTCAAAAGAATGATGTAAAACATGTAAAATTTAACTATAAAATGTTAGATAAATAAATATTAAACACTTCCTTCCTGGTCAACTCTTGTTTTGTCTTGTTTTTTAAGATTTTACTTGTTTATTTATTTATTTATTTATTTGGCTGTGCTGGGTCTTCGTTGCTGCACGCTGGCTTTCTCTAGTTGTGGCAAGTGGGAGCTACTCTTCGTTATGGTGCATGGACTTCTCATTGCAGTGGCTTCTCTTGTCGCAGAGCACGGGCTCTAGGAGTGCGGGCTTCAGTAGTTGCAGCATGCAGGCTCAGTAGTTGCAGCACGCAGGCTCAGTAGTTGCAGCACACAGGCCCTAGAGCGTGCAAGCTTCAGCAGTTGCAGCACACGGGCTCAGTAGTTGCGGCGTGTGGGCTCTAGGGAACATGGGCTTCAGTAGTTGTGGCACTCGGGCTCAGTAGTTGCAGCGCACGGGCTGAGTTGCTCCCAGCATGTTCAACTCTTGTTTAAAAATTATTTTTGACAGTGATGCTAATAAAGAATATTAATTAGATCAAATTTTACGTATTTTTTTAAACTATCACTTGTGTGATTCAGGTTAAAACTTGCATTATTGGGGCTTCCCTGGTGGCGCAGTGGTTGCGAGTCCGCCTGCCGATGCAGGGGAACCGGGTTCGCGCACCAGTCTGGGAAGATCCCACATGCCGCGGAGCGGCTGGGCCAGTGAGCCATGGCTGCTGAGCCTGTGCGTCCGGAGCCTGTGCTCTGCAACGGGAGAGGCCACAACAGAGGGAGGCCCGCATACCACAAAAAAAACAAAACAAACAAACAAAAAATGCATTATTAAAACAGCAAAATCCAAATATACTGCTACTGGTTCACTTTAAAATCTGTTAAAAATAAATTCTGAGTATGAAAGTCAAAATATAAAGTTATGAGAAAAATAAAGTTATGAGACTCTATACATGTTATAATAATTTCTACAATTAGTATTGTGCTGGATTCCCAAATTAAATAGTAGCAATTTTTATTGTATAATAAATTTATAGAGGATTAGATAAAGATATACCATTAGTAATATGCTTTTCGTAAAGAAGTTACTACTACTTGCTTACCATATATTTTACAGACTTCCAAAAGTTTAAGGTATACTTCATTTTTTATTTATTTACTTATTTAATTTTTGGCTGCGTTGGATCTTCGTTGCTGTGCACAGGCTTTCTCTGGTTACGGCGAGCAGGGGCTACTCTTTGTTGCAGTGTGCAGGCTTCTCACTGTGGTGGCGTCTCTTGTTGCGGAGCATGGGCTCTAGGCTCGCGGGCTTCAGTAGTTGCGGCACGTGGGCTCAGTAGTTGTGGCTCATGGGCTCTAGAGCACAGGCTCGGTAGTTGAGGTGCACGGGCTTAGTTGCTCCGCAGCATGTGGGATCTTCCCAGACCAGGGCTCAAACCCATGTCCCCTGCATTGGCAGGCGGATTCTTAACCACTGCGCCACCAGGGAAGTCCAAGGTATACTTCATTTTTAAACTCTTATAAACTAAATATCTCTTTGAACTGACGTTATAACCTCTTTGCTCTGAGGTTCCTTTTATTTAGATAAAACATTTTTCAGATAGGTAAACATATAGAATGATTAGTGAGCGAGGAGAAGCTATTTTAAAACTTCATAACTCTACTGAGGAATCATAAAAATATCTAATTTTTTAAAACATCCCTGAAATTACAGAATGCTTCATTCCCATTGAAATATACACATAGGGAAAATACATTCAAAGCTTTTTTAAAAGGTGCAAAAAAAGGGAGAACAAATGTACTAAAAGATTTTTACATCTTGAAAATGAACAATGGAAAACCTAAGTTTTAAAGTGGTAATGCAGGGGACTCCCCTGGTGGTCCAGTGGTTAAGACTCCGTGCTTCCAACGCAGGGGGCACGGGTTCGATCCCTGGTCAGGGAACGCCGCGTGGCCAAAAAATAAAATAAAATAATTTTTAAAAATTAAAAAAAAAGAAGTGGTAATGCAAATCAGAGGACCACTATCCCCACCAGTTTTGAGACTATCTTTTAAAAATTAGAAATAGTATCATATGCCTTATAGTTTTACATACTATATAATTTGTATTATATTACAGCAGACTGCCCTCCTCATATATCAATGAATTAATTAATCTAAAACCTTATAGAAGGATAAACAGTTCCACATGAACACGGGCTCAGTAGTTGCGGCGTGTGGGCTCTAGGGAACATGGGCTTCAGTAGTTGTGGCACTCGGGCTCAGTAGTTGCAGCGCACGGGCTGAGTTGCTCCCAGCATGTTCAACTCTTGTTTAAAAATTATTTTTGACAGTGATGCTAATAAAGAATATTAATTAGATCAAATTTTACGTATTTTTTTAAACTATCACTTGTGTGATTCAGGTTAAAACTTGCATTATTGGGGCTTCCCTGGTGGCGCAGTGGTTGCGAGTCCGCCTGCCGATGCAGGGGAACCGGGTTCGCGCACCAGTCTGGGAAGATCCCACATGCCGCGGAGCGGCTGGGCCAGTGAGCCATGGCTGCTGAGCCTGTGCGTCCGGAGCCTGTGCTCTGCAACGGGAGAGGCCACAACAGAGGGAGGCCCGCATACCACAAAAAAAACAAAACAAACAAACAAAAAATGCATTATTAAAACAGCAAAATCCAAATATACTGCTACTGGTTCACTTTAAAATCTGTTAAAAATAAATTCTGAGTATGAAAGTCAAAATATAAAGTTATGAGAAAAATAAAGTTATGAGACTCTATACATGTTATAATAATTTCTACAATTAGTATTGTGCTGGATTCCCAAATTAAATAGTAGCAATTTTTATTGTATAATAAATTTATAGAGGATTAGATAAAGATATACCATTAGTAATATGCTTTTCGTAAAGAAGTTACTACTACTTGCTTACCATATATTTTACAGACTTCCAAAAGTTTAAGGTATACTTCATTTTTTATTTATTTACTTATTTAATTTTTGGCTGCGTTGGATCTTCGTTGCTGTGCACAGGCTTTCTCTGGTTACGGCGAGCAGGGGCTACTCTTTGTTGCAGTGTGCAGGCTTCTCACTGTGGTGGCGTCTCTTGTTGCGGAGCATGGGCTCTAGGCTCGCGGGCTTCAGTAGTTGCGGCACGTGGGCTCAGTAGTTGTGGCTCATGGGCTCTAGAGCACAGGCTCGGTAGTTGAGGTGCACGGGCTTAGTTGCTCCGCAGCATGTGGGATCTTCCCAGACCAGGGCTCAAACCCATGTCCCCTGCATTGGCAGGCGGATTCTTAACCACTGCGCCACCAGGGAAGTCCAAGGTATACTTCATTTTTAAACTCTTATAAACTAAATATCTCTTTGAACTGACGTTATAACCTCTTTGCTCTGAGGTTCCTTTTATTTAGATAAAACATTTTTCAGATAGGTAAACATATAGAATGATTAGTGAGCGAGGAGAAGCTATTTTAAAACTTCATAACTCTACTGAGGAATCATAAAAATATCTAATTTTTTAAAACATCCCTGAAATTACAGAATGCTTCATTCCCATTGAAATATACACATAGGGAAAATACATTCAAAGCTTTTTTAAAAGGTGCAAAAAAAGGGAGAACAAATGTACTAAAAGATTTTTACATCTTGAAAATGAACAATGGAAAACCTAAGTTTTAAAGTGGTAATGCAGGGGACTCCCCTGGTGGTCCAGTGGTTAAGACTCCGTGCTTCCAACGCAGGGGGCACGGGTTCGATCCCTGGTCAGGGAACGCCGCGTGGCCAAAAAATAAAATAAAATAATTTTTAAAAATTAAAAAAAAAGAAGTGGTAATGCAAATCAGAGGACCACTATCCCCACCAGTTTTGAGACTATCTTTTAAAAATTAGAAATAGTATCATATGCCTTATAGTTTTACATACTATATAATTTGTATTATATTACAGCAGACTGCCCTCCTCATATATCAATGAATTAATTAATCTAAAACCTTATAGAAGGATAAACAGTTCCACATGATTCCTAATCGTCAAGTGAGTACAAATTTGTACTTTCTTGTACTAACGTTGTTAGGTTTCAAAGATTATCCTTGGCACTTCTAGGATTTCATGCATTAAGCAGTTTCACCCATCCACATCTTTCATAATTTCCTAGATAATAATAATAGTGGAGAACATATACAGAGCCCTTATGTACTTGCACATATTAAAAGGCAATCTAGCAGGGTGGTTAAGTGCCACTATCTGAGTCCAAATACTGCCTCTACACTCATGACCCTAGGCAAGTCATGTAACTTCTCTGTGTCTCAGTTTCTTTATCTATAAAATGGGATAAATACCTGCCTCATGAAGATTACTTGACAATTATAATTGCTTAGGCTCAGTGCCTGGCACAGAGTGCTACATAAGTGTTAGCTGCTGTTATTATTATTCCTATGTGTCATGTGCTGAGTCGAGTACTTTACATGCATTATTTCATTTAATTCTCACTTAACTCTATTTTACAGATAAGAATATTGAGGTTTACAGGGGTTCAGCAACTTGCCTTTAATAAAAAAGCTAAGAGGAAGGGCCCAAATTCAAACCCAGGTTGCCTCGTTAATGATCCAAGCCCTGATATCTATGCCAATGTTTCAAACTAGGCTTCATAAATACACTCATAGGGAACTTACAAGTTTTCACTCTGATGATTTTTATTTTAAATTATGCTAGAGATAATTTTCAGATGAAAGACATTTTTACATAGTAGATTTTAATTTCTCAAATCATCAGACTGGGATATGCAATCCCCTGGTATTCCCTGGAATATTCTTAGAGGTTTAAGAATTTTTTTGTTCTTACAAAGTAGTTAACTTCTCACTCAGCTTTCATTCTTCAAGAATGAGGGCAACAACTACTTTTCAAAATCCTTATGCCCATTTCATTACAGATTCAAAGTTTTGACGTTTTGGCTAGTCTAACTACTTGAAAAAGTAAAAATATAATTTTTTTAAAACTATGGTACCTTTTGCAGCACTCGGTCTTGTCTTTAAGAACAAAACATCCACACGAAAAGAAGAAACAAATATTAAAAAGGTATCTATTCCTTTAGTAAACAGTACTTTACTTTCACATTAAGCATCAGTCTCTCATCTTTAATCCAATTATATAACTACAATAGCCTACAGGATATTGCTACTTGAATAACTCAAAAAATAAGCCCCAAATAAACTCATTTTCTCTATGCCGCCTTCCCCCCAATGAGATCACTTTTCAACATCTCTAATTCCTGTCAATGGTATTACTGTTCTCTCAGTCATCCAGGCTCATGACCCTGTGGTCAAGAGAGAGAAATGAAAGAGCCTGTGCTCTTTTCCAGTGTACTCAATTCCTCCTGTAGGAACATTACCTCAAGGAGCTGTAATCTATCTGGCACAGTGGACATACACAATTATAAACATGAAATAAAGGCTATGAAGGATGCATAAGATCTTCTTTGAGTAGAGAATAATGGGCCAAACTCTAGGGTAAAGAGGATAAGGAGACAGAGAAGACATCCAGAGGTGAGACTTTTAAGAACGAATAGCAGTTAACAGAGAGGAAGAAACAACCTGCACACGCACAAAGGCACAAAAATCTCAGTGACATATTCAGTGAACACCAAGTAGTGTTCCAGAAAGTTCCAGTTTTCCAGAAAGTAAAGTGTGATAACAGGGACTGCTAAGAAAGGAAGCTAGAAAGAGCAGGCATACTTAGATCACGAACAGTTTAGCCAAGGAGTTTACATTCTATCCAATGAGTAAGGGAAAGCCATTGAGTAATTTTAAGCATGAATGAATTACTGCATTCTTGTTTTAGAAATATTGCTCTGACACTGAAAAACAGACGGGAAGAGCTACAGCCAAGAAGCACGGACAACTGTTAGAAGACTGCTAAATCAGTTCAAGCAAGAGACTAGCCTAGAGCAGTGGGGAATGGAGAGAAATAGATTGAGTCAAAAGATAGGTAGCAGGTAAAACTACAGGATTTGGTAACAAGACAGACTGTGGTTTGAGGTTTGGTAGGAAGATGGAGGAAAGGAAGGAATCAAGGCAAATTCAAGGTTTTTAGCTTGAGCTCTGGGTGGATGGAAATGCCATTAACTAAAACAGGGAACAAAACAGGAGAAACAAGGTAAAAGGAAGTAAAGCTGATGAGTACAGATGGTGTTAGTACTTCTGGTACATCCAGAAGAAATTGTCTAATAAATGGTTAAGTCTAGAACCCAAGAGAGAAAAATTTAAGATGAAAATATAAAATTGGGAGGTATTAGCCAGTAGGGTGGATGAAACTGCCTAGGAAAACTGTACGAAAGGATAAGAGTTCCAGAGACCACCAATATTTAAAACACAGGCAGACAAATAAATGAAAAGTAGAAGAGAGTGGTGATACAGAAGTTTGGAAAGGAGAGAGTTTCATGAAGAAGGTAATTGTCAATGTATTGAATGTATCAAGCAGGTCAAGAGAAGAACTTTAAAGCTTCTCTCGGTTGGCAATTGAGTAACTGGTGACAGAAAGGATGCAGAGGAATGGATGGTTAAAAAAAAAAAAGCTAAACTAGACAGGGGTTGAGTGAATGGCAGGGGAGGAAAGAGTAATCTTGGCTGAGATGAGACTAAGAGCTAGAGGAGAACAGAGGGTTAAAGAACATTTTCAGGATGGCAGAGATTTTAGCATTTTTATAGGGCTAGAAAGGGACCAGTGAAATGTGAGATTTTAAAATTATGCCTTCGTACTTAAACTTACTATAAGGAAAGTTACCCATTATACAATACTAAGTGAAAAAAGAAATTGAAGAATATGTATAGTAGGATGTTACTTAAAATAAAATTCAGACTCTGTTTTATGCCTTTCAAGTTACTATCATTACCTTGTGTTAGCAACTATCTGAAATTCTTATTTGTTTAGTTGTCTATCTTCCCCCCTAGAATGTAAGCTCCATGAGAAGAGAGATTTCACCTGCCTTGTTCTCCACATATTCCTGCTGCTTAAAATAGTGCTTGGCACATAGTAGGCACTCTACTGTTGAACAAAAATGTGTATGTGCACACACACATACATCTATATGAATGCATGTATTTACATGAAAAGCATAAAGAAAGTTCTAATTTATTACTTGAACTTATTTATGCCAGGGGTGAGTGTGAGACTAGGAGGAGAGGTAAACAATACTGATTCATTTTTTGCTTCATAGATCTCTATTCAAATTTTCTACAAAAATCATGTCTTTTGTAACTGAAAAACAACTTTTAATAATGATCGGATGAGCCTAAGAAAGTTAATCTATTCTGCCTCTCTATTTTCTTTTGGTGGGTTGTCTTGATCTAATCTGATTGCAGGCTGATCCTTGAGCTGTTTTGGTAGGGCAGTTCAAAGTCAGAATCTTAAACCTTAGAGCTGGAAAGAACGTAGACATCATCTAAGCCAACCCCCTAGTTTTACAGATGAGAAAGCAGACACTCACAGTAATTTAATAAAAGGTAACTTAATTAATAAAATTAGGGTACCGATGAGAAGTTTTTAAAGAACAAATGATTAGGAACTATTTAAAAGGCAAATCTATTATATGCTATACATAATTTAAATGATAACTAATGAAAGCTTACTAAAGCTTACTCTCACATATAACCTACAATCTTCTGGTGAAATTATTACTCAAAGTAAAACTATTTCCTTAAGCACACTATTTGACCAATGAACCCTACAGTTAAGCACTGGCTAACCATTATAATATGACAAAGGATTCAGAATACATAAATATAGGGAGTGAAGTTATTCACCGTTAGGTGTGCAAACTAACTGAACCAACGGGCACTTCTTTCTACCAGGATACACAATAGGTCAAGTATATAATACATTTAAGGATTCATCACACTTTGACTCAAATGTCTGTATCAATGTCTACAATGTGTATTTAATAGAATTTAATAAAAATTAAATTTTGAATAGGTAAGAAATACACTATTTACAGAAATGACTTAACTATTTCTCTTTACATATATACTGTAGTTTACCAGGAATACAACAAATTTTATCTAAACTTCCGAATATCACTTTCAGCTTGTTTACAAACTATCTCATTTGATCCTCACAACAACTCCATAGACAGCAGAAATTATTACTCCCATTTAATATATAAGAATGAGGCTCAGAGGTTAACTTGACTAAGGTCATTTTGACAAGTCCTAGGACCCAGATCCTCTACCTCTTAGCCACTGTTCTTTCCATCACCCAAGCTACCTCATATTTACCATTTATTAAAGTGCAAACCACTTTATAATTTCCTTCCTTCCACAATGGTGGAGGTGGGGAGGGCAGGTACCTAAGCCCTAGCAATCCTATCCCTTTCTATTCCATTTGAAAGTTTAGTACTTAAGAGAATATTAGCCATTCATCTTAATAGTGACAAGAAAGATGTGACAAGTCACCTTATAGTTGAGAATTGTGCACATCAGTAATTCTGTATGAAATCCTACCAAGTATTCAATTATTTTCTTAATTCTAATAAAAGTATCCTCTTATTTAGAAAGCTCTCTATAAACAATACCCAAGGTAGTATGGGCTTAATAGTTGAAAAAAATCTGAAACCAAATCTTAGTCCTATCACTCACTAGCTGTTCAACTGTGGGTACATTTCTTAACTTCTTTGAGTCTCACTGTCCTCATCTCTAGAGTGATGATGACACCATCTACCTCTGTGAGTTGTTGGGCAGATTGAGTGATAATATGTGCAAAGCCTTTAGTTCTTAGAATAGAACCAGGTTCTGTTGGAGAAACGAACATGCAGGAAGGCACTGCTCATGGGTAATGTCATTTATGTGAACTTTACTAGTATAACTTCTAGTGTGACCTTATTTCTTGTCTCTAATATCTGGGGCAGGATACAATATATCACTCTTGCTCCCAGGGTACCAATTTACAGTGAGTGCTGGATTTCAGCCCTCTTCTAAATCCTCTATTTAAGGAATATCATAATCTATTATTTGACTATCTTAGAATTGGCCATACCAAACCAAAGCTTACACTATTTTCACTCCACTCTTTTAAGTCTGCTAACTGCATCATTCACTATTTTGAAATAAAATAAGAGTAAGCCAATTTTATAAATACAAATCATGATACAGCGAATTCATGTTGGGTGAAAAGGGCAGGAAGTTTCAGGGGGCAGGGGGAGGGGAGAAGGACCTAACATTGACAAATTATGTATTCAGCAGTCCATCATGCATTAAATTTACTTCCTCTCTTTTAATCTTCCCAGGCATCATTCTAATCAAGATTAGCATCATTTTACAGATTTTGCAAGGGAAGCTTAAACTCTGGCTCACTCCCCCTTGCTCAAGGTACTATAACCTACAGGACGGCTCTTGCTCAACTCAAGGCCTTTCCTCCTCCTCTTGTAATCTCTGCCCAGAATGCTCTCCTGTCTCCTACAAGGCCGTCGCCTTCTCCTGCTTCAGGGCTCACTTCAAACAGTTCCTACTCTATCTCTAAAGTAGAATACACCAATTACTCCATCATTATTTCCTTCACAGAACACAAAGCCATCAGTATTCATCTTCTTCCTGTGTTGAAGGACAGCACAGATGATGCTGGCTTAATGAATGAGTGAACACACCTGCCTACAGACATTTGGCAAGTAAAAGGCAGGGCCTGGAGACCAATCCAGATTAATCTGACTGCAAACCCCTGCAGTTCCCTACCACTGTTTTTTTTCACTGGTGGAAGGGGAGGTGCTTCGGGCTGGGAAATCAATGTAGAGGTATGCCTTCCTACCTTCTATCTGTATTCATTCACTTTAAAGAAATTAGAGAACTACCTACACATATACTTAATACTACAAAACATTTAACCAGAATTTCAAGAGGTCTTACAAGGTCTTTCAAGAGGCCTTTTAGAACCACAACTCAATTTGGGAAAACAAAAACAAACAAAAAACCCACTCATTTATGATGCCCCTGAACAATCAAACTACCTCCAAACTGTTGAGTAATTGGATTGGCATCTCCACATTTGGTTATTTAAGGCCAAAAGAAAATTTAAGTCACACGTATAAATAAATGCATTTTACTAACAGACTTGCTTGTAATACTTTGTTCTTTTATAAGATGTTCTGAATTTCCCAATACTTCATACAGAAAAATCTTAAAACCAGCCATGGGATTATCATTCTTATCACGGTAATCATGTTCTTTCTTAAAGAAAGATGATACGAATGCACTCCATCTGTTGTGTTTCACTATTAAACCATGTTCTTGCAGACAGAAGTCACCTCGGGTAAAACGCCCAGTGCGGTGAGAGCCGACCACTAACAACATTCCCTTTGTTGCCTTCCCCACGAGGTTTAATACTTACTGCTGAGTCCTCCATCCTCGGAGACTCCTGTTCCTCTCATTCCTAGGTAAGTCAGTCCCAATATGAGGAAAAATAGGCAGGCAGCAGTTAAGAGAAACATCGACAAGTAGTGGGCACTGAAACCCCCAGTTGGGGACACCTCCTCCCGTTTAAATTGCTGGAGAAGTTCCTCCTCAGGTTCGGAAAGCTTCGGTTTGTTATATGTGTTCTTCAGGTAGGTATGATTGGAGCCCGTATGATTGGAGTGATTGATCCTGAGTGAACTAGAGGCGGCCACCGCCGCACTGGGAGGGAGGCTGTTGGAAAAAATCCTGGGGGAGTCCACGCCGAAGGCCACACCGCCGATATGATTATTGGTTTTAAGAAGGGAGCCTGTGGACGAATCCAAGGTTGAGTCCACGTCCGCGAGCGGTGGCTGCAGGAGAGGGGCCAGTTTCTTAGCGTTAACGCGGTATCTAGGAATGGGGCTGGAGTCCGGGGGATCAAACCCTCCTCCCTGCTCCGCCGCGGCCGCCGCCGCCGCCGACTCTTCGACGTTTCGGCTCCTGTCTAGACTCCCGGCGGCCGCCGCCCTGTCATTCATCGCGATTCCTCCCCCTCCCTGAACTGAGGTCTCCAGTCGGCCGCCGGCCGATTTCGCAGGCAGGGGAGAGAGAGGCTTACTATGGCCCCGCCTGGGCCGATGCCGGGAAAGGGAGTCGTCCTTCAATACCTGTCTGCTGGAGGCCACGTCGTCGTCCTCCTCTTCTTCCGAGTCCGAATAGTTCTCCCGGCAGCTGTAGGGGAGAAGCCGGCTGCCATTCACGGTCCTGCCGGACCACAGCGGTTCCTCGGCCTCCGGGTCCCTATCCTCGCCGTCCTCTCCCTCCTGCTCCTCGTCGTCCGCCGCCCCGTCTCTCCCCGACGGGCTCTGCAGCTCGGCAGCCGCCGGCCTCCTGGCCCCCCACCACGAGTGGGGCTTCCTCCGCTCGGCCGAGTTGCTGTTAGTCACCTCGCTGGAGGCCAGGGGCGCCGACGTCGGTTTGAGCCCGCGATACTGGAGCGGAGCCCGGTCTTTCCTCCCGCCGCCGCCGCCGCCGCCGCCGCCGCCGGCCTGGTCCCGGGGACTGGCCTCCACGTCCGACTCGTCCGAGCTGAAGCCCAGCAGTACTTTGCTGCCAGCCGTGGGGGCGGCCGAGGCGCCCCCGGGCCCTCCCAAGGGGCTCTCCGGGCCAGAAGCCGAGATCCGGCCCAGGCCCCCAGGAGTCCGTAAGTAGGAGAGGTCGCCTGAGACCTGACGGACCCCCATCCCCACGGCCGCCGCCGCTGCTCCCGCGGCGGCAGCCGTGGCGGTTGCCGTGTTATTGTTATTACTGTTCCGCGTCTTGGTGCTGCGGCCCCCGGACCGGTGCTGCTGCTGCTCTTCCTCTCGAAGCTTCTTCAGCTTCTTGAGGTAGACCGGGCGGGTGCTCTCCGTCACTGGGCCAGGAGATAGGCCGTAACGGCGGAGCTGAGAGAAAAGCTCCTCATCCGAGAGCTGTTGAGGCGCCGAAGCCGCTGCTGCCGCCATTTTCTCTCCAGGGTGTTTTACAAGCTCCGCGCTACCGGAAGTGACGCGCCGCCCTAGACCCTGAACTAGACCGGACTGCGTCGCCCTCCCAGCGCCACTGGCGCCTTGGCCAATGGGAGGCGCGGGAGGAGCTCACCTGAGCGGGAAAGGGCCACCTGAGTCGCGCGCGGCAGAGACTTCTGTGCTTTCACCTCGGAGTGCCAGCGCTTTCTTCCCCTCCCTTTCTGTCACCTTCTCCGGCTGTTCTCTGCTCTGCCCTTCCCAGCGCCTCTCCCGGGAACTGCCTCTTGCCAAACCACACCTTGACCTCTTCTTCCCAGGTTCCTGCCACCGGGCAGTAATATTGAAGGGAAAAGTGAAGTTCATGGCAGTGGTTTTCTTTCATCTTGATTACCGCTGCCAAGGGGAGCTTAGAGACTTAAAGAAATCTTGATGGCCAGACGATTGGTAATTTCCCTGACTCCTGGTTCCCTCTTTTCGCTTTGTCTTTCCGACTGATTTATCAAAAAAAAAAAAAGTGAGTTACTCTCGCTGCTCATTTTGAGAAGCCGCTCCTCTAACATTCCAAGGAAAAGATAGAGTAAACCAGCCCGGATACAGTTTTCTTCAAGAGTGATGGCTATTCGTTCCCTAGTTAGTTGTAAGGTATTACCGTTTTTCCCCTTTTAAAATCTGATAACCTTGATAGGTCGTCGTTTTTGGAATTGAAAGAGCCAATCACATTATATGACTGAAAAAAAAGAGAACGCACCATCCTGCTTATTTCCTTCTTAAGACCTTTCCAACCTATAGTTAGTTATTTATTGTTAATGAGAATTTTTATGCATTTGTTTTCCTATTTTTTAATTTATTTATTGTCTTATCCCTTTGAACTGTAAGCTTTATGAGCAGAGGAACCTTGCTTCGCCCCTTTAGTGCCTGACTCTTCAGGCACGTTCAGTAAACGTTTGTTGAACTAATTAATGAATTGCAAAGCTAGGATGGTGTGAGATGAATATTTTGACATGGGAGTAGTGACAGATGAAGAGGAGAAACCTTCACAAACAGTCAAAAAAACAGAAACGATTAAGACCTGGATATCCAACCCCCTCATTTATAGACTAGGAAATTAATCTCAGATGAAATTTTCCCAGTTTGGTAAAGATCGCTTCCCTTCTCCTCCAACACTGGCAGAGCTGACACTTCTTGAATACTTAAACCCTAGCAGCTACATGGCAGCACCTAGCACAGTATCTGGCACACTATGATCATTTTTGTCAAATTATTTTGCCCTATTACATTATACACATCTGAATGGAAAAATATGTTAGTCAAAAGCATAGATACTAGCTTTTCAACATCTTGAATCCAACAGCAGAATAATACTCAGTAACCTGAACTTTTGACTTTTCTTAGCAAAAGCTTGCTGTCTCCTCAAAAATGCTCTTACGTGGACGGGCACTTCCTTGTCCTTTATCAGAGGACTTTAAAATCTACAAATATTCCTGAATTCTAGGACTGTTAAGTACTTTAAAAAGCGCTTGACATAGAAAATTTTAGCCACTACGATGATAATGACCCCAAATGTATTACCATAATTGTTTGGGCGGGGAATCAAATGATTACAAACGTATTAGACCTGTGTCTCAGGATAGCAGAGGAGTTAAGCTGTGAGTCTGAAGTTAAGCAAAACTGGATGGGGACCCAGCCCTGTCGCTTACTTTCAACATTTGTTCCACACCCTACTGGCTCTCCAGGTAGGAATCATAGAAGTCAGCCTCTGATTTTCAGGAATCTTTTGATATCCTATAAGGATTTGCTGACCATTTATATTTCTGCCTGTGACTTAGGGCAAGTTATTTAATCTTTCTGAGCCTTAGTTTCTATATAAACAAAAGAGAGATGATGAACCTTCCTCAGAAGGCTATTTTAAGGATTAAATGAGAATATGTCTGCATAATTCTTAGCACCACACCTAACACACAAGGTACATTCAAATGTTAGCCAGTAATGTACAGCCAAGCATTGTGTGTGTGTTTGGTAGCATGGCTTCTGAGAGAGAACTCCATGTAACAGCAGTTAAGGAAAATACCACTGCACAGACAGAAGTAGAAATGGTGAACCTTTGCCCAAGGCATCAAATAATCACATTTAGTAATTAATGAAGACAAAGGGGTTTGGCAACCATAGTCCTTGGTCGTTTTAGCCCTTGGGGGCAGAAAGATTTGGAATGAACTAGGAACCAAAGGTCTGGAGTCTCCAAGTTATGGGACTTAGGGAAAATCTTAGGTTCTCAGAACCTCAATTTATTCTTTTCTAAAATGCTGATAATATTGTCTATCCTTCTTGGGCACACAATTAATATTCAATAAGTATCTGTTAAGAATAATGAATGAATGTATGTGAAAATTCTGTTCAAATACATTGTTTACATGCTAGGTATTATAGCCAGATAGTCACAATGATGAAAACTACAATTGGTATAAACTTTATACTTTACAAAGAGATTTTATATACATGGTCTCATGCAGTCTACAAGAAACCTTTTCTCCTTAAAGATACTGAGGACATGATTTATTGCATGGAACTATGTGGGGTTATAATTACCCTTTGAGTGTTTGAGCAGATCTTATACTTTCTAAGGAGAACCTTCACTGACTCAGCACTGTCACTACCTGCTTCCAAAGTTCTCCTCATTTACCAATGGATCTTACTCCTACTTCCAGAATGGCTAACTTTTAAAGCACAAGCCTCTAAATTAGCAACCTGCACCCATGGTCACCAGGGAATGCAATCTCAAACTCACTCCTGCTCTACAGCTTTCAAAATTTTGACTAAGGGAAACATTTATGAAGGATTATAGAAGGATAGGCAGTCTATCTCTTCCTCTATATGTTTTTAATATTATCTCTGACTTAAGCCTGCTGGTCAGAGACCAGTGAAGCTTGGGCCACATTGCTAACACCGTACTCCCCCTGGTTCCCAGTTAAAATACCTATTGCCATATTTCCCTTCATAGTCAGGACATCAGCCTTTATTGAAGGACCTTCTAAAGAATGATATGACACTCAGCATTATGTTCAGAGATATTGTTAAGTGTTTATTTCCTTAGATAATGTCCTTTCAGGCCTCAGTATTAGAAATAGTTGTACTTTTCCAGACAACTCATTTGTTTGGGTTGGTTTTGCTTTGTTTAATCTATTTATCGTTATTTTTTATTGAGGTAAAATTCACATAGCATAAAATTAACCATTTAAAAGTGCACGATTGGTGGCATTTCGTACATTTACAAAGTTGTGCAACCATCACCTCTATCTAGTTCCAAAACATTTTCAACATTCCCAAAGGAGACCCCATACCTATTATGCAGGCGTTCCCTATTTCTCCCCCTCTTCAGCCCCTGGCAACCTAATCTGCTTCCTGTCTCTATGGATTTAACTATTCTGGATATTTCATATAAATGGACTTATACAATAATGTGACCTTTTGTGTCTGACTCCTTTCACTTAGCGTTTTGAAATTCATCAGGATGTAGCATGTGTCAGTACTTCATTTCTTTTTATGGCTGCATAGTATTTCCTAGCATGGATATACTACATTTTGTAGATAATTCATCCATTGATGGAAATTTTGGTGGTTTCTACCTCTTGCTATTGTGAATAATGCTGCTATGATGTACAAGATGTACACTGATGTACAAGTATCTGTTTGAATACCTGTTTTCAATCATTTTGGGTGTGTACCTAGGAATTTCAGTTCATATGGTAATTGTATATTTCACTTTTTGAGGAATCACAAAACTACTAATTTGTTTTTAACCTTATGGATGGATGCTGTTGGTTTGCTGACTTGCCATGTTTCCCTGTTTGAGATGACAGCTAGGAAGTTCATACTCAAATTTGTGTCCCAACTATAGCAAGTGTTTAGGGCTCCATAGCATATATTTAAAAAATTAATCGCATTGCTAATGCCATCTAAATTTTCTGACTTTATATTCATGTGCCTCATTTTAAAAAGTGACTTCAATTTTATTTTCTCTTCCAAAGATGATATGCATCTTTTTAGCTGTCTTTTAATTATTTGGGAAATACCATATAATTCCTTTGACAATCCAAAGGGTAGGTTTTATTAGTTTTCATCTTTTACAAATAAGGAAACTGAGGTTAGAAAAGTTACTTGATTCAAGTCTCAAGAACCAGATGGAAAACTGAAACCATGACCTCAGAGTCCAAATTTCATGTTCTTTCCACTACAGCATACCACTTCTTGAACACCTTTCTTAATTCATATAGTAATATGTGTAAAAATAAACTTAGTTCCCTCTTTTCTCACCCATCCTAAAGAGGGAGTAGTCTGTAATGAGGTGAGGAAGAGGACAAAAGCTTTTACAGTTGACCTATTTCTTAGTTTTATTTCTACATGCAACAACTAGAAAGAAAACGCAGAAATATAAACTGATTATTTCACTTAACTTTTTAGCAGATCAAAGAAGTAACACAATATCATAATGATGGTATCACTTAAATTCTCTTAAAGTGCCTCAAGGATGTCTTTACTAGTTCGATCTACAAACTTCCTGATGTTTATTTTTCTTTTTAATTGCTTAACTTTTATTCAACACTAACAGTGATTCTAAGGAAGAAGCCAGAATAAACAGGCTGAAAATACAACATGGTATTGAGAAATGTTAGATAAAATTCTTATCCTATGTTGTTGTGAGAATTAGCCAAGAAAGTTTCATAGCAAGAGCATCTGTTTTATTTTTCTGTATATAACTCAAACAGGTAAGGAATGGTCATACAACTCCAGTAAACAACATACATATGATTGACAATTATAATCTACTCTGTGCAAGAAGGTGAATTGCTAAATCACGTACTGGGAGTCGTAGAGAGTATTTCACATTAATATGTGAGGGACAAGTGTCTAAAAGTTACGAGATTTGAGTTCTATTTCCAGTTCTGCAGTTAATTAATTATAGTAATATTTTACATTTTTTAAATTGCCTCATAATCAATAGCACCTTTTCATGATCTCATATGATCTTTCCACCAACCCTAATAGGCAAGCAATTATAATCCTTGTTCTGTAGAGGAGAAAACTAAGGCTTAAGAAAGTTTGATCATTTGTTCTTTATGAGAGCTTACTAGTTGAGATCCAAAATCATTCCTAGATTGTCTCACCCTAAGTTCACTGTTCTTTCCAGCCCACCACAATGCCTCACGTGAGTTGATTGTACTCCACAGAATGAGTCATTTAACCTTTTCTCTTTTAGTTTCTTCATCTGTAAAATGAAGAAGTAAGAATACTTGACCATTAAGGTCTCTTACAAATTCAAAACTTTCTGAAAGTACTTTCGTGTAATATTTCTTATTGTACATTTTTATTAGACTTATTTATATACTTGCCTTATTTCTCATGTTCTTTGAGATAAGGATCTGTGTCTGGTTGAAATTTGCATCCCTCCAAGCTCCTGGCTTATTAAGTGATACCACATGTCACAAAATAGTATTAGAAAGACTTTCAGGTGACACACAAAGAAGAAATACATTAGGGATAAGATTCGTATAGGATTATCTAGAAATAGGAGAGAAATGTGAGTCTACAAATTCAGCATGAAGTTTAAGGAATACACCTGTAAAGAAGCTTATGACCCAGGCTGCTCTAGAGATTTGGTTTCCTTAAGCAGCAAAAGGCATCTTAACGCCAAAGTTTTCTGTCCCACATCATATAAGCAATGGTGTAAAGAGATCTGAATGCCTCAGTTTATGATTATGTATTCTTTTCAATGCAATCCTTTAAGTGTTGTTTTATTTGTTATACAGGAACTTCATAGGAGATAGGCATAGAGAATCATCAGGTTTGTGTTTTATAATACTTTCAAACTTTGGGTTATGTATCCTTTGATGTTTCTTATCCATCCTTCCCAGAAGCTTAAGCATGGAGAGAAGGGATAATGGGGAGAGGACCACTTTTAGTTTTTGTTGATGGGCTGGAAAGCTTTGTCTCTCATCACTCATGACTGAAACTTGTTCCTGACCCCTGCTTGCCTCTAAATAAGATCATTTCTGGCCACCCATACAAGAGGAACATTTCTTCTTCTTTTTTTTTTTTTTGGCTGCATTGGGTCTTCGTCGCTGCGCACGGGCTTTCTCTAGTTGCGGTGAGCGGGGGTTACTCTTCATTGCGGTAGGCAGCCTTCTCATTGTGGTGGCTTCTCTTGTTGCAGAGCATGGGCTCTAGGTGCATGGGCTTCAGTAGTTGTGGCACGTGGGCTCAGTAGTTGTGGCGCAGGGTTTAGTTGCTCCGCGGCACGTGGGATCTTCCCAGACCAGGGCTTGAACCCGTGTCCCCTGCATTGGCGGGCGGATTCTTTACCACTGCACCACCAGAGAAGCCCTGCAACTTACATTTTTGATCATTACTTTATTTGTGCAATTCAGATGTATGTAACTCCAATTCAAGCATTTTCCCTATATCAAATCAATGAATGTTATGCCGACTTTTCAGCTGCTCATGTGTATTTTGTCAAGGCTCTAATTAAGACTACAGGGTTTGTTCATTCACTTGTTCAACAAATATTTATTGAGTGCTTATTGCGGGCCAAACATTGTTCTAGGTGATGGAGATACTACAGTGAACAAAATAACATCATAGACCTTACATTTTAGCTCAAGAAGATAGACATTAACAAATAACATGTAATGGGTCAGTTAATGATAGGTGCTAAGAAGAAAAACAAAACAAGGTAAATGGGATAGGGCATAAAGGTGACAGGTGGATGATGCTATCTCATGTGGGTGGTTAGGAAGACCTTTCTGATAAAGGGCCATTTGTGTAGGCATCTGAAGGGAATGGTAAGGACAAAAACCCAGAGTGAGAATGTGCAAGGTGAGATCCTGCTTTCACAGAAAGGAGACCAGCATGGCTGGTGAAGAGGGGTGGGGTGGGGCATGAGCCATGGAAGATGAGGTCAGAACAGCGGTGGAGAAAGAATGGAGATCTTGTAAGGCCTTTTAGGCAATGGTAAGGACTTTGGATTTCACTCTGGGTGAGATGAGAAGCCAAAGTAGGGTTTTGAGGAACAGAGCAATGTGATCTAATTTACTTGCAAGACCTGTTGTGTTGAGAATAGACTTTAGGAAAGGAAAGGGAAAGAAAAGAGATAAGTTAGGAGGCTATTGCAAAAATCCAGGTGAACAAGATTACGGGTTGGAACATAGTAGTAGGGGGTGGAAGTAAGAAGCATTGGGATTCTGAATATATTTTAAAGGTAGAACTAAGCAGGATTTACTTACAGATTGGATGTTGGATATGAGAGAAAGGAGTCAAGAATGACTCCAAGTTTGGGGGGCTGAGTATCCAGAAGAAAGGAGTTGTTATTTACTGAGATGTGGCAGCCTGGAGAGACAATATTTTTCAGGGGGAGTCAAGAGATTCATTTGGATAGGTTATGTTTGGGATTTCCAAGTAAAAGAGTCAGATAAACAGATGTATTATGAGTCTGGGCTAAAGTTATAAATATGAGTATCAGCAGCATATGGATGGAATTTAAAGCCATGGAAAATAACTAGATAGAAAAGAGAAAATGTAAGGGAACTGAGCCCTGAAGTACTGCAACATTTAGCAGATGAGAAGATAACACGAAACCTGCAGAGGAGACTAAAAACAAGCTGGTGGTGTGTGAGATAGAGAAAAACTAAGAAAGTGATGTCTTGGAAGGTGCTAAGCCAAATTTCCGAAGATTCTCCTCATCTACCCTCCCTGTGGATAATGGACTCTTCCCATGAAGTCCTAAAGTTGATTATTGCCCCAAAGTTAAGGAACTCAAATATAAATCTGAGTAAATTTATAACTAATTAAACTAAATTAAGTAAAACTAAATTAAAAACTAATAAATGGGGCTTCCCTGGTGGCGCAGTGGTTGGGAGTCCGTCTGCCGATGCAGGGGACACGGGTTCTTGCCCCGGTCCGGGAGGATCCCACATGCCGCGGAGCGGCTGGGCCCGTGAGCCATGGCCTCTGAGCCTGCGCGTCTGGAGCCTGTGCTCCGCAACGGGAGAGGCCACAACAGTGAGAGGCCCGCGTACCGCTAAAAAAAAAACAACAACA
>NC_041219.1:1671624-1678677 GCF_002837175.3 Physeter macrocephalus | reverse complement strand
AAAAAAAAAAAAAAAAAAAAAAAAAAAACACTAATAAATGTTTGTAAAGCTTTCATACAGTAGGGGGATTATGAATAATATAATATGAATTTTGCTGTCATCATTTTAAATGTTTAATCACGTTTTCAATAAAAATTAGCTTTGTAAAAGAATCTGAGGTAAGGTCCCAACTCATCTTTCTCTTCTTCGTTCATATTAACTTATGTTCCCTTCTTAGCATTTTGACATTTTTGTGTAAAAGTCCAAGTGGTGCATTTTTTCTAAAGGAAAGAAGTAATTGATGGCTAATTTCTGAATCATTTAAACTTCTTATAAAAAGATTAACTATTTTTATTTAAACAAGATGCATTATTGTTATTAAACTCTTTAGTATCCATGGGTTTGGGGTGGGGTTTGAGCTACAAAACTTATATTCAGTAAGTGGAAAATTCTTTCTAGTTTAGCCCAAGTGGTTCTTTAATTACTTACCTAAACTTCTTGGTTTCAATTTGGTGTTTTAGGACTCTTTTAAAAGGCTTTAACTCTTATAGGTCCTGCACCTCTGCTCCTACTTGAAATGCAGCATGAGTATCTTAGTCATTATAAAAGCCACCAGACATGTACCTTAATGAAGACAAATGTGCAGGTAAGATTTGTGTTATTCTTGAGTGTGGGCCACCATGACAGCTTTTCAAAAATTCAAAAGCTGAGAGCGATCTTAGAAAGTATGTAGGCAAATCCTATTGTTTTTAGGTTAAAAAAAATAAAGCCTAGCAGGTTATATTATTTGTCTAAGGTGCCTCAACTAGTTAGTGAGAAAATGAAGGTTAGAACGCAGGCATCCTAACTTCAGACCAGCTCTCTATACTATGGAGCTATATTTTAAGGGGAAAAAAAAGTAACAGGATAAGAGAGGAAGTTTAGGAGTTCCCTGGTGGTGCAGTGGTTAAGAATCCACCTGCCAATGCAGGGGAAACGGGTTCAAGCCCTAGTCCGGGAAGATCCCACATGCCGCAGAGTAACTAAGCCCGTGCGCCACAACTACTGAGCCTGTGTGCCACAACAACTGAAACCGGCGTGCCTAGAGCCCGTGCTCTGCAGTAAGAGAAGCCACCGCAATGAGAAGCCCACACACCTGAACGAAGAGTAGCCCCCACTCGCCGCAACTAGAGAAAGCCCATGAGCAGCAACGAAGACCCAACGCAGCCAAAAATAAAATATAAATAAATAAATAAATTTATATTAAATAAAAAAGAGAAGACGCTTGTCTGATTGCAATTTGGTTAAGGGTCTCTGGCCATTTTTCTTATTTTATATCAATACTCCTTTGTCACTGCCATGATCTCACTGAACAACCCTATTGAATGGCAGAAGCAAGTTATTATGATTCTCAGTTTATATAGGTGATGAAATTGAGGCATAGAGTTTCATTCACTTCTCCAAGATCACAAAGCTAGTAGATGTGATAGCACCTAGGTCTTCTGATTCTATTTAATTTTTCTTTCTATAATTAATCATATCAGGAGGAATATTTAAATATCTAGCAAAATAATCTCAGCAAAAGAACAAAACAAAACAACAACACTTTCGAGGTGCATACCAGTTGGAAGACAAGGGGGACAGGCTGATGATGGAAAATGTAATGGCTGAAAAAATAGTAACAACTAACAGTGTTGCCATAGTAGCAAAACTGAGCAATCAGAAGCATCGATGCAAATGTCTTTGAACAAAAAGAATCAAATTCCATAAAAGAAGTAATTTTTGGTCAGTCCTTACATTGTTTCAAGATACCAACTGCACAAATGCAAAGATGAGTAGATTTGAATTAACATCAATTTCTGGGTGAAGACATGGGAATTTTCATTCATTAAAAACAGAATGGATCCAATGTTATAACACGGCTGCCAGAAAAGCTATTGTAATCCTACGTGACAGTGATAAAAGGATGTATGGAGTAAAATTCGCTGGTTATGCTAAAATTGTATCACCATGTTAATCTTGGTGCCACATTTTAAGAAGGACACTAAAAACCTAAAGTTCGTATAAGAGGCTGACCAGAATGGAAGTCTGGAATCCATTTGAGCCATTGAGGAACTTTTTAGGAACTAGGGCATTAACTTGAAAATAAGGAGAATTAAGGGTTCTCTAAATTTATTCATTCACTCAACTAAAATTTATTGAGTGCTTACTACATGTCAGATTAGGTAGGGCCTTTTAGGTGACTGCAAAGACGTTGTCCAGTTTCTGCGTGAGTTGGGGAGCCATGTGGAGAATTTTAGATACAGGAGTGACTGTATCTCACGTGTTTTTGAGGCATCATTCTGGGAGTTATGTTGCAAAATAGGCTGTTGGGGTGGGGCTAGGGTGGAAACATGGAGACAAATCAGGTTACTGAAATAATCAGGCAAGAGCTGATGTTGTTTGGACCAGAGTGGTGGCAGTGGAGGAAAAGAGAAGTGATTGGATTTAGGATACATTTTGAATTTGGGATATATTTCATATATGTGAAGGTTTTTTTTAGTTTAAACTTAATTTAAATCTCTGTGTCTCCAGAAGATAGCACCAGGATCCATAGATGGTGTTGGGGGTGGGGAATGGGAGCAGGAGGAGAGGATTTGCCAATTGACAGACTTTTCAATGGCAGAGAGAAGAAGTGGGGGGGGGGGCAGAGCTGGAACATGAGTCTCTCCCTCTAATGTCATAGCATTTTGACTCAGTGTCACAGAGGGAGACAACATTCATAGCTGTGAGAAATATTATAGAATTTCAAAAGTTCCTGAAATTAACAATATAAATTGCAAAGCATAAAACTGCTATTATATTTGTTCCACAATAGTGTAAAAACAATACATTTTTTACAAAATATAAAAGGAAAAGAAAGACTATGACCCACCACTTTCTTAAAGAGTCACTGGAATTACTAATAGCAAGTTATCTGCATGACCATCACCACCTCACACGCCCATTCATCCCACAATCATTTTTTGCACTCTACAACTATGAAACATAAGAAGTAACTAATAGGGGAATTCCCTGGCTGTCCAATAGTTAAGACTCAGTGCAACCCACCTACCAGTGCAGGGGCCATGTGTTTGAGCCCTGGTCCGGGAAGATCCCACATGCCGCAGAGTAACTAAGCCCGTGCGCCACAACTACTGAGCCTGTGTGCCACAACAACTGAAACCGGCGTGCCTAGAGCCCGTGCTCTGCAGTAAGAGAAGCCACCGCAATGAGAAGCCCACACACCTGAACGAAGAGTAGCCCCCACTCGCCGCAACTAGAGAAAGCCCATGAGCAGCAACGAAGACCCAACGCAGCCAAAAATAAAATATAAATAAATAAATAAATTTATATTAAATAAAAAAGAGAAGACGCTTGTCTGATTGCAATTTGGTTAAGGGTCTCTGGCCATTTTTCTTATTTTATATCAATACTCCTTTGTCACTGCCATGATCTCACTGAACAACCCTATTGAATGGCAGAAGCAAGTTATTATGATTCTCAGTTTATATAGGTGATGAAATTGAGGCATAGAGTTTCATTCACTTCTCCAAGATCACAAAGCTAGTAGATGTGATAGCACCTAGGTCTTCTGATTCTATTTAATTTTTCTTTCTATAATTAATCATATCAGGAGGAATATTTAAATATCTAGCAAAATAATCTCAGCAAAAGAACAAAACAAAACAACAACACTTTCGAGGTGCATACCAGTTGGAAGACAAGGGGGACAGGCTGATGATGGAAAATGTAATGGCTGAAAAAATAGTAACAACTAACAGTGTTGCCATAGTAGCAAAACTGAGCAATCAGAAGCATCGATGCAAATGTCTTTGAACAAAAAGAATCAAATTCCATAAAAGAAGTAATTTTTGGTCAGTCCTTACATTGTTTCAAGATACCAACTGCACAAATGCAAAGATGAGTAGATTTGAATTAACATCAATTTCTGGGTGAAGACATGGGAATTTTCATTCATTAAAAACAGAATGGATCCAATGTTATAACACGGCTGCCAGAAAAGCTATTGTAATCCTACGTGACAGTGATAAAAGGATGTATGGAGTAAAATTCGCTGGTTATGCTAAAATTGTATCACCATGTTAATCTTGGTGCCACATTTTAAGAAGGACACTAAAAACCTAAAGTTCGTATAAGAGGCTGACCAGAATGGAAGTCTGGAATCCATTTGAGCCATTGAGGAACTTTTTAGGAACTAGGGCATTAACTTGAAAATAAGGAGAATTAAGGGTTCTCTAAATTTATTCATTCACTCAACTAAAATTTATTGAGTGCTTACTACATGTCAGATTAGGTAGGGCCTTTTAGGTGACTGCAAAGACGTTGTCCAGTTTCTGCGTGAGTTGGGGAGCCATGTGGAGAATTTTAGATACAGGAGTGACTGTATCTCACGTGTTTTTGAGGCATCATTCTGGGAGTTATGTTGCAAAATAGGCTGTTGGGGTGGGGCTAGGGTGGAAACATGGAGACAAATCAGGTTACTGAAATAATCAGGCAAGAGCTGATGTTGTTTGGACCAGAGTGGTGGCAGTGGAGGAAAAGAGAAGTGATTGGATTTAGGATACATTTTGAATTTGGGATATATTTCATATATGTGAAGGTTTTTTTTAGTTTAAACTTAATTTAAATCTCTGTGTCTCCAGAAGATAGCACCAGGATCCATAGATGGTGTTGGGGGTGGGGAATGGGAGCAGGAGGAGAGGATTTGCCAATTGACAGACTTTTCAATGGCAGAGAGAAGAAGTGGGGGGGGGGGCAGAGCTGGAACATGAGTCTCTCCCTCTAATGTCATAGCATTTTGACTCAGTGTCACAGAGGGAGACAACATTCATAGCTGTGAGAAATATTATAGAATTTCAAAAGTTCCTGAAATTAACAATATAAATTGCAAAGCATAAAACTGCTATTATATTTGTTCCACAATAGTGTAAAAACAATACATTTTTTACAAAATATAAAAGGAAAAGAAAGACTATGACCCACCACTTTCTTAAAGAGTCACTGGAATTACTAATAGCAAGTTATCTGCATGACCATCACCACCTCACACGCCCATTCATCCCACAATCATTTTTTGCACTCTACAACTATGAAACATAAGAAGTAACTAATAGGGGAATTCCCTGGCTGTCCAATAGTTAAGACTCAGTGCTTTCACTGCTGTGGCCCGGGTTCAATCCCTGGTGGGGAAACTAAAATCCCGGCCAAAATAAAAAGTAACTAATAGAAAAATGAACAGCAAGGCTAAATATAGACGAATATTTCTACTTCAAGATGGTCTGATGTAAAAGTAATTGAAATTGGACTCATAGGACATGAACACCATACCTATGCCATTTGGGGAAGAAGAATTGAAATGTGGGCTGAAAGCAAGTCTAACAGAAAAGCAAAGGAGGACTCTAGTAAAGGTATCACAATAATGGACTGATTTTTTTAATTGAAGTGTAGTTGATTTACAACGTTGTGTTAGTTTCTGGTGTACAGCAAAGTGATTGCTATGTATGTGTATATATATACATATATATATATATATATATATATATATATATATATATATTCCCCCCTCACCGTGCTATGATTTTTTTAATTGAAGTGTAGTTGATTTACAACGTTGTGTTAGTTTCTGGTGTACAGCAAAGTGATTGCTATGTATGTGTATATATATACATATATATATATATATATATATATATATATTCCCCCCCCCACCGTGCTATACAGTAGGACCTTGTTGTCTTGTTGTTTATCTATTTTATATACAGTAGTTTGTATCTAATAATCCCCTTTTGGCCATCTGCATGTCTTCTTTGGAGAAATGTCTAGGTCTTCTGCCCATTTTTTTGACTGGGTTGTTTGCTTTCAGTGAACGAGCTGTTTGTATATTTTGGAAATTAACCCCTTGTCGGTCATATCGTTTGCAAATATTTTTCTCCCAGTCCGTAGGTTGCCTTTTTGTTTTGCTTATGGTTTCCTTTGCTGTGCAAAAGCTTATAAGTTTGATTAGGCCCCATTCATTTATTTTTGCTTTTATTTCTATTGCCTTGGGAGACTGACCTAAGAAAACATTGCTATGGTTTATGTCAGAGAATGTTTTGCATATGTTCTCTTCTAAGAGTTTTATGGTGTCGTGTCTTATATTTAAGTCTTTAAGCCACTTTGAGTTTATTTTTGTGTATGCTGCAAAGGAGTGTTCTAACTTCATTGATTTACACGCGGCTGTTCAGCTTTTCCAACACCATTGCTGAATAGACTGTCTTTCCTCCGTTGTATATTCTTGCCCCCTTTGTCAAAGATTAATTGACCATAGGTGTGTGGGTTTATTTCTGGGCTAAAAAATCTAAAAAAGAGTGGATATATGTATACGTATAACTGATTCACTTTGATGTACAGCAGAAACTAACACAAATTGTAAGTCAACTATACTCCAATAAAAATTAATTTAAAAAAATAAGAGGGATTGCTTTTTTTACTGTCCCTTTCTGATATTTCGTCAGTAGTGTAAAGAAATGCAACCGATTTCTGTATGTTAAACTGGTATCCTGCTACATTGCTGAATTTGTTTATCAGTTCTAGCACTTTTTGTGTGGAGTCTTTAGGGTTTTATATATATAGTATCATGTCATCTGCATATAATGGCAATTTTACCTCTTCCCTTTCAATTTGGATATCTTTTATTTCTGTTTCTCGTCTGATTCCTGTGGTAAGACTTCCAATACAATATTGAATAGAAGTGGTGAGAGTGGGTATTCTTGTCTTGTTCTAGGTTTTAGTGGGAAGGCTTTCAGCTTTTCATTGTTGAGTATTATATTGGCTGTGGATTTGTCACAAATGGCTTTTATTATGTTGCGATATGTTCCCTCTATATCCACTTTGGTAAGATTTCTTTTTTGTTTTTTTTTTTTTAACATCTTTATTGGAGTATAATTGCTTTACAATGGTGTGTTAGTTTCTGCTTTATAAGAAAGTGATTCAGGTATACATATATATATATATATCCCCATAACTCCTCCCTCTTGCATCTCCCTCCCTCCCACCCTCCCTATCACACCCCTC
>NC_041219.1:1670054-1671164 GCF_002837175.3 Physeter macrocephalus | reverse complement strand
AGCATTTATTGTTTGTAGATTTTTTGATGATGGCCATTCTGACTGGTGTGAGGTGATATCTCATTGTAGTTTTGATTTGCTTTTCTCTAATGATTAATGATGTTGAGCATTCTTTCATGTGTTTGTTGGCAATCTGTATATCTTCTTTCGAGAAATGTCTATTTAGGACTTCTGCCCATTTTTGGATTGGGTTGTTTGTTTTTTTGATATTGAGCTGAGTGAGCTACTTGTATATTTTGGAGATTAATCCTTTGTCAGTTGCTTCATTTGCAAATATTTTCTCCCATTTTGAAGGTTGTCTTTTCATCTTGTTTATGGTTTCCTTTGCTGTGCAAAAGCTTTTGAGTTTCATTAGGTCCAATTTGTTTATTTTTGTTTTTTTTTCCATTTCTCTAGGAGGTGGGGAAAAAAATATTTCTGTTTTTGTGCCAATACCATACTGTCTTGATTACTGTAGCTTTGTAGTATAGTCTGCAGTCAGGGAGCCTGATTCTTCCAGCTCCATTTTTCTTTCTCAAGATTGCTTTGGCTCTTCGGGATCTTCTTTGTTTCCATACAAATTGTGAAATATTTTATTCTAGTTCTGTGAAAAATGCCAGTGGTAGTTTGATAGGGCTTGCATTGAATCTGTAGATTGCTTTGGGTAGTATAGTCACATTCACGATGTTGATTCTTCCAATCCAAGAACATGGTATATCTCTTCATATGTTTGTATCATCTTTAATTTCTCTCATCAGTGTCCTACAGTTTTCTGCATACAGGTCTTTTGTCTCCTTAGGTAGGTTCATTCCTAGATATTTTATTCTTTTTGTTGCAATGGTAAATGGGAGTGTTTCCTTAATTTCTCTTTCAGATTTTTCATCATTAGTGTATAGGAATGCAAGAGATTTCTGCGCATTAGTTTTGTATCCTGCTACTTTACCAAATTCACTGATTAGCTCTAGTAGTTTTCTGGTATCATCTTTAGGATTCTCTATGTATAGTATGATCTCATCTGCAAACAGTGACAGTTTCACTTCTTTTCCGATTTGGATTCCTTTTATTTCTTTTTCTTCTCTGATTGCTGTGGCTAAAACTTCCAAAACTATGTTGAATAAGAGTGGTGAGAGT
>NC_041219.1:1669284-1669755 GCF_002837175.3 Physeter macrocephalus | reverse complement strand
GTTCTGTTTATATTTTCTATTTCTTCCTGGTTCAGTCTTGGAAGGTTGTGCATTTCTAAGAATTTGTCCATTTCTTCCAGGTCGTCCATTTTATTGGCATATAGTTGCTTGTAGTAATCTCTCATGATCCTTTGTATTTCTGCAGTATCAGTTGTTACTTCTCCTGTTTCATTTCTAATTCTATTAATTTGAGTCTTCTCCCTTTTTTTCTTGGTGAGGCTGGCTAATGGTTTATCAATTTTGTTTATCTTCTCAAAGAACCAGCTTTTAGTGTTATTGATCTTTGCTATTGGTTTCTTCATTTCTTTTTCATTTATTTCTGATTTGATCCTTATGATTTCTTTCCTTCTGCTAACTTTGGGGGTTTTTTTGTTTGTTTGTTCTTCTTTCTCTAATTGCTTTAGGTGTAATGTTAGGTTGCTTATTTGAGATGTTTCTTATTTCTTGAGGTAGGATTGTATTGCTATAAAC
>NC_041219.1:1654916-1668942 GCF_002837175.3 Physeter macrocephalus | reverse complement strand
CCTATTACTATTTTCTTAATTGTTTTGGGTTTGTTATTGTACGTCTTTTCCTTCTCTTGTGTTGCCTGCCTAGAGAAGTTCCTTTAGCATTTGTTGTAAAGCTGGTTTGGTGTTGCTGAATTCTCTTAGCTTTTGCTTGTCTTTAAAGGTTTTAATTTCTCCTTTGTATCTGAATGAGATCCTTGCTGGGTAGAGTAATCTTGGTTATAGGTTTTTCCCTTTCATCACTTTAAATATGTCCTGCCACTCCCTTCTGGCTTGCAGAGTTTCTACTGAAAGATCAGCTGTTAAACTTATGGGGCTTCCCTTGTGTGTTATTTGTTGTTTTTCCCTTGCTGCTTTTAATATTTTTTCTTTGTATTTAATTTTTGATAGTTTGATTTATATGTGTCTTGGCATCTTTCTCCTTGGATTTATCCTGTATGGGACTCTCTGTGCTTCCTGGACTTGATTAACTAATCATCTTTACTATCATTACTCTGAATTCTTTTTCAGGTAGACTGCCTATTTCCTCTTCATTTGTTTGGTCTGGTGGGTTTTTACCTTGCTCCTTCATCTGCTGTGTGTTTCTCTGTCTTCTCATTTTGCTTGACTTACTGTGTTTGGGGTCTCCTATTCACAGAGTGCAAGTTCGTAGTTTCCATTGTTTTTGGTGTCTGCCCCCAGTGGCTAAGGTTGGTTCAGTGGGTTGTGTAGGCTTCCTGGTGGAGGAGACTAGTGCCTATGTTTTGATGGATGAGGCTAGATCTTGTCTTTCTAGTGGGCAGGTCTGCGTCCACTGGTGTGTTTGGGGCTGTCTGTGACCATATTATGATCTTAGGCAGCTTTTCTGCTAGTCGGTGGGGTTGTGTTCCTGTCTTGCTAGTTGTTTGGCATAGGGTGTCCAGCCCTGTAGCTTGCTGGTCATTGAGTGGAGCTGGGTCTTGGTGTTGAGATGGAGATCTCTGGGAGATTTTCACTGTTTTTTATTACGTGGAGCTGGGAGGTCTCTGGTGGGCCGATGTCCTGAACTCAGCTCTCCCACCTCAGAGGCACAGGCCTGACACCTGGCCGGAGCAACAATACCCTGTCATCCACACGGCTCAGAATAAAAAGGAGAAAAAAAGAAAGATAGAAAGAAAAATAAATAAAATAAAATAAATATATTAAAATAAAAAATAATTATTAAAAATTTAAAAGTAAGAAAAAAGAGAAAAAAAGAAGAGAGCAGCCAAACCAAAAAATAAATCCACCAATGATAAGAAGCTCTAAAAACTATACCAAAAAAAAAAAAAAAAGACAGACAGAGCCCTAGGACAAATGGTAAATACAATGCTATACAGACAAAATCACACACAGAAGCATATACAAACACAGTCACAAAAAGAGAAAAAGGAAAAAATATATATATATCGTTGCTCCCAAAGTTCACCACCTGAATTTGGGATGATTCGTTGTCTATTCAGGTATTCCACATATGCAGGGTACATCAAGTTGATTGTGGAGATTTAATCCTCTGCTCCTGAGGCTGCTGGGAGAGATTTCCCTTTATATTTGTCCGCACAGCTCCTGGGGTTCAGCTTTGGATTTGACCCTGCCTGTGCGTGTAGGTCGCCTGCGGGCGTCTGTTCTTCGCTCAGACAGGACGGAGTTAAAGGAGGAGCTGATTAGGGGGCTCTGGCTCACTCAGGCCGGGCGGAGGGAGGGGTATGGAGCACTCGGCGAGCCTGCGGCCCCAGAGGCCGGCATGACGTTGCAACAGCCTGAGGCGCGCCGTGTGTTCTCCCGGGAAGTGGTCCCTGGGTCACCAGACCCTGGCAGTGACGGGCTGTACAGGCTTCCGGGAGGGGAGATGTGGACAGTGACCTGTGCTTGCACACAGGCTTCTTGGTGGCTGCAGCAGCAGCCTTAGCATCTCATGCCTGTATCTGGGGTCGGCGCTGATAGCCACGGCTCGCACCCGTCTCGAGCTCGTTTAGGCGGCGCGCTTAATCCCCTCTTCTCGTGCACCGCAAAACAAAGAGGCAAGAGAAAGTCTATTGCCTCTTCGGCAGCTCCAGACCTTTTCCCGGACTCCCTCCCGGCTAGCTGTGGCGCACTAGCCCCCTTCAGGCTGTGTGCACGCAGCCAACCCCAGCCCTTTCCCTGGGATCCGACCTCGGAAGCCCGAGCCTCAGCTCCCAGCCCCCGCCCACTCCGGCGGGTGAGCAGACAAGCCTCTCGGGCTGGTGAGTGCCGGTCGGCACCGATCCTCTTGCAGGAATCTCTCCGCTTTGCCCTCCGCACCGCTGTTGCTGCGCTCTCTTCCGTGGCTCTGAAGCTTCCCCCCTCCACACCCCGCCCCCCACCGTCTCTGCCCGCGAAGGGGCTTCCTAGTATGAAACCTTTCCTCCTTCACAGCTCCCGCCCAGGGGTGAAGGTCCAGTCCCTATTCTTTTGTCTCTTTTTTTTCTTTTGTCCTTTGCCCTACCCAGGTACGTGGGGAGTTTCTTGCCTTTTGGGAGGTCTGAGGTCTTCTGCCAGCGTTCAGTAGGTGTTCTGTAGGAGTTGTTCCACATGTAGATGTATTTCTGATGTATTTGTGGGGAGGAAGGTGACCTCCACGTCTTACTCTTCCGCCATCTTGAAGGTTCCCTGGTAAGAGTTTTTTATCACGAATGAATATTGAATTTTATCAAATGCTTTTTCTGCATCTATTGAGATGATCATGTGGTTTTTATCTTTTCTTTTTGTTGTTGTGGTGTATCACATTGATTGATTTACATACAGTGAACCATTTTTGTGATGCTGGGATAAATCCTACTTGATCATGGTGTATGACCTTATTTATGTGTTGTTGGATTTGGTTTGCTAATATTTTGTTGAGAATTTTTGCATCTACATTCATCAAAGATATTGGCCTGTAATTTTCTTTTTGGTAGTGTCTTTGTGTAGTTTGGTATCAGGGTCATGGCAGCTTCATAGAATGACTTTGGGAGTGTTCCCTCCTCTCAAGTCTTTTGGAAGAGTTTGAGGAGGTTTGGTATAAGTTCTTCTTTGTATGTTTGGTAGAATTCCCCAGTAAAGCCATCTGGTCCTGGACTTTTGTTTACAGGGAGTTTTGTTTTGTTTTGTTTTCAATAATTGGCTGATTTTTGACACCTTACAAGTATTCTTAGTAATTGATAGAAATATTTTGGTATTGTAATATAATCAAGAGTTTATGATTCAATCACTAATTTTAAGTTAAGCCTTATCACTGTTATTATACATTTGTATATAATCAGAATTATGTTATAGACGTAAGAGATAGTTTATTGAATCTGTATGTGTCTTTTATGTGCCAGGCAATGTGTAAGGGATTTAATCCTGAACTGGACGCACTAACTGTGCCATGTCCTCAAGTAATTTATATTCTGGCTCAGTGGTTCTTAAACATTAATATACTTGAAAATCACCTAGAGAATTTGTTTAAAATGCAGATGGCCAGCTCCTTCCACTCCTACCCCTGCAGAAATGCTGATTTGGTAGATCTAGAGAGAATCCCAAGAATCTATCTCCATTTTAAACAAACTTCCCAGTAGATTCTAATGCAGGCGGTCCATGGGCATCACTCTGAGAAATCCTGGAATATGACAGAGAATGAGGAGAAACGATGGGTCTCTGTCAGCCTCTCGGGGGCAACAACTGGTGACTAGAATCACTATGACTGCTTACAAACAAACAAGCAGGTATCCTTTGGTGGAAAGATTATTCTTAGTGAGTAGGAAATCTTGGATGATTCTTAGAAAAGGATAACTTCCAATTCCCAGGCTACAGTTTTTCAAAATATCTGACCTTGTGGGGAGCATTTACCCATCAAACACACACCGGACCAATCAGTCCATTTACCAGGTACTCCCAACTGTACCTTCTACCTTGACCTGCCACATCAACTGCCTCTAGAGGGGTATACAGTTAACCTGCTCCTACCTCTTCCCTAGCTGATTTGACTAAAGGTGAGTAACTCAAAGCCAGCCAATCTACTGGCAGCCAGAGAGCACATTTTTCTCCCTTGGATAATCTGAACTAAGAGACATAAGAGTTGTAGTCACTGATTGTACGTTAAGCTAAAAGATCATGAACAGTCGATATGAGATGATTAAACAAAAACCCAGCAAGAATAGAGATCAGAATACATCTGTAGAAAATAGCAGTGAAGCCACAAGAAAGACACAAATATGAAGGAGAACGCTTGACTCCTGAGAGATGGAAAGAATAACCACAGTTCCTGACTTCCCATTTCCCTGCTTCAGTTCCCTTGGACACAGCTCTAATTCCTGTCCTTAGTGCCTTGAGGCTTTGTGCTCTTTCAATAAAACTCATTTTTTGAGTGAGCTGGAGTGGGTTCTGTCTATTGTAACCAAATTGTCCCTAACTAAGTTAAGCAGCGACTAGACACTTCAGGGAAAAAAAGCTACCCACTCATTCATATATAGTGTTTTGGTTAGAGATTTGAATTGCAAGCAACAGAAATTCTAAAAGATAGTAAAACCATTGGGAGGCTATTGGCAGTTCTTAGACTTGAGATTAGAGAGCCAGATTCTGAGATGAACAATAACCAAGGTAACACAACTTGATCTGGAAGCTGAAGTGCAGCCACTGTCTCATAACTGCACATGTAGTCGGCATACTACCTCTGTACTGAATGATGTCTAACTTTTTTTTTTAATTCATGCCACATTCTCTTAAGATTAAAAAACTGAAGAGAAAGTTAACCAAACCTAGGACACATACTTATGCTGGTTTTATGAGGGCGAGGAAAGGAAAGATTTGCCCTGTGTTTCCAAAGTGAGAGGCAGGCACACAGGTTTTTTTCTTCCAAAAACCATACACCACGGAAGAGATATGATTTCCTAAAAGGAAATTGAGGCCTTTTGTGAGTGGGAATGGATATCTCTGGAGAGATACAGAGATACTTCGAAACAGAGATAAGTAGCAAAAGACCATGTGCGTACCCTGAGACAGAAAAAATTACAGAGAAATGATTTGGTATTCAACATTAAAAATAAAGTTCTGATGATTAGAAAAATGGAATAGCCAGGTTTGTGAAATAGTGAGCTCTCTGTCACTCTAACTATTCAAGCAAGAGCTGGATAAACATTAGTCAGTAACATGGAGGGGATTTCTAAATTAGATGACAAATGGGCTCAATGACTTGTCTGACTACTTACAATTCTTAATGGTATATGAGGAAAAATACATATAAATATATCTATTTCACATCTTGAGGGTAATGAGTACCATACATATACTAAATACTTTATGAAATACCTTTGCCTTTTATTCACCTTGAAATTATTCTTATAAGCTTTAAACTGCTCTGCTTATTGCCCTGTCCCTGCATCTCTCTAATTGTTATCGCTGAGATAGCTTCACCTTGAGCTAAAGGTATAATCTTGCCCAGCAATTTGGGATCAAACTTGTTCCTAGGCATAGGGAATGGCAGGAACCACAAGAGCCCCAGGGCAGAGGTTTACCAACTCAACACACACGCTGCATTGCAGCACAGCCTGTCCTGAAGTTGATTCTGGTTCCCTGATAACTAGGGTAGTGCATTGTTTTCTTTGATACAGACTGTGTCTGGCACAGCTGTCTCTCCAGGGTCTTAATTTTTGTCCTTGAACTGGCTGTTTATTTCCACATCTGCCGATTACTGTTTGTTTAAACCTTTGCTGAATGTCTCTCCTGACTGTGTGTATCACAGTGCTGGAAAGAGATGCCACCTGAAGTATTTTAAACAGAAAGGGATTTACTACAAAGAATTAGATCATTTTAAAAAATCACTGGAAGGGCTGGAAGACTGAGTTATAAGCTGAGATCCAGGAATGACTCCTTAAACATCACAAAACTGATCTCCCAGTGGCGTTACCTCCTCTGCCATAAGCAGGAAGCTGGGGAATCAGGAGTTTGCCACTAGGACTATTAAAGTTAAAAACAAAATAAAACCAACCAACCAACCAACAAAACACTGTAGCTGCAATCCAGAGGTCAGGAAGCTGATTCTACCACCTCTTGAGAGCCATGAAACTGGAGACTGGACACTGCCGAAAACCCCACAGTTCCATGACTGTGTTTGTCATCAGTAAACAGCCAAAAGCGGCAGTAAGAGGACCTCCACTTTAGCTTCACATTTTCTCATGTGTGTAGGTGTATCTAATTGGTGGAATCTAGCCAACTGTAGAACTCTGATGCCAAGGGAGTCTGGGAAACTTAGTATTTAGCTTTCCATCTACTCAGCACAGAAGGTCACACTAGAAGGAAGTGGGAATAAATGCCAAGTGCTGTATCCACCACATCATGCCCACATTGTACTGGAAGTCCTAGCCAGTGTGTTAAAGCAAGAAAAATAAATGAAGGGCACACAGTCAGAAAGAAGGGAGTAAAGCTAGTCTTATTCACAGATGACATGCTTTAATACAAGGAAAATCATCAAGAACCTACCAAAAAAAAAAACCTACTAGAAGTATTATTAAGTATATATATATATCAAGATCCAGAATATCTAGTCAGTATTTTAAAAATTCAATTTTATTTCACCATGTAAGCAGTTAACAACTGGAAATTTAAAAATTTTAAATAACAGTAAATAATAAAAATAATAAATTTATAGAAGCATTCTAAAACATGAAATACCGAAAGATGGATTTTATAAGATATGTGTAACATTTGTACATTGAAAACTATAAAATATTGCTGAGTGAATCGAAAAAAGACCTAATTAAATGGATAGTTGTATTATGTTCACAAATTGGAAGACTTAATATTAAGATGTACACACTCCTCAAATTTACCTTTAAATTCAATGCAAGTTCAACCAAAATCTCAGCAGGTTTTTGAAAAAATTTATTTTATTGAAGTAAAGTTGATTTACAATGTTGTGTTAATTTCTGCTGTACAGCAAAGTGATTCAGTTATATATTTATATATATTCTTTTACATATTCTTTTCCATTATGATTTATCACAGGATATTGAATATAGTTGCCTGTGCTATACTAGGACCTTGCTGTTTATCCATTGTATATATAATAGTTTGCATCTGCTAATCCCAGACTCCCAGTCCTTCCCTCCCCCAACCCCTTTGGCAACCACAAATCTGTTTTCTATGTCTGTGAGTCTGTTTCTGTTTTGTAGATAGGTTCATTTGTGTCATATTTTAGATTCCACATATAAGTAATATCATATGATATTTGTCTTTCTCTTTTTGACTTACTTCACTTAGTATGATAATCTCTAGGTTCATCCATGTTGCTGCAAATGGTGTTATTTCATTCTTTTTTATGGCTGAGTAGTATTTCATTGTATATATGTACCATTCATCTGTTGATGGACATTTAGGTTGCTTCCATGTCCTTTTTTTTTAATATATAAAAGCTTTATTGAGATAAAATTAACATACCTAAAATTCCCCCTTTTAAAGTGTACAATTCGGTGTTTTTTAGTATATTCACAAGGGTGTGCAGCCATCACCACTATCTAATTCCAGAACATCTTCATTACCCCAAAAAGAGACTCCATACCTAGTGGCAGTCAATCCCAATTTCCCTCTCTCCCTAGCCCCTGGAAACCACCAATCTATTGATACTTTCTGTCTATAAAGATTTGCCTGTTCTGAACATTTCATATAAATGGAATCATAATATGTGGTCTTTTGTGACTGACTTCTTTCACTTAGCATAATGTTTTCAAGGTTCATCCATGTTGTATCACTACTGAATTTCCTTTTTATAGCCAAATAATAGTTAATTGTATGGATATATGACATTTTGTTTACCCATTTGTCAGTTGACAGAAATTTGGGTTGTTTCCACTTTTTTTTTTAAACATCTTTATTGGAGTATAATTGCTTTACAGTGTTGTGTTAGTTTCTGCTGTATAACAAAGTGAATCAGCTATATGAATACATATATCCCCATATCCCCTTCCTCTTGCATCTCCCTCCCACCCTCCTTATTCCACCCCACTAGGTGGTCACAAAGAACTGAGCTGATCTCCCTGTGCTATGCAGCTGCTTCCTGCTAGCTATCTATTTTACATTTGGTAGTAGTGTACATATGTCAATGCTACTCTCTCACTTTGTCCCAGCTTACCCTCCCCCTCTCCGTGTCCTTAAGTCCATTCTCTATGTCTGTGTCTTTATTCCTGTCCTGCCCCTGGGTTCATCAGAACCTTTTTTTTTTTAGATACCGTATATATGTGTTAGCATACGGTATTTGTTTTTCTCTTTCTGACTTACTTCACTCTGTATGGCAGCCTCTAGGTCCATCCACCTCACTACAAATAACTCAATTTCGTTTCTTTTTATGGATGAGTAATATTCCATTGTATATATGTGCCACATCTTCTTTATCCATTCATCTGTCAATAGACACTTAGGTTCCTTCCATGTCTTGGCTATTGGGAATAGTGCTGCTATGAAAATAGAGGTGCATGTATCTTTTTGAATTATAGTTTTGTCTGGATATATGCCCAGGAGTGGGATTGCTGGATGATACAGCAACTCTACTTTTAGTTTTTTGAGGAACCTCCATACTGTTTTCCATAGTGGCTGCACCAATGTACATTCCCACCAACAATGTAGGAGGGTTCCTTTTTCTCCACACCCTCTCCAACATTTGTTATTTGTAGTTTCCCACCAACAGTGCATAAATGTCCCCATTTCTCCACATCCTTGCCAACAATTGTTATCTCCTGTCTTTTTTTATACTAGCCATTTGAACAGGCATGAGGTGATATCTCATCATGGTTTTGACTTGCATTTCCCTGATGATTGGTGCTTTTGAGCTTCTTTTCTTGTACCTGTTGGCTGTTTGTATGTCTTTGGAAAAATGTCTATTCAGGTCCTCTGCCCATTTTTAAATTGTATTATTTGGGTTTTGTTTTTTTTGTTATTGAGTTTTATGAGTTGTTTATATATTTTGGAAATTAAGCCCTTATTGGTCATATCATTTGCAAACATTTTCTCCCAGTCCATAGGTTGTCTTTTCATTTTGTTTATGGTTTCCTTTGCTGTACAAAAGCTTGTAATATGATTAGGTCCCATTTATTTATTTTTGCTTTTATTTCTATTGCCTTGGGGGACTGACCTAAGAAAACATTGCTACAATTTATGTCAGAGAATGTTTTGCCTGGAGAATGTTTTGCCTATGCTCTCTTCCAGGAGTTTTATGGTGTCATATCTTATATTTAAGTTTTTAAGCCATTTTGAGTTTATTTTTGTGTATGGTGTGAGGGTATGTTCTAACTTCATTGACTTATATGGGACTGCCCAACTTTTCCAACACCACTTGAAAATCTCAGCAGGTTTTTAAAAAAGACATTAATAAACTGATTCTAAAATCTATACAGAAATACAAAGGACCTAGAATAGCCAAAACAATGTTGACAAAAACCCCACAAAGGTGGATATCTTACATTACCTGACTTCAAGATTCTTTTGGGCTCCTGGACCCAATTCCAATGTATGACGTATGTGTGCATGCTCACTGGATAGGAGGAATTTCCCACACAATACCAAGCAATTCTCTGGCGTCAACAAGGTGTCCAGGAATTCAACTCAATTCTGACACTACTTACCCAGAGATAGCATCAGATTCCACAGGTAAAGGGCTTAGTCACAGATGACTAACACCCCCCCAGGCCCCCTCATCCCCTGCAATTCAGATGCCCATTTCAAGCCCAGATTGTCACTTGTGCTTCTGACCAACTGGCTATAGATTGGGGGTTCCAATGACTCCCCGCAACCTTGGACTTTAGACACCAGTCACAAGTTCAGGTTGCTACCTATACTTCTGACCAACTGGCTGTAGATCAGAGGTTTCTAGGCCCCCTTCCCTGTGTTTGATTAATTTACCAGAGCAGCTCATGGAACTCAAAGAAACATTTTGCTTACCAGATTGCTGGTTTATTATAGTAAGATATAACTCGGGAACATCCAGATGGAAGAGATGCATTGGGCAAGGTATGGGGAAAGAGCATGGAGCTTCCATGCTCTCTCCAGGTGCACAATTCTCCCAGCACCTCCATGTGTTCACCAACCCAGAAGCTCCCAAACCATGTCCTTTTGGGTTTTTATGGAGGCTTCATTACATAGGCATGATTGATTAAATCATTTATGATTAATTCAACCTCCAGTCCCTCTCTCCTCCCTGAGGTCAGACTGAAAGTTCCAACCCTGTAATCACATCATTGGTTGGTTCCTCTGGTGACCAGCCCCCACCTTTAAGTAATTTAGGGGTATTCCAAAGATCACCTCATCAACATAACAAAAGACACCTTTGTCACTCTCAACACTTAAGTAATTCCAAGGGTTTTAGGAGCTCTGTACCAGAAATACATATTTCTTATTATAAATCACAATATCACAAAGATATATTGTCAAGTTACAATAATCAATACAATGTGGTATCCATATAAGAGTAGAGATACAGGTCAATGGAACAGAACAGTGGTTCCAGAAATAGACCCACACAAACTGTCAATTGATTCTCCAGAAAGGTGTCAAGGTAATTCAGTGGGAGAAAGGATAGTCTTTTCAACAAATGATGACAGAGCAACTAGATATCCATCGGGGGAAATGAATTTCAATCCTTCCTCACACCATATACAAAAATGAACCCAAATGGATCACAAACACAAAAATAAAAACTAAAATGTAATACTTCTAGAAGAAAACATAGGAAAATATTTTCATGACTTTTACATATACAAAGATTTCCTAGACAGGATACTGCATAGTATTTAAGATTCAAAGGGATTTGGAGTCAGGTAGACTCTAGTTCTGCCACTGATAATATTTAAGCATTTAGTCTACTTATTTTATTACTCAAAATCCAAGTTTCCTCTTCACTAAGGCTTTTTGTAAGGATTAAATGAAACATTATATGTGAAGTGTTTAGTACACTGCTTATTGAATATCATACACCCACAAAATGATACCTATTAATATAAACAAAAGTGTTTATAATATAAACAAAAGTCATATTCATGGACTTTTATAAGATTTACCTAGATTCTAACCTAATTCTGCAATTTTCAAGCATCCCAGATGAATAACAGAAAGGTAGCAAATTGAAGCTGAGGCTTACATTTTCTTAAGCTGGAGTTCCTAAAGTTCTAGTCATATTTTTAAAAAGCGATAAATTAGATGTCATTAGAACTAAAAACTTCTGCTCTTTGAAGACCACATTTAGTAAAATCAAAAAGCAAACCACAGACTGGGAGAAAATATTCACAAATACATATTATATCTGATAAAGAACTTGTATCTCAAATACTTATAATTCAATAAGAAGACAAACAACCCAATTTAAACATGGGCAAAGTATTTGAGCAGACACTTCTCAGAATAAGATCCATGAGTGGCCAATAAACACATGGCAGTATGCACAACATCACTAGTTATTAGAGTAATACAAATTAAAACACAGTGAAATACAACCACACACCTACTAGAATGGCTAAAATTCAAATGAGTGATAACATCAAGTGTTGACAAGGATGTGGAGCAGCCAGTGCTTTCACACATTGCTGGTGGGAATGTAAAATGGTATACCCACTTTGGATAACAACTTGGCAGTTTCTCATAAGGTTAAACATATACTCACCATATAGTCTAGCAATTCCACTTCTAAATATTTGCCCAATAAAAATGAAACATATCCACACAAAGATTTAAATATGAATGTTAATGATCTAAAGGGACAGGAGAAATCCCCATGTGATTAGGTAGGTTGTGAGGGGGAAGGAGGGGAGAAGGAAAAGTGGAGGTGGGATGGGACCGGCACCCCTGAAGGGTGGCTGGGGAAGGGGAGGGGTTCCCACTATCAGAGGGGACCACCCACAGTGCAGGGACCAGTGGGGACAGGGAGGGACCTTCGGGGGATTGGGGAATTGGAGGGGAACTCAGCCAGTATTTCCCCTGCCCACTTGGGCCCTGGCGAGTCTGCTGGGGTACCAGGCCTGAACCTCTGCCTTCCAGAGCCCCCTCCATCTGCACTAAGCCTAAGCCCTGCCCCTGCACTCCCCACAGGGCCTTTTCCAGCCACGTAGGTCCTGAGCCTAGGCCCTGCCCCCACCTAAGTCTGCACCTGCCCCACCCCCACGCCAAGGCCTTTTCTGGCTTTTTTTTTTCTTTGTTATTGTTCTGCTCTCTTTTTTCTTTTTTCTTTTTTTCTTCTTTTTTTTTTTTTTTTTTTGCTGCACTACACAGCTTGCGGGATCCTGGTTCACAGGCCGAGAGTTGGGCCTGAGCTACTGTGGTGGGAGTGTGAGTCCAAACCGCTGGACTAACAGAGAACCTCAGACCCGAGGGAATATTAATCAGTGTGAAGTCTCCCGGAAGTCTTCATCTCGGCACCAAGACCCAGCCCTACCCAGCTGCCTGCAGACTCCAGTGCTGGACGCCTCAGGCCAAACAACCAGTAAGACAGGTACACAGCCCCACCCATCAAAAAAATGAGGTGCCAAAAATATATATTATAGACGAAGAAGCAAGGTAAAAGCCTACAAGACCAAATAAATGAAGAGGAAATAGGCAACCTACATGAAAAAGAATTCAGAGTAATGAGAGTAAAGACGATCCTAAATCTCAGAAATAGAATGGAGGCACAGATCGAGAAGAAATGTTTAACAAGGACCTAGAAGAACTAAAGAACAAAGGAATAGTGATGAATAGCACAATAACTGAAATGAAAAATACACTAGAAGGAATCAATAGCAGAGTAACTGAAGCAGAAGAATGAATAAGTGAGCTGGAAGATAGAATGGTGGAAATAACAGCCAAGGAGCAGAATAAAGAAACAAGAATGAAAAGAATTGAAGACAATCTCAGAGACCTCTGGGGCAACACTAAATGCACCAACATAGGAGTCCCAGAAGAAGAAGAGAATGAGAAAGGGTCTGAGAAAATATTTGAAGTGATTATAGTCGAAAACATCCCTAACATGTGAAAGGAAATAGCTACCCAAATCCAAGAAGCTCACAGAGTCCCATACAGGATGATCCCAAGAAGAAACACACCAAGACACATATTAATCAAACTAACAAAAATTAAATTCAAAGAAAAAAATATTAAAAGCAGCAAGGGAAAAACAACAAATAACACAAGGGATCCCCATAAGGTTATCAGCTGATTTTTCAGCAGAAACTCTATAGACAAGAAGGGAGTGGCAGGTTATATTTAAAGTGATGAAAGGGAAAAACTTTACTCTGCCTAGAATACCAAGATTACTCTACCCAGTAAGGGTCTCATTCAGATTCATTGCAAAAATCCAAAGCTTTACTGACAAGCAAAAGCTAAGAGAATTCAGCACCACCAAACCAGCTTTATAGCAAATGCTAAAGGAACTTCTCTAGGCAGGAAACACAAAAGAAGAAAAAGACCCACAAAAGGAAACCCAAAACAAGTTAGAAAATGGTAATAGAAACATACATATCGATAATTACCTTGAATGTAAGTGGATTAAATGCTCCAACCAAAAGATGCAGACTGGCTGAATGGATACAAAAACAAGACCCATATATATGCTGTCTACAAGAGACCCACTTCAGACCTAGGGACACATACAGACTGAAAGTGAGGGGATAGAAAAAGATATTCCATGCAAATGGAAATCAAAAGAAAGCTGGAGTAGCAATACTCATATCAGATAAAATCGACTTTAAAATAAAGAATGTTACAAGAGACAAAGAAGGACACTACATAATGATCAAGGGATCAATCCGAGAAGAAGATATAACGATTATAAATATTTATGCACCCAACATAGGAGCACTTCAATACCTAAGGCAAATGCTAACAGCCATAAGAGGGGAAATTGACAGTAACACAATAATAGTGGGGGACTTTAACACCCCACTTACACCAATGGACAGATCATCCAGACAGAAAATAAATAAGGAAACACAAGCTTTAAATGACATGTTAGACCAGATAGCTTTAATTGATATTTACAGGACATTCCACCCAAAACCAGCAGAATACACTTTCTTCTCAAGTGCACATGGAACATTCTTCAGGATAGATC
>NC_041219.1:1653610-1654609 GCF_002837175.3 Physeter macrocephalus | reverse complement strand
AAACCATTAGCCAGACTCATCAAGAAAAAAAGGGAGAGGATTCAAATCAATAAAATTGGAAATGAAAAAGGAGAAATTACAACTGACACTGCAGAAACACAAAGGATCATAAAAGACTACTACAAGCAACTATATACCAATGAAATGGACAACCTAGAAGAAATGCACAAATTCTTAGAGAGGTACAACTTTCCAAGACTGAATCAGGAAGAATTAGAAAATATAAACAGACCAATCACAAGTAATGAAATTGAAACTGTAATTTAAAATCTTCCAGCAAATAAAAGTCCAGGACCAGACGGCTTCACAGGTGAATTCTATCAAACATTTAGAGAACAGATAACATCTATCCTTCTCAAACTCTTTCAAAAAATTGCAGAGAGAGGACCACTCCCAAACTCGTTCTACAAGGCCACCACCACCCTGATACCAAAACTGTATAAAGATATCACAAAAAAAGAAAATTACAAACCAATATATCACTGATGAACATAGATGCAAAAATCCTCAACAAAATTCTAGCAAACAGAATCCAACAACACATTAAAAGGATCATACACCATTATCAAGTGAGATTTATCCCAGGCGTGCAAGGATTCTTCAATATACACAAATCAATCAGTGTGATACACCATATTAACAAACTGAAGAATAAAAACCATATGATCATATCGGTAGTTGCAGAAAAAGCTTTTGACAAAATTCAACACCCATTTATGGTAAAAACTCTCCAGAAAGTGGGCATAGAGGGAATCTACCTCAACATAATATAAAGGCCACATACGACAAACCCACAGCAAACATCATTCTCAATGGTGAAAAACTGAAAACATCTCCTCTAAGATCAGGAACAAGACAAGAATGTCCACTCTCACCACTATTATTCAACAAAGTTTTGGAAGTCCTAGCCACAGCAATCAGAGAAGAAAAAGAAATAAAAGGAATACAAATTGGAAAAGAAGAAGTAAAACTGTCACTGTTTGTAGATGACATGATACT
>NC_041219.1:1628289-1646239 GCF_002837175.3 Physeter macrocephalus | reverse complement strand
GCAGCAAAAGCAGCTCTAAGGGGGAAGTTTATAGCAATTCAATCTCACCTCAAGAAACAAGAAAAATCTCAAATAAACAATCTAACCTTACACCTAAAGCAACCAGAGAAAGAAGAAGAACAACAAAAATTCAAAGTTAGTAGAGGGAAAGAAATCATAAAGATCAGAGCAGAAACATATGAAATAGAAGCAAAGGAAACAATAGCAAAAATCAATAAAACTAAAAGTTGGTTCTTTGAGAAGATAAACAAAATTGATAAACCATTAGCCAGACTCATCAAGAAAAAAAGGGAGAGGATTCAAATCAATAAAATTGGAAATGAAAAAGGAGAAATTACAACTGACACTGCAGAAACACAAAGGATCATAAAAGACTACTACAAGCAACTATATACCAATGAAATGGACAACCTAGAAGAAATGCACAAATTCTTAGAGAGGTACAACTTTCCAAGACTGAATCAGGAAGAATTAGAAAATATAAACAGACCAATCACAAGTAATGAAATTGAAACTGTAATTTAAAATCTTCCAGCAAATAAAAGTCCAGGACCAGACGGCTTCACAGGTGAATTCTATCAAACATTTAGAGAACAGATAACATCTATCCTTCTCAAACTCTTTCAAAAAATTGCAGAGAGAGGACCACTCCCAAACTCGTTCTACAAGGCCACCACCACCCTGATACCAAAACTGTATAAAGATATCACAAAAAAAGAAAATTACAAACCAATATATCACTGATGAACATAGATGCAAAAATCCTCAACAAAATTCTAGCAAACAGAATCCAACAACACATTAAAAGGATCATACACCATTATCAAGTGAGATTTATCCCAGGCGTGCAAGGATTCTTCAATATACACAAATCAATCAGTGTGATACACCATATTAACAAACTGAAGAATAAAAACCATATGATCATATCGGTAGTTGCAGAAAAAGCTTTTGACAAAATTCAACACCCATTTATGGTAAAAACTCTCCAGAAAGTGGGCATAGAGGGAATCTACCTCAACATAATATAAAGGCCACATACGACAAACCCACAGCAAACATCATTCTCAATGGTGAAAAACTGAAAACATCTCCTCTAAGATCAGGAACAAGACAAGAATGTCCACTCTCACCACTATTATTCAACAAAGTTTTGGAAGTCCTAGCCACAGCAATCAGAGAAGAAAAAGAAATAAAAGGAATACAAATTGGAAAAGAAGAAGTAAAACTGTCACTGTTTGTAGATGACATGATACTGTACATAGATAATCCTAAAGATGCCACCAGAAAACTACTAGAGCTAATCAATGAATTTGTAGAGCTGCAGGATACAAAATTAATGTACAGAAATGACTTGCATTTCTATACACTAACAACGAAAGATCAGAAAGAGAAATTAAAGAAACAATCCCATTCACCGTTGCAACAAAAAGAATAAAATACCTAGGAATAAACCTACCTAAGGAGGTAAAAGATCTGTATTCAGAAAACTATAAGATACTGATGAAAGAAATCAAAGATGACACAAACAGATGGAGAGATATACCATGTTCTTGGGTTGGAAGAATCAAATACTGTGAAAATGACTATACTACCCAAAGCAATCTACAGATTCAATGCAATCCCTATCAAATTACCAATGGCATTTTTCACAGAATCAGAACAAAAAATTTTACAATTTGCCCGGAAACACAAAAGACCCCAAATAGCCAAAGTAATCTTGAGAAAGAAAAACGTAGCTGGAGGAATCAGGTTCCCCAACTTCAGACTATATTACAAAGCTACAGTAATCAAGACAGTATGGTACTGGCACAAAAGCAGAAATATAGATCAATGGTACAGGATAGAAAGCCCAGAGATAAACCCATGCACCTATGTTCACCTAATCTATGACAAAGGAGGCAAGAATATACAATGGAGAAAAGACAGTCTCTTCATTGGTGGTGCTAGGAAAACAGGACAGCTACATGTAAAAGAATGAAATTTGAACACTCCCTAACACCATACACAAAAATAAACTCAAAATGGATTAAAGACCTAAATGTAAGACCGGACACTATAAAAGTCTTAGAGGAATGCATAGGAAACACTGTTTGACATAAATCACAGCAAGATCTTTTTTGACCCACTTCCTAGAGTAACGAAAATAAAAACAAAAATAAACAAATGAGACCTAATGAAACAAAAGCTTTTGCACAGCAAAGGAACCCCTAAACAAGATGAAAAGACAACCCTCAGAATGGGAAAAAATATTTGCAAATGAAGCAACTCACAAAGGATTAATCTCCAAAACATACAAAGCAGCTCAATATCAAAAAAAAAAAACAAACAACCCAATCCAAAAATGGGCAGAAGACCTAAATAGACATTTCAAAACTAAAAATAGAACTACCATATGACCCAGCAATCCACTACTGGGCATATACCCTGAGAAAACCATAATTCAAAAAGACATACGGGGGACTTCCCTGGTGGTGCAGTGGTTAAGTATCCGCCTGCCAGTGCAGGTGACACGGGTTCAAGCCCTGGTCCAGGAAGATCCCACATGCCACGGAGCAGCTAAGCCCATGCGCCACACTACTGAGCCTGCTCCCTAAAGCCTGTGAGCCACAACTACTGAGCCCACATGCCACAATTACTGAAGCCCGCATGCCTAGAGCCTGTGCTCCACAAGAGAAGCCACTGCAATGAGAAGCCTGTGCACCGCAACAAAGAGTATCCCCTGCTCGCCTCAACCAGAGAAATCCGGCGCAGCAATGAAAACACAACACAGCCAAATATTAGTTAAAAAAAAAAAGACGTGTACCCCAATGTTCATTGCAGTACTATTTACAATAGCAAGGACATGGAAACAATTTCAATGTCCATCGACAGGTGAATGGATAAAGAAGATGTGTTACCTGTATACAATGAAATATTAGTCATAAAAAGGAACGAAATTGGGTCATTTGTAGAGATGTGGATGGACCTAGAGTCTGTCATACAGAGTGAAGCAAGTCAGAAAGACTAAAAACAAATATCGTATATTAACGCATATATGTGGAATCTAGGAAAATGATACAGATGAATCTATTTGCAGGGCAGGAATAGAGACACAGTTGTAGAGAATGGACATGTGGACAGCGTGGGGGAAGGGGAGGGTGGGACGAATTGGGAGATTATGATTGACATATATACACTACCATGTGTAAAATAGATAGCTAGTGGGAACCTGCTGCACAGCACAGGGAGATCAGCTCCGTGCTCTGTGATGACCTAGATGGGTGGGACGGGGGGGGCGGGTGTTGGGAGGGAGGTACAAGAGGGAGGGGTTATATATATAAACATAGCTTATTCACTTCATTGAAACTAACACAACATTGTAAAGCAACTTTGTTCCAATTTTTTAAAAAGTTAATAGAAAAAATGAATGTTAATAACAATTTTATTCACAATGAGCAAAAACTGGAAACAGAATCTATCAACAGGTGACTATATAAACAAATTTTAGTGGAACTAATGAAATTGGAACTGTATCGGAACTACTCAGTAATAATAAGGAATGAACTATTAATGTACATCAATCTGGAGACATTTGAAAATTTTTCTTTAGTTACAAATGACACAAAAATTACATACCATATGATTCCATTTATTTGAAATTTTGAAACAGGAAAAATAATCCATGGTGGCAGAAAGCAGAGTCATGTTTATGTTTCGGGGGGGCGTTAGAGAGAAAATGACAGCGATGGGATATGAGTGAATTTGGGGGGTAATAAAGTTTTTTTAAAAGAATCTAGATGAGCTTATTGTCCTTCAAATATTTTATAGAAAAAGGAATGCAGCAATCCGGTTAGGGTAGCGTGAAAAAAAAAATGCAGGTTTGTACGCGGTGCTGTTTACATCCGGGAGCGGGATCTGCCTGGCATCAGGGGCAGCGGTTGCACTTGTCCAGTGCTGCTGTGCAGACACAGCCATGGGTACGCTTGGCACAGCCCATGGGGCAGCAGGAGTGGCAGCTCTTCCTGCAGGAGGTGAGTTTGCAAGAGTTAGCACAGGTGCAGGATCCACCAGTGGAACAGGAGCAGCTGGGGTCCATTTCAAGCCAAGGTGATGCCAGAGGTCCAAAGCAGTGGCAGAGAGGCATTTGGGCTGGTGCAAGTTTTGTACAAAGTTTCCTTTATTTTAATTGGAGTAGTAGTTAACGTGGGTACGCTTTCATCAAAACGTACCTAACAATACACTTAAATGAATGTATTTTATCGTATGTACATATCAATAAAGTTGATTTAAACTGTAAAACCCTGAAGTATATAGTATATGTACCTCTAAATATAAAATCTAATTCCCAATTTATACTCCCCTCCCTCAGGAGCACATAACCATATCTTTTTTTTTTAAAACATATCTTTTATCTACACTGATAACAATACGGCAGGTGATAAATCCTTTAAAATTTTATTCCATTTGCTACACAGAAAGAGGTATCTAACTGGCTTGCATTGCCCAGATATTAGTGACTTGTCTGAAATGCTAACTTTTAAAGGACAAACAAAGGAAGAGAAACCAACATATAAGACTAAGAAGGAACAATGAGGGAAGTAAGAAGAAAACCTGTTTTCACAGGAGTAAAGGAAATAAAATTAACATTTCCAGCTCCCCTAGGATATTCCCTGTCTCTCTCTCTCTCTCTCTCTCTCTCTCTCTCTCTCTCTCTCTCTCTCTCTCTCCCCCTCCCTCTCTCCCCACATTATTACTGTTGGTCTGTACTCTCTGAGTCAAAACTTGAGGAGCTATTTTTGGTTTCTCCTTACCCTGATCATCGTAATCATTTTCAGGTCACTTGCTAAGTCCTTTGTAATAGTTCCTGCATCAGCATCCTTTCCTTCCTGTCCATTACTTCTGCCACTTTAGTGCATTTGACCTTTTTCTACTCTAAGTAGACCAGCTAGGTCCTTACCTCTAGGCTCTGTTTCCAATCCAAACTACCCTCTGCTCTGCAGTTAATTTTCCTGAAGCACATTTCTATGATGATGCTCACAGGATCAAGCACAAACAATAAGAAACAACAACAAAAAATTTCAATGAGTTGCTTACTAAATAAAATCCCGATACCAGCATTCCAGGTCCTCCAGAATTCGGCTGCAATCTGCATTCCTAGCCCTATATTCCATTATTTTCTCACCTCTACTCAGGCTGTACAGTGTAGTGTTTGAAAGCTATTGTTATCTCTGTATTAACAAAAGTAACATGGAGAGCCAAATATTTCTAAATAAGCTGTGTGCAAAGAGCACCTCTGGCACTTCATCAAATATTCAGAAAGACTTTTATTCATATGCCACAGGTGTTTCTGTGGCCTGATTTCTCTGCAAAGTACAGGTTTCTTTCAGGTCTACTGCCATAAAAATTGTGTGTGCCTTGTCTTGTGTTGTTCAGAGACACATTTAGCTAGTTCATTCTCTAAGCAAAGATTTACATATAGTAAATAGCCTTTTGTACTTGAACAAGGCTTTATTTTACATAGTCTGCTTAAGAAACCTTGGTCATGCTTTCAGAATAATTTTTTCTGTCTTAAATTATACAATCTTTATTAAATTTAACAAATACTTATTGAGTACCAACTCTGTGAAATATGCTATACAAACAAGGGCCTACAGAAAATTAAAAGATAAGTGGGACAAAACCTTTTAAACAATTTACGATCTGGTAAAAGATCAAGATAACAAATCCTGAAAATCTTTAATTTAAAGAAAAACATTTTCATCACTATTAGAGGCATACAGAATGCTACAGTGGCTTGAAGAACAAGTCATATCTGGTGCATGAATTAAGGCTTTTTGACAAGGGTGGTTTCTGACAAAGTCCTGGAAGGTTAGATAGGATTTGACAGGCAGAGATGGTTCAAGAACACTTTCCAGGCAGAAGAAATATCAAGGATAAAACCAGAGAGTTCCGAAAATATTTGGGGTTATCAGGGAGGGGTCCGTGTGCCAGGTCAACAGAGCCATAGTGTCCATAAAGGTGGCAGTTGGTGATGTAGGTTAGACCCATGTTCGTAGAAAGCCTGGCATGATGGGCTGACGGGTTTAGACTTATGTTCAAAACAAGGAACCTGTTAGTTAACATATAACAAATGCATGATTGGCACGATGTTTGAGGAGGATTAATCTGTAAGGATAGCAGAAGGGAGAAGAAATTGGAAAATAAGGAGGAAAACTAGGAGTCTAACTCAATACTAGTGAAAAGTAATACATTGGAAGGAGGGAATCATAAAGAGGAAGGTAAACACAGCGGTATTTTTTAAAGTTTTTTTTACAGGGCTTAATGATGTATTAAAGTTAAAAGAGGATAGGGAAGTAGACCGGCCTGGACTGTGCAGCTACATGATCCAGACACTGGGCTCAACTACCTTGCTGAGGTATGCGGGCAAGGTAAGAAGAGCAGCAAAGTTTTCCAGATTAGGGAATGGGGAGAATGCTTGTTCCATTAACAGGAATTAGGAAATTAAGAGATAGTTTAATTTTCATGCGTTGAGCTCGATGTGCTGGTGGAATATTTAAGCGGTGATTTGTACGAGAAATTGAAAGTAAAACAAGGAAGCCCAGGAGTGGTGTCCAGGTAGGTGACATAGGTTTGGAAATCATCCAGGTAGTTGTGATAGTGAAAGCTGAGGATAAGATCACGAAAAGAGAGCTTGCAGAGAGAGAGAAGGGCTCTGTGTGGAGTGATAATAATATTGATAATCCTCCTTATCATTGCAAACACTGTTGAAGGATGAGTATGTGCCAAGCATCAAGCCAAATACTTTTCATGCATTAGCTCATTTAATTATCACAATAAAGGAATCTGTAAATGTTATCACTGATTAATTTATTATTAATACACAATGTAAAAGTTAATTTTCCAGAAGTAGAATTCCAGATGATTTCAAGATGTTAAGTAGTGAGGAGGGGGCCATAGAACTGGATTTATTTTCCATTGGAATCTGAGTCTTTGACTTTTTACTAAAAATATTAAGCTCATTTACATTTATAATCATAAATCTTACATGTATGTATTTGGTTTTAAGATGTAGAAATTCATCTTGAATTAACTTAGGCAAAATGGAAATTCATTGGCTCCTGTAACCAGAAAGGGCAAGAGTGAAGCTAGAGACCCCCTGAGCCAGAGACTTGAGGCTACCACGATCTTCTAGCTCCACCTCCTTTCTTTGCTTCTCTCTGACTACTCTTTTTTTTTTTTTGGCGGTGCCGACCAGGGATCGAACCCGCACCCCCTGTAGTAGAAGCGCAGCGTCTTAACCACTGGACCGCCAGGGAAGTCCCTCTCTGACTACTCTTGTCCACACATACTTCTCCACCCATCTTCCCAGCTTTATCTTCAAAGTTAAAAAAACCCATTTGCACAAGTCCTGTTGAACAAACCCTGGAGAAGTAATATGATGTTCACAGTTTGTACCAAATGTCTATTTGCCTATGAACCCAACCAGTATACAGGACTGGGTGGTGTGTGGGTGGGGATGATGAGGTTGTAGGATTGACCCAGCTTAAGTCAGATACTCACTTCTGCATAATCTAGACCAGGTACATAAGATCATGTAAAACGATGTTATCTCCATTTGGAGTCTATGGTTAGAGTGGGGATGGGAGCATGGGGTTCTTTTCTCAGAAAAATGCAGAGGTACTGGGCAGAAAAATCGGTAAATGACCATTTTAATTGTTACAAAAATTAAAAGATCTTATTTTATACTTCCTGGGTTTTAATCCCTTTCCTCTTTTAGACATGGATTGTTAGTTTGTTCTTATTCTCTGCAGTAATTAAGAAGGAAAGCATCCTGTTTCAGTTAAACCATTCTTAGACTTTTGCCATCTAATTATTAAAATCAAGAGCAACATAAGAACTTTACTCCGCATTATGAAGGATGTGAAACCCAGGGCTTTGGTTTCCTTTGTTGAAGCTTCTCCTTTCTCTCCAGTGTTTTTTTTGGTGGCAGGGGGAGGGGTGGTTTCATTTAGACTGTAGTCATAAACTGCATCACTGTCTTCTTGTTAAATAGTATAAATCATCTGTTTCAAGTAACTTTATTTCAAATTTATACACTATTTGTAAAAATTCAACGTCTCTCTAGATATTTAACTTACCTTATTGATTACCCTAATTCCTTTAGCCACCACTTTTGTTTTCTTGAATCTAAATTTTTATTAATATGTTGGGGTTCTGAAGCAGGCCATCAGGGCATTTATTTGGGAAGACAATCTGGCTTCTGTGTTCTTGGATACCTAAAAATGTCATTCTATGGCTTTCTCACCTGATAATAAATGACCTAGGTAGCTCAGAATGAATGGAACATCAGTTCCTTTAGTTACTGAGTCATGGTCACTGTGGCAACATGTAATGAGCAAGAACAAGGTTCTTACATTTCAATCCTACTTCACAGAAAGTTAGGCAGGATTATTTTGTCTCTTAACAGAATCTGACTATATCTTTTATTTTACCATGTTCATAGACGAGTTTTCTCATTTAAGATACTCTCCTGGTTAATCAGGAGGGAATTTGGAAGAGATTTTTCATTGTGTCCTTTATCACCATTGTAGGCAGAAGGCGAGATTAGTTCTGTGATTCTACAGCTGGGTTTGGCAGCTTCAGAGTATGAGCAAAGAAAACAGACATTAGAGATTCCTAAGCTCGAGGTCTGGCCAAACAGACTATGGCACAAGTATACGTATCGATGAGAGAGTCCAGTCTAGTGATCACACAAGCACCACTGGCATAGCGTCACATTGGGTAGGGAGATAAATGAAGCTGCAGCCTGTAGATATGCTGAAAGAACAGGCAAATGTAAAACTTGAATTTATTATTTGGACAAATAGGACGTTCAGTAGGAGTGAAAGAATGAGATGATTAGGATGCTGTGATCAGAGAAGGAAATGTCAGAATTGGAAATCTGATCGCATCTTATTTGCTCATATCCCTTTTAATTCAGCATTTCAGGTTTATCCTACATTCATATTTTATTTGAATCCCTCAGTCATTATCAGTTTGATGCCATTAGTCCATTATTGGGTTGTCTTTCTTCCCATTGTATAATTAAAAAATAATTTGATCTCTGGCTCATACAAATGTGGGATTGCTTATTTTCTGTAAGCTAGATTCCTAAACAGCCTTTCCAGTTTTCTTTATGGAAACATACTGTAATTAAGAGTCAGGGACAAGATACCCATTTTCCTGTCTAAGAATAATGCCACCTCTGTTTTAACCATCTGCTCTGGCTTTCGAATGTTCATTCTCACTGTAACTAATATGCCAAAACTTTCATAATTATGCGTATGCAGGGAGAACAATGTGCACGTCTGTTCTGAAATAGAGAAGGATTAGAAGGATAGACTAATGTTAACTCCAGCTTAGTAAACACATACTTGCTATGCATGTCACAGAGCATTCAGACTCTGATGAAGAAGCTTTTCGTGATTCCCTGATTACATAATTGAGCTTTATAATTTATGTTCTACTATATATTTTGCAGCAGATTTCATGGACTGCTTGATTGTGGTTGTGACAAAGCCTAAAATCAAATTCTAGTGTTTTAATCCCAAATTGCATTCTTTCCACTATCCCACATTGGTCTTTGTGTCTTTTTAAAAAAACTTTATTGAAGTATAGTTGATTTACAGTGTTAATTTCTGTTGTACAGCAAAGTGATTCAGTTATACATATATATTCTTTTTCATATTTTTCATATTCTTTCCCATTATGGTTTATCCCAGGACACTGAATATATCCTATGCTATACAGTAGGCCCTTGTTGTTTATCCATTCTACATAATAGTTTGCATCTGCTAATCCCAAACTCCCAGTCCTTCCCTCCTCCACCCTTTGGCAACCACAATTCTATTGTCTATGTCTGTGAGTCTGTTTCTGTTTCGTAGATATGTTCATTTGTGTCATATTTCAGATTCCACATATAAGTGATATCACATGGTATTTGTCTTTCTCTTCCTGACTTACTTCACTTAGTATGATAATCTCTAGGTTCATCCATGTTGCTGCAAATGGCATTATTTCATTCTTTTTTATGGATGAGTAGTATTCCATTGTGTATATATACCACATCTTCTTTATCCATTCATCTGTCGATGGACATTTACATTGTTTCCATGTCTTGGCTATTGTGAATAGTGCTGCTGTAAACACAGGGGTGCATGTATCTTTCTGAATTACAGTTTTGTCTGGATATGCTCAGGAGTGGGATTGCTGGATCATATGGCAACTCTATTTTTAGTTTTTTAAGGAACCTCCATACTGTTCTCCATAGTGGCTGCACAAATTTACATTCCCACCAACTGTGTAGAAGGGTTCCCTTTCCTCCACACCCTTTCCAGCATTTATTATTTGTAGACTTTTTGACGATGGCCATTCTGGCCAGTGTGAGGTGGTATCTCATTGTAGTTTTGATTTGCATTTCTCTGATAATTAGAGATGTGGAACATCTTTTCATGTGCCTGTTGGCCATCTGTGTGTCTTCTTTGGAGAAATGTCTATTTAGGTCTTCTGCCCATTTTTTAAAAAATATTTATTTATTTATTTGGTTGTGCTTGGTCTTAATTGCAGCAGGCGGCCTCCTTAGTTGTGGCATGCGAACTCTTAGTTGTGACATGCATGTGGGATCTAGTTCCCTGACCAGGGATCAAACCTGGGCCCCCTATTAATTGGATTTACACCTGTGGTTCAAAACATTCAATCAGAAAACTACAAATATACTGGCAAATCAAATCCTCATTCAATAAACTACTCTCTCCAATTTCATCTCAATTCAAACCTTATACAAGCACATCCACACAAAATTATAAAAATTGTAGACATTCACTAAGTATGGTTTTATATCTCATTCTCACTTAAACGTTGCTTTATGAGCATTCCCTAGGTTAGTCAGTACAATTATGCAGTTAGCCATTCATAGCTGCCTCATATTCCATCTTTCCCTTGTGTTGGTCATGCACCTTGTTTCTAACGTTTTTGCTGTTGTAAATTATGCTGCAAACAATATTCTTGCCCCTAAGTCTGTGTCTGCACCTTTGATTATTTCTCAAGGATAAATCCCTATATCAGCCAGGGTTTTAGCAGGGAACTGATGGCGTATTCCAAATGCTTAATTCAAGAGACTTTCACGAAGGGACTGATGACAAGAGGTGTGCACAGGGTTAAAGAATCAACAAGGAATGGTGAAGCACTCAGGGACTGGCAAACACACCCTTCCCATGCCTAACCAGAGAGAGAAAAGGGCTACGGTGTCACTGCCTCACTAAGAAAGTCTCAGCTGAGCAACTAGGGCTACCCAACAAGGAACCGTGGCCTTAAAGCTGTACTTCTCAAAGTGTGGTCCCCGGACCAGTAGCATCAGTAACACCAGGAAACCTATCCAAAATGCAAATTCTCAGGCCTTACCCTGTCCTACCAATTTGGAAACGAGGCTCCCAGATGATTCTGATGTGTTGAAGTTTGAAAACCACTGGCTTTAAGGAACAAAGTTGCTCACAAAACCATGGCAGCAGTGAGGAATCAGGTGGTGGGAAGTAGATGTCCCCAGATCTCCCATTTTCTGTCCTCTCTTCTCCTTTCAGTGCTTTCACTGGCTAAACCCAGCTAGAAGCTAGAAAGCAAGGGAGCTCAGGGATCTTTCCCTAGACAACATACAGTAGGACCAAAACGGGTGGAGTGGTGACATGGAGGGACAGAAGGAGAAAAACCAGCCAATCCCTATACGTAGAACCACTGGAGCAAAAAGGTAAACATTTTCATACCTTTTTAATACATATTAGTAATTTTTTTTCATAAAGTACTCATAAATAAACATTTTTACCAGCAGTGGCTATGACTGCCAGTCTGGTGGAATTCTTGCTAACTGAATATGAGTTTAAAAAAATGTCTGTTCCAGTTTTGTCAATTTAAAATGGTATCTTGGTTGTGTTTTAATTTGCATTTCTTCATTTAAAATGAGATAATTTTTTAAAAAACATATGCTTGTTGTCATTTGCATTCTTCCTAGTTATTATCTATTTATGTCCTTTGTCCACTTTTCCATTAGGAAATTTTCTAATTCAATAGAGCTCTTTTTTGATGCTAAGATGATTTCTTCTATGTCTGTCATATTTGTCACAGGTATCTTTCTCAGTTTGTCATTTGTTTTTTATTTTGGATATATTGGAAATTTTACATCGTCAAATTTATTAACCTTATAACTTGGCTTTTTGGCTTGGCTTGGATTCTCTATCAGTTTCCTAGCACTGCTGTAACAAACTGCCTCATAATTAATGGCTTAAAACAATACAAATTTATTATCTTATAGTTTTGGGGGGTAGAAATCCAAAATGGGTCTAATTGGATTAAAAGCAAGGTATAGACAGGGCTGTGTTGCATCTGGAGGCTCTAGAGGAAAAACCACTTTGTTTTCTCTTCTAGCTCCTAGAGGCTTCCTGCATTCCTTGGCCTGTGGTCCTCTCCTCTCTCTTCAAAGCACATCACTCCAATCCGTGCTTCTGTTATCATGTCTCTTTCTCTAAGTCTGACTCTCCTGCCTCCCTCTTTCACTTACAAGGACCCTTTGATCACATTGGGCCCACCTGGATAATCCAAGATGATCTCACCACCTCAAGATCTTTAACTTAATCACACCTGTAAAGTCCTTTTGCCATGTAAGGTAACATATCCAGAGGTTCTGGGGATTCGGACATGGAATCTTTGGGGGCCATTATTCTGCTGACCACAGTTCCTACCCCCCCATTCTAGCTCCTTCCCAGCATGGTCCAGTGTAGAAACCCACCTAGGTACATTGCCTTTATTCTCCTTCAAAGAATATTTTCCAGGCACTCTTTCCAGGTTGAAATTACCTTTTGTTCAAAGACGTTTTATTATCCCCTTTCTTTTGTAAATCACCCACAGAATCTTAAAGTATCTGTTGACTATGACAGTTTTCTCCATAACCCAAACAGCAGTTTCTATAACCAAATTCCCCATATTCAGAGCCTGTTTTACTTCAGACTTACCATTTGGCTGAATCCCATGAACTATACTGAATAACTAAAGCTAATTCATTTGTGAAGCTAAACATCTGCCAAATATTACACTATCTCTTATACTTATGGTCACTTCCAATTTGCATCACACTTAAAGCATTAAAAAGTCATTTTTAGAGGAGTCCATCATATTCCAATATTCATGATTTAAGAAGTAAATCCCAGGGCTTTCCTGGTGGCGCAGTGGTTGAGAATCCACCTGTCGATTCAGGGGATAGGGGTTCGTGCCCCGATCCGGGAAGATCCCACATGTCGCGGAGCGGCTGGGCCCGTGAGCCATGGCCACTGAGCCTGCGCGTCTGGAGCCTGTGCTCTGCAACGGGAGAGGCCACAACAGTGAGAGGCCCGCATACCAAAAAAAAATAAAGAAGTAAATCCCTATTCATTGGAATGAACATTTCTTTTTCACTCATTTACACTGTACTTAGTGTTAGGGATACAGACAAAAATAGGACATCAGGACTTCTCTGGAGGTCCAGTGGTTAAGACTCTGCACTTCCACTGCAGGGAGTTTGGGTTCGATCCCTGGTCAGGGAAGATCCCACATGCCATGCTGTGTGACCAAAAAAAAAAAAAAAAAGCATATTATTAAAAAAAAATAGGACATCATCTTTGCCCTCAAGGTCAAGGGAAAAACATGGTTCCAATCATATTTTTTAAATCAAAAATAAAATCAGAAGTTCATATGTTTGTATTTTTTCTTAACATGTAAGCTCATTGAGAACTTAGATTCCATGTGGTGTGTATGTATTTGTATAAGTACATTCATATATGTACTATATATTCTGAAAAGAGAATATGGTATAGTAAATAAGACATAGGTTCAAATCTTGGCCCTACCCGTTATTTGCTCCATGATATTATATGAATAATTTAACTATGAACCTTAGTTTCCATATTTGTAACATGTGGGTAAGAGTACCCACCTCACTGGACTTCGTAAGGATTAAGTGAGAACTTTAACATATATAAAGCATGTAGAATAACATGTGTGGGTGGAGTCAGAATGTAGGGACGGTTTCCTTATACTGCAGAGAGATTAAGAGCAAACACTCTGGAGCCTGGCTATTTAGTTTAAAATCCCAGCTCTATCACTAACTAGCTGTGTGACCTTGACTGTCAAGTGGGGGTAATCATCATTATTATTAGAGTCATCATAAAGATTATATGAGTTATATATGGTAACACATGTAGAATGCTTAGAAGAGTGCTTAATATCTGGTAAATGCTATACAATTGTTGGCTATAATTATATATCTCCCTAAACTTTTAGTTCCTCAAAATAAAATATTACAGCTATATTAGTTATATTAACTAATACAGTTCTATTAATTATATTAACCAAACTTATGGTTTCTCAGCATAAGGTATTACACCTATTATTATAGTGTAATGAAAAGACAAGTATAATGGGTTGACCCACATTTATAAACAAGGCTGAATGAACAAGGTAGTACTGCTGTGAGATGGTATCTTCCTCTGTGAAATGGTTACACTAATCTTTGCCTAACACAGGATTCTTTTGTCATCAACACTAAGAAATACAGGTATCACAGACGATCTAGGTTTGAATCCTGATTACTGGATATTTTACCTTGGATGAGTCCTTAACCTCTTTCTTTCCCTTCATTATATAAAAAAAATGTTTAATGGAGAGAAATGATTTCTACAGCCCTCACCATAGTTCTTCCCAAGGTGGGGGAGAGCTGTTTTCATTTAGGAAAATACATTAACAATAATTGGGAAGTGCAAGTGGGATCTCAGAACATGTACTGAAAGGGGAAATTTTACCTAAACTGTGCTTAATGGAGAGGTAAACAGATTAGAGATAAGGGAGAACATGAGGAAGGGAAGAGAAGAAAAAAGGTGAGAGAACAAGGCTGGAGCCTGAGGAGAAAGCTAGCCAGTGGGAACTGTAGGGTGAAACAAAAGGAACTTTAAGAAAAGGAGAGGTCTAGTATTTAAGTCTATGTTTGCATTTCTTTGATGTAAACACCCTCTCCTTCCCCAAGACTTCACTGAAGTCTGACCTGACTGTTCTTACATGTAAGTGAGTCAGTGGGGAAGAAAAAGCCAGCCTAGGAAGTGCAGCCTACCCCATAGTCACTTCTTCCTGATACTTGTGTGGAGCTTAAGAGCATCATGTGACAATGACAATAAATTTGGAGTTTCAGGTGGCAGCAAGGAGTAAAATACATGGTAGTCCAACAAAGTATCTCTTCTATACCATATTATAGGGATGTGACCTTAGAAGGAGGGAAGCTGTGAAAAAATTACCAATATCTATTTTCTAGTGTTGTGGTAATAGTTAACTGTGAAATATGTCACACATAGGGTTCCTATATAGGGCTTTTAATTTTCTCTCTCTCTTAATTGATTCAACAAATATGCATAGAGTACCAAATAAGTGCCAGGCATGATCCTAGGTCCTGGGAATATAGCAGTGAACAGAATAGACAAAATCCCTCCTCACAGAACTTACCTTTGGGGAGTGTGGAGATAGGGAGAAGAGAGAGTGTATTAAGTGCATAAGCTATGTCAGATGACGGTAAAGGCTACTGATCAAAATGAAGCAGGGAGGGGAGACAGGGAGTGTCAGAGCAGGGTGGAGGGGGACATGGCTTTAAATAGGGGGGACAGGAGACTTCAATGCAAAGACAAATTTGAGCAAAGGCCTGAAGGAGGGAAGGGAGCAAGCCTGTGGCTGTCTAGGAGAAAAACATTTCAGGCAGAGAGAATAGTAGATATACAGACCTTGAGCAGGGAGTGTGATGGATGGGTTGGAAGATCAGTGAGGCTGACTGAAATGAGCTAGGGAAAAGTTGTAGAAGTCAGAGAGGTAGAGAGTGTACGTGTCGGGTACAAGCAAAGGTTCTGAACACTGACTGCACGTTAGAATCACCTGGAAAGCCCCAGCTTGATGCTGCCAGCCCTGATGTTATTGGGTTGGGATAGGACCTTAGCATGGGTAGGTTTCAAAAGAGCCCCATGAGATTCTGTTATGCAGCCAGGATTGAGAACCACTAATGTGAACAATGTAAGCAACTGAAAACTTCTTCCTGTGACAGAAGGGAGGCTCCTGCAAGGTTTTGAGCAGCAGAGTGAATTATATGTTCTTTTAAAGTTTTTATCCTTTTTATTTTGTTTTTACAGCAGATTCTTATTAGTTATCTATTTTATACATGTTAGTGTATGAATGTCAATCCCAATCTCCCAATTCATCCCACCACCAGCACCTCCACCCCCCACTTCCCCACCTGGTGTCCATACATTTGTCCTCTATATCTGTGTCTCTATTTCTGCCTTGCAAACCAGTTCATCTGTACCATTTTTTAAGATTCCACATATATGCGTTAATATACGATATTTGTTTTGCTCTTTCTGACTTATTGGGGTGCATGTGTCTTTTTGAGTTATGGTTTTCTCTGGGTATATGCCCAGTAGTGGGATTGCTGGGTCATATGGTAATTCTATTTTTAGTTTTTTAAGGAACCTCCGTACTGTTCTCCATAGTGGCTGTATCAATTTACATTCCTACCAACAGTGCAAGAGGGTTCCCTTTTCTTCACACCCTCTCCAGCATTTGTTGTTTGTAGATTTTCTGATGATGCCGGTTCTAAGCGGTGTGAGGTGATACCTCACTGTGGTTTTGATTTGCATTTCTCTAATAATTAGTGATGTTGAGCAGCTTTTTATGTGCCTCTTGACCATCTATTTATCTTCTTTGGAGAAATGTCTATTTAGGTCTTCTGCCCATTTTTTGATTGGGTTGTTTGTTTTTTTGATATTGAGCTGCATGAGCTGCTTGTATATTTCAGAGATTAATCCTTTGTCAGTTGATTCATTTGCAAATATTTTTTCCCATTCAGAGGGTTGTCTTTTCTTCTTGTTTATGGTTTCCTTTGCTGTGCAAAAGCTTTTAAGCTTCATTAGGTCCCCTTTATTTATTTTTGTTTTTATTTCCATTACTCTAGGGGGTAGGTCAAAAAAGATCTTGCTGTGATTTATGTCAAAGAGTGTTCTTCCTACATTTTCCTCCAAGAGTTTTATAGTGTCTTGTCTTATATTTAGGTCTTTAATCCATTTTGAGTTTATTTTTGTGTATGGTGTTAGGAAGTGTTCTAATTTCATTCTTTTACATGTAGTGGTCCAGTTTCCCCAGCACCACTTATTGAAGAGATTGTCTTTTCTCCATTGTATATCCTTGCCTCCTTTGTTATAGATTAGTTGACTATATGTGCATGGGTTTATCTCTGGGCTTTCTATCCTGTACCATTGATCTATATTTCTGTTTTTGTGCCAGTACCATTTTGTCTTGACTACTGTAGCTTTGTGGTATAGTGTGAAGTCAGGGAGTCTGATTCCTCCAGCTCTGTTTTTTTCCCTCAAGATTGCTTTGGATATTCGGGGTCTTTTGTGTCTCTAATCACAAGTAGTGAAATTGAAACTGTGAGTAAAAATCTTCCAACAAACGAAAGTCCAGGACCAGACGCCTTCACAGGTGAATTCTATCAAACATTTAGAGAAGAGCTAACACCCAACCTTCTCAAACTCTTCCAAAAAATTGCAGAGGGAAGAACACTCCCAAACTCATTCTATGAGGCCACCATCACCCTGATACCAAAACCAGATGAAGATACTCCAAAAAAAGAAAATTATAGACCAATATCACTGATGAATATAGACGCAAAAATCCTTAACAAAATACTAGTAAACAGAATCCAACAACACATTAAAAGTATCATACACCATGATCAAGTAGGACTTATCCCAGGGATGCAAGGATTCTTCAATATACACAAATTAATCAATGTGATGCACCATATTAACAAATTGAAGAATAAAAACCATATGATCATCTCAGTAGATGCAGAAAAAGCTTCTGACAAAATTCAACACCT
>NC_041219.1:1619480-1627723 GCF_002837175.3 Physeter macrocephalus | reverse complement strand
AGAATTAAATACCTAGGAATAAACCTACCTAAGGAGGTAAAAGACCTGTACTCAGAAAACTATAAGACACTGATGAAAGAAAGTAAAGATGATACAAACAGATGGAGATATATACTATTTTCTTGGATTGGAAGAATCAACATTGTGAAAATGACTATACTACCCAAAGCAATCTACAGATTCGGTGCAATCCCTATCAAACTACCAATGGTATTTTTCACAGAAGTAGAACAAAAAATTTCACAGTTTGTATGGAAACACAAAAGACCCTGAATAGCCAAAACAATCTTGAGAAAGAAAAATGGAGCTGGAAAAATCAGGCTCCCAGACTTCAGACTGTACTACAAAGCTTCAGTGTATCCTTTAAACCACTTAAATATCTCTCTTGGGGCTTCCTTGGTGGCGCAGTGGTTGAGAATCCGCCTGCCGATGCAGGGGACACGGGTTCGTGCCCCCGTCCGGGAAGATCCCACATGCCGCGGAGTGGCTGGGCCCGTGAGCCATGGCCACTGAGCCTGCGTGTCTGGAGCCTGTGCTCTGCAACGGGAGAGGCCACAACAGTGAGAGGCCCGCGTACCACACACACACAAAAAAAACTCTCTTGAAACAGTCGGGTATAAATTAAAACAAATAAAACCACGTTTGTGTCCATGAAAGTATTTGACACAAATAAGTGTTAGTGTATTACCATGTGTAAGTATGGTTTCATAAAAATATAGGATATAAACATTATAACAAAAAATGCTTTATGTTTAAGGTGGTATATATGGGTAAAATTCTGTTAAGTATTATCCTTCAGTTTCTGTTGGAAATTTATTGAATGTTACCCAGTGAATTAGGGAAGAAAATGCATAGACTTGTGAATATGAGAAAAATAGCTTAATGCTTATCTACAAAATCTTGTCTGAGATTGGAAATTATGTCTACCTGTGATAAACTGTCTGAAACTCCTGTAAGGATGATAAATAATAATGGAGAAGATGGAAATTAAATGACAAATCTTTTCTGTACTGGGCTAAATGCCATTTATAGCAATTCTCTGTGAAATGTTTTATTGTCATGTAAATTATATGCCATTTTCAATCTGGCAGTTTTCAAATTGCTTCTCTTTTTTGCAAAAAAAAAAAAAGAAAAAGAAAAATATTCTGTTAATAATGGAAAACAGTCTTTTCTGTTCTGGAGGGTTTGAAGATCTAATGCTCTAAAATGTGAATTGCAATACAGTGTTCCAAATATGTAGTAACTCTGGGAACTCTATAAAAGTGAAATCCACCTGCAGCTTTCCAGAACCTAATATCCACATCCACCAGGGGAATTATTAACCTTCTCTAATATCCCTAAGTATCTTTATTTCAAAAATATGTATTATAATCATTTTAGGAGAAATTAAAGTAATAGAAAAAGGAAAAAGTATGTCTCAATAGTACTGAAGCTGGTAATGCAAACCCACAGCATAAGCTGTTTTTGTTTCAAAATGGGTAAGTGAAATGAGGGATGGGTATATTGTCTACACAGAAAAAAAAAAACAACTTTGTTTTAACACATATTTCTCTTCTTTCAATTTTTAATGTTATATTTGAAAATTGTCAAGCATATTCAAAAGTAAATAGAATAGTATAACCAACTGGCATATATCCATCACCCAGCTTCAACAATTATCACTAATATTCACTAGCTTGAAGTCAATTTTCTCTGATACTAATAATGCCTCTATTTCTTATGAATAGTTTTTCCTTGGTATACATTTTTTTCTATCCTTTTCTTTTAACTTACCTCAATCTTTATATTTAAAATACTATTTTTGTAAGCAGCATTGTTGAGTCTTCCTTTTTAAAATCCAATCTGACAATCTCTGCTATTTAAGTGGGGTATTTAGACATTTATAGTTAATGTAATTAAAGATATAGTTAGCTTTAAGTCTACAATTTTGCTATTTGTTTTCTACTTGTTATATTTGTTCTATATTATTTTCCCCCTCTTTTTGTTTGTTTGGGTTTTTTGGGGTTTTTTTTTTTGCGGTATGCGGGCCTCTCACCGCTGCGGCCTCTCCCGCTGCAGAGCACAGGCTCCGGACATGCAGGTTCAGCGGCCATGGCTCACGGGCCCAGCCACTCCAAGGCATGCGGGATCCTCCCAGACCAGGACACGAACCCGTGTCCCCTGCATCGGCAGGCAGACTCCCAACCACTGCGCCACCAGGGAAGCCCCTCCCCCTCTTTTAGATTGAGTATTTTTAGTATTCTATTTTATCTCCAGTATTGTTTTGTTAACCATACCTCTTTGTTTTATTTTTTAGTGTTTTTTCTAGCATTTACAACATTCATCTATAACTAAGCACAGCCTACCTTCAAATAATATTGTACCACTTCACATATACTGAAGAACCTTATAAGACTATACCTCTGTTTCCTCCCTCTCATTCTTTGTACTATTGCTGTCATATGTTTTACTTTTACATATTATAACTTCACAATACTATTTTTGCTTCAAAGAGTTAATTGCTTTTAAGGAAAATTTTTTAAAATAAAATATTATTTTATATTTATCCACATATTTAGGTTTTCTGAGTTCCATCTTGTATAATCTTCCTTTCTTATTTCTTGTAATGCATATTTTCTAATGACAAATTTTTTTCAACTATTGTTTTAAAAGTTTTCATTTCATTTTTAATTTATTGAAGGACATTTAAATGAATATAGCTTTCTAGGTTGCCTTTTTCTCTTTCACCATTGTAAAATCCATTTTTTTCTACCTTGAATTGTTTCTAAAGAGGTCTTAAGCTTATTCCTCTATAAGTAATGTGTCTTTTACTCTCTGACTGCTTTAAAGATTCTTTTCTTTGTCACTTGTTTTCAGCAATTTTATCTTTATTATAGCTGCCATCTCTCTCCTCATTATATTCATATTTTTCTTTAAACTCTTGAGCATATTTAAAGTAGTGCTTGAAAGTACTTATCTGTGAATTCCATCATTTCTATCATTTCTTGATCTTTTTCTATTGATTCATTTGTCTTCTGGTTTATGTATTACCTTCTCCTGCTTATTTGCATGCCTAGTAATTTTTTTATTGGATTCTGAACATTATGAATTTTAGGCTTCAAATGTCTGGATTTTAAAATTTTTCTTTAAAGAGTGTTGAGTCTTGTTCTGAAGGAAGTTAACTTATTTGCAGATTAGTTTGATCCTTTTGAATCTTGTTGTTAAGCTTCATTAGAGTCAATCTGGGGTAATTTTTATTCTAGAGCTAGTTTAACCCTACCGTTAAAGGATTATCCTTCTGGGGTCTCCACCAAGTGCCTCAGTGTTCACCGAAGTCTCTACAGTTTGGTTGGTTGGAAATCAAATGTCTCCCTGCTTTGCATGAGCTCTGGGAACTTTTCAGCTTATTGCTTTTGAGTAGTTTCTTAACCAGCCTTGTGAAGTTTCCCCCTATGGATTTTCATCTTAGTATTCAGAAACAGACTCAAAGAGACTTCTATGAAGAATTCTTGAGCTTTTTTTCCCCCATAATCTTTATTATAAGTTCTTTGCTTCACAAATTCCAGCTGCCTCGGCCTCCTCCATCTCTGTCTCCTCAGAGACTACCTTGCTCTGCTTGGATTCCCTATCCCTACTCCATAGTCAGGAAAGTGCCTTCAGAAAAACAGCCAGAGTGATCATTGAGCTTAAATAACTTGTCTCCTTTCTTTTAGGATTTACAAACTTTAACACTTCCTATAATTCAATGTCTTCAAACAGATTTCTTATATTTTGTCCACTTTTCTAGTTGTTTGCAATAGGAGGACAAGTTCAGCACCATTTACTCCATCATAGCATCAGAGGAAGTTTCAGTTCCAATAATTATCTACTCATGGCCAACCTTATTTTGTCTATACCTCCACCTCCACTCCCAACCCTCCAATTTTAAGTTGATGGTGGATGGGACAATTCCAACCACAATTATGAGTAACTAAAATAGGAGTACCACTTGAAGGTTGATGGTGTGCCACAGATGCTAGCATGTACAGTGTGAGCATTGGAACCTTCCTCTTGACTTCAAATCCATGGTTCTGCTTACAGTCAATAGAGGTACATTTTGGTTTTTGTTTTTAAGTCATTTGAATTCACAATTCCAATGTCATTTATTGTGAAGCAAATTTATTAAAGTGGCATTTATTTAGTTCTTCTTTTAGAAAGCCAGCATACTGGATATGAATTACAGATTCTTAGCACAAGTATCAATTAATGATTATCTAAATGTTATATTCTTGTTACTTATTCATATAGCTTAATTGGTTAAATAGTTGTTAGGCAAGAAAATTTTAAAAGCTAGTAATTCATCATTTTGACATCTGTTCTTTGGATATTATCCAAATTAAGGCATTTATTAGGTAATGTTCCTTCCTTAACCATTTTAATCACCTACAACAAGTGAACTAAACATTTCTACGTGTTAAAATTTCCCAAAGCAGTTTCAGAAGGCTGCAGCATAAATACTGTTAAATGGCAAAAAGTCTTTAACACCCCAGCCAAAATGCTGACCAATTGTAAACACCTTATAAAAATACAAGAGACTTGTATTTTCTCTCAGTAGAAGTGACATTTTAGTACACTTTTCTTCTAGGAAACAAAAGCAATTTTTTTTTTTTGCATTCTTAGTAAACTCAGGAGGTAGTGTAATGTGAGTCCTGGTATTTTATTTTATTTTACTTTATTTTATTTTATTTTAGAGTTGTAATATAGCAATGAATGGAAAAGCTTAAGAATTCACAGCATTCTTCCATTTAAGCACAAAACTAGTGAGGCAGTATGGTGTAGTAAATGTTCACTAGAATTAGTGGCTAGGTTTTAATCCTAACTGCCAATAACTTGCTGGCTTTGACTGAGCTATAGTTCATTAATTGTCATGAATCCTATTAAAGAAGAACTTATATCTCTCCACATATCTGACACTATTCACAGGAGAGTAATGAGAATGAGTAATTCAGTCACTAGAGATGTGAACTGTGGGAGCATAAATATCATCAGAGTGTCTATGGCCTAGTTCAGTGGTCCTCAACACTAAGACCCAACACTACCATTTTGGTTGTTTTATTTTCTGTGTTTCGTTTGTGTTTTTTTTCCCCAAGTTTTTAAACATTTTAAAAATTATATACAGTAAAATTCAGTCTTTTTTGGTATACAAGTCTATAACGTTTGACAAATTCATGCAGTCATATAGTAATCACTACCATAGTCAAGATTCAGAACAGCTAACATTGCCCCCCAAGAAATTCCCTCATGATGACTTGTTGTAATTAAACCATCCTGGAAACCCATGGCCTTTGGTAACCATTGATGTATTCCCTGATTTTCTAGAATGTCACATAAATGGAATCACATAGTATATAGACTTCACACACTGACCCAAAGCTGCCTTCTGTTATTCCCCCTTTATGATCCTTAAATAGAATCCAAATGGATGCTTGCATCTACTTTAATGAAAAGTTTGGTTTCAAGGGAAGTAAGAAGATCAGAGGCTATTATATATAAAAGTACAGGAAAATGAGAAAAGCAGAGGTGTGATGTGATTTTTCCAAAAGATGGATAATTCTTGGTAAAGATCCAAGCAAAACAAAGTACAATCTTACTTTTCACAGAATCTTACTATTGCCAGTTGTTGCATTTCTGGAAAATTCAGTGTATATTAAAAACTGTATGTTTATATGTAAAATGGAGCTAGGTTTCTAGGTTCATATAATTATAAACAGGTTTTCATCTACATGAATCTCCAATGGAGTCATCAAAAGATGTGTAGACTGTGGGACAATTCATGTGTGGTCCTGTCTCGTGCATAGCAGGACATCTACTATCCCTGCCCACACCCTGTAAGAGCCCAAAGTGCCCTCTAGTCGTTGTAACAACCAAAAATATACCCACAAGGCATTTCTAAAATGCTTCCTAGTGGGTGGCAGTTGAGACTCACTGGCCAAGATGAAGTAACTCTTATGCCATCCAATACTGTCAGCTGGGATCAATGTTCACCAATCTTGTGATTACCAAGTGAATTCTGAAGATACCTTCAAACTAGGAAAGGAAAGTCTTGGAATGCTGACTTTTGTATTCTAGTTTCCAAAAATAGATTCTGTCTGTTAGAGATTAACAAATTATCATTTTGGTTTATCCTGCTCCTGTTTTGAGTTTGTTTATCCTGAAACAGTCTCTGAGGACCTGATCAACTTGAAAGTGACAAAATTGAGATTTGTCTGCTCCAAATTAATTTCCTATTTTGTGTTAACTCTGCCAAGGAATTTTTCCCTCATTAGGTCTTACTTTCACAATTAGCTGATCTCCCTTGAAATTTTGAATGTGTCCTTTCGAAAATTCACGAGTGCATATTTTTAAAGGTTACTACAGGCCAAATGCTATTCAGTATTTTACCTAAATGAAGCCAGTCACATAAACTGGCATTGTTGATTGTGATTATTCCCATGAATGGAAAGAATATGTATCATATTCAGATGGTCCAGAGAAAAATGCCTCAGGAAACTTGAGTATTCTCAAGAATGAGTGCAAGATAGAAGAATTCAACCCTCATTGTGATTATCAGTTATTAATGAGGCAACTTCCACAATATATTTTATAAAGAGCTTTGGGAAAAGTTTTTTAATTATAAAGATAATTTTTTCATATGTGAGAAGAGTTTTTAGAGTCACAGTGTTTTCTAAGATGCTAGTTGATGCTGCTAGGGTTGCACAGATGATGAAGCTAGACCTATGCCCCCCATTGTCTATTAATGGTAAAGTTTTTATTGCCATAACCAAAGGGCAGAGCAAAATTTCCTCTTGGGCACAAGTTATATGGCTTCATGTAAATTAGTGATAAATATTCAAGGCATTTGTGCCATTAGAATAATCTCTGTTAAGAGTAAATTTTTGCAGACAGCCTGTAGTAACTTGGAAGAAGCTAGTAATTTACAAGAGGGAACCAACCATAGCCATGTGGATCCAAATATTGCATTAAGTCTTTCAGTGTATATTTTGCAGACGTTCTTGAAGTACCTATTGTATTTCAGATGCGTTAAAGTGCCAGAAGCATTCCTTAAACTAAATCTGAGTTGAAGTAGCTAATCAAACAAAGTGTCCTCAAATATTCAGTTGGTGGGGTGTGGAGAAGTGAGGAGGCTGTCTTGTTTCCACAATCCATATTTTTTCCATAACTCTACATTGCCTCCCAAGTGGCACTAAAAGCCCAAAGAAAAGGTGAAGTTTTGTGGGAACTATAAATATATTGTAAACAAGGCTCCAAACAGCATGTAATCCCTTGGTATTCTTGCATAAATGAAAGCGGTCTTTGTAAAACCTGATTTTAATCAAGATTGTTGATAGCTAACCTCACATAATTCTATGGCAGACTCCAAAACAGTCATCATTCATGGAGGTACATGACATTTTGATTCAATCTCTTTGCTTGAAAAAAAAGCCATTAAATATTTTTCAAACACAGTGAACTAGCTTTACTACTTTTTCTTATTAATACAGCTTTATTGTAAAAGATTTAGATAATACAACTAAACAAGATAAAGTGAAAATCTGTAGTAACATAATCATTTAGAGTTAATCACTGTTAACATAAGTAGTGTCCAGATGTACACAAATATGTTAACATGCATGGACATATTTTAAACCATTCTGTAATTATACTATTGATTATACCACAATCATTCATGCTTTTTTCATTTAAAATAATGAGGATTTCTTTTAATGTCAACAAATTCCATTAGAACCCATTTTAACTTACATCGTGGCATTCTACTGTGTGCTTGTTTGTTCAGTTTTGGTGGGTTTTTTTTTGCGGTACGCGGGCCTCTCACTGTTGTGGCCTCTCCCGTTGCGGAGCACAGGCTCCGGATGCGCAGGCTCAGCGGCCATGGCTCACGGGCCTAGGCGCTCCGCGACATGTGGGATCTTCCCGGTCCGGGGCACGAACCCGTGTCCCCTGCATTGGCAGGCGGCCTCTCAACCACTGCGTCACCAGGGAAGCCCAGCAGGCGGATTCTTAACCTGTTTATCACAGGATATTGAATATAGTTGCCTGTGCTATATAGTAGGACCTAGTTGTTTATCCATTCTATAGATAATAGTTTGCATCTGCTAATCCCAAACTCCCAGTCTTTCCCTTCCCCACCCCCCCTCCCCCTTGGCAACCACAAGTCTGTCCTCTATGTCTGTGAGTCTCTTTCTGTTTCGTAGATAGGTTCATTTGTGTCATATTTTAGATTCCAC